>NC_143063.1:42836250-43137500 GCF_052426305.1 Pelodiscus sinensis
ATTGGCACGAGGAGCTTATTCCCAGTTCACGCTGCCTCCGGGAGCTACGTGCCTGGATGCCACTACATTTAAACTGCAGAGTCGCAGCAGGGGTAGAGAGCACCCTCCCACCCGCATCGACTAATGGAGCAGTCGATGGAAATTCCATCAACTACTCAATTAGCTGATTAACAGCAATTTAACATCGTTAGTTTGGCATATTAGACAGTACTCTGATAAATATTCTTAACATCCTAGATAAGCACGATGTAGCAACCAAATGTGTGTAAAACCAGCAAAGACACAAGAAAGTGCATTCTATCTCAAAAAAAGTAGCTAAAGGATAACTCAAAGGCAGCTGACATGGAACGCTGAGAAAACCAAAGTCAAAGTTAGTATATGAAACACCATTCTCAGTAAACTGGCTCCCAATAGTCAAGCACCTACCACTGTGCACAGATTAGCCCTGGACAATGGCCTTCCCTTAAATGACTCTGCACTGGTGCTAGCTAGTCTTGACAGATGCAGGTATCAAGCAGGGCTACATTATTGGCCTCAATACATGTGACTGTGGCAGGGAGACTCAAAATATGAAGCATCTCTTGCAATGCTAGCTCTTGAGCACACATGCTCTTCCAGCAACCTGACAGACTGCAATGAGCAGGCAATCACCTGTGCACAGAAGTGATTAGAAGCAGTAGGAAGACACAATAAAAAATCTGAATTACTCAAATGAATCTAGCAAAGTCTCAATGGGTTTTTCCTAGAACACTTTTATTTATTTAAATAATTTAGTTTCCACCATGACCAAACATTTTGTGGAATGGACTGACCAGATTTTTAAGAGAATGCACATTCTAAAGTAAGTGAAATAATTCCACATTAAACAGTATTTGCAGAGGAGAGAATATTTTTGTTTAAACATCTGTTCTATAGGAATGCTTCCGTTAAAAGCATTTGCGGAAAAGAGCGTCTAGATTGGCAGGGACGCTTTTCCGCAAAAGCACTTTTTGCGGAAAAGCGTCCCTGCCAATCTAGACGCACTTTTGCACAAAAAAGCCCCGATCACCATTTTCGCGATTGGGGCTTTTTTGCACAAAACAAATCTGAGCTGTCTACACTGGCCCTTTTGCGCAAAAGCTTTTGCGCAAAAGGACTTTTGCCCAAACAGGAGCAGCATAGTATTTCCACAAGAAGCACTGATTTCTTACATGAGATTGTCAGTGTTCTTGCGGAAATTCAAAAGGCCAGTGTAGACAGCTGGCAAGTTTTTCCGCAAAAGCAAATGCTTTTGCGGAAAAACTTGCCAGTCTAGACACAGCCGTTAGGTATACCGAGTAATCATTAAATATATATTCATGCTTCTATTTTAATAAATTCTAATAAATGTATCTTTCATTAATTTCTTTCAGAGAAGGGGAGTTTACCAGTTTTGTAAATGTTAACTGAAAGATCTATGGGTCTCTCTGCAACTTAACTAGGTACAGACTGGCTCTAATGTAAGTGAACTGTAAAATTCCAGAAAATTTTAATCTATCCCTTTTGGAATATCCATAATTAAGATATTTGTTTCATTTGAATGAATAGCGCTTGCTACCTCTTCCTTCCTAATTTATGTAAGGTGGCACCTTGACTTGTCCACTTAGTCATACATTTTTCTTTTTAAGCAATCAGCATCATTTTGGCACTTCTGTTATTCATTACTTTAAATCTGAGCTGTGTAGTATCCAGTGGAGCTGCAACAAATGGAGATGTTTTACATTCAGTACAGTGCTGCTGTACCTATATTATTTTTTTCCTGAAGAAACAGCAATAATTTTCTTCTTGATTCTATTAAAGTCTGTGATTATCCAACCCATATAGAACTTGTTTGAATAAGACAGCATAAAACAGGTTATCGGGAAACTAAGTGCTCTACTGAAATACTTAGCCTTTCATATCTTACTAATAAAGAAAACTTTCTAGAAAACATAAGCTTTTCAGTCTGAAGTGATTAGGAAATTAGAATTTCACAAAAATTTCCCCAGAGGAAGAACAAATGTTTCATAAATCATTCAGTTCTACACAATGTTCTGAACAAGTTTTCACCTCAGTTTGTAGTCTACTGAAAGGTTACTCTTATGATACTAGCCAATTAGCCCGTCATAAATTGGGATTTTCAAGTCTCTCCTCCGTGTCAGTCTTCTCTCCTGAGCCTCCGGTCTCTCTCCTTCTCCTACTGCCTCTCCCCCCCCTCCTCTCTCTCAGCTTTCCTACACCTCCTGCCTCTCTCTCGGTCTCTCTCTCTCTCTTCTCCTCTCCCTCCTGCCTCTTACTCAGGGGACCATGGAGCCCAAATGCCTTTTGGGCTCCGCGCTCCTCGTGCTGCATGGGGAGCGTGGAGCCCAAATGGTCGCTTGAGCCACTTGCTCCCACGCGGCGGCCTGGCTGAGCGGTGCAGAAGTCAGCCGAGCGCCATGGCGGGAGGCGAAGGGGGGGGGGTGACATTCACGGCCAGGGGGTGGGGCCTGGAGCCGCTATCACGTCGCACATCACCATCCCACCCCCCCTTTCCCCTCCCGCTGTGGCACTTGGCACAAGCAGCCGTTTAGGCCCCACACTCCCCATGCAACATAGGCCACCCAGAGGGAACAGCCAGCATTTCAGGTAACAGCACCACCCAGAGGGAACAGCCAGTATTTCAGGCAACAGAGCCACCCAGAGGGAACAGCCAGCATTTCAGGTAACAGCACCACCCAGAGGGAACAGCCAGTATTTCAGGCAACAGAGCCACCCAGAAGGAACAGCCAGCATTACAGACTCTCAGACATTGGGCTACTATATATATGATTAGAGCAGATGGAAACATGGTAAATTGATGGTGACCATGTGCCATTTAATTATAAAAATGCCAAATAAGCAAATAATCTCATTCACACATGCTTTTTCCATCAGTAGATTGCAAAGCACTTTAAAAAGAAAATAAACTGACAAATATTTATTTATTCATAAACTTTTGACAAATATTTATATAAACATCCTTAATCACATACGAATAAAAAGCATAATTATAGATGTATGCTGAGATGTCTAAAATTAATGTCAAACATTTTCCATTCTAATGATTTTCAGTTTCTCACAATTTTTTTAACTCATTCTTTTCACTTTTGGGCCACTTCTCAAAGCCACATTTGCTCTCAGTTTGAGAGTCTGTTTCACTATTTGGGTTTTTATTCTGTCATTTTTAAAGATTAAGTGAAAACGTTTCAATTGTCTGAAAACGAAGAAGATGGAAAAAAACATACAATTCATTCAAACCCCTGACATTATAAAAAATATTAGTGACCTTTTTCAGATAGCACTAGTATTTCCACGGTGGGGAATATGAGAATCTATAAAGTACTTGCTTCAAGAAATCTCTTATACTTATTCCATAATGCGTATCTATCAAAAGCATTTCTATTTCCAAATGCTTTGGCAAGAATTTACTTGAAATAATTCTCTTGCAACCTTCAAACATGAAAGGTATTTTTTAGAACAATTGTCCCTTTGCTCACTTATTTAGTTTTCCATCAAATATTTTCTCTATTACATTTGATCTAAAAAGTGGTCACAGAACACAGCAAGGTAACTGAAAATAGCTCATACTCCTCCACCAAAAGGGCTTTTAACAAATTACGATTGCACAATCAAAATCTTCAGTATACTGATATATCAAAGCACAGTGATTGTGTCCCAAATAAACACGTTGTTTGGACGCCCTATCTATAGATGAGCTATTTGTTCCTAAAATTTGCCAAATTCCAAATATACAGTTCAAATAGAGTTCCAGTACTTTACCAAAAGCTCAGAGAACAGGTTCCTCACTAATTTTTAAATTTAGACATTTTGAAGATGGCAACATCCAGAACATGGTCATTTCCTTAGGAAATTAAAAGTTAAAGAAGCTTGAAATTAAGTGATTTGGAATTAATCAAATATAGTGGAGTGTAAACAAACAAACAAAAACAAAGGTACATATTTTCCCCCATTGTCATTAGACTCTGTTTATTTTCCCCAAGGATTTTTTTTAAATCAAGGCAGGAGAATAATATTACAGCCTAACAATTTTAATATCTATAGGAATGATACCCAGCAACTCCAGCAAAACTCAGTACTTTAGTTTAGCATGTAAAATGAGCTAGCTAAACTTTTAATAAGACAACTTCCTAAGTGCCTGTCTAAAGCCAAAATTAAAATGTTAATGCCCAGAGTGCTTGGATTCCAAATTTCTCTACGTAACACCACTATGAATCCCAAATCATGACACTAAAGGATTTCTAACTCTGTAGGGTCTAATTCTCTTTCAATCTAATTCTGCTTCCAATGAGAGTAAAACTGGGCCCTAAATTTAATTTGGTGCATTTGCACTGAGATTTTTTCACCATCATTTTGGAAAAAGCAAATAGGGTACCATTTTAATATTTCAATTTTGTTGTACAAAACATTAATTTTAAGAAGTTTACAACTTTAGGTCTGACCTAACCCCAAGTTCATACAGTAGTCAACCTGTAACAAAAAGGCAAGAGTTTCTAAAATTCACAACAAATAGACAGCATGCCAAGCTTGCTTAAATATTAACCTAATAAAATGAGAAATCAAGATTTGCTAATGCCTCTCAGTAAGGATGTGTCTAGATTACAGGGTTTTTTCGGGGGGGGGGGGAGGGAGGAGAAGAGACCTTTTTTCAAAAAAACTTCATCTGTGTCTAGACTGCTGCTGCGTTCTTTTGAAATTAAATCAAATGAACGCGGCAGGTTTTTCAACTGTGGAAAACCTCATTTTATGAGGAATAATGCCTTTTTTCGAAAGAGCTCTTTCGAAAAAAGGCATTATTGAACACAAACAATGTTTTTTGAAAGAGAGCATCCAGACCGCCTGTGTGCTCTTTTTCGAAAAAGCGACTTTTTTCGAAAATACTGGTTGCTGTCTAAACAATCTTTCGAAAGACGCTTTACAAAAAAAAAAAAACCACACACCACACTTTCAAAAGAGGCTTGTAGTCTAGACGTAGCCTAAGAATAGTGTTTAATAGTAAACTTTTCTTATACTTTAATGCTTTTACAACCTTTAAATAAATATATAGTGTGTTGATTTAATTAAGAACACAAGAACAGCCATACTGGGTCAGACCAAAGGTCCATCTAGCCCAGTATCCTGTCTGCCGACAGTGGCCAATGCCAGGTGTCCCAGAGGGTGTCCCAGGTGTCCCACAAGGCTCTCATGAGGGAGCCAGATATGGCTCCTTTGGAACTCCAGCTCAGCCTCCCTCCCCACCCCGTTCCACCTGAAGGAGTGTGCCAGTGCTGGGTCCACAGCCTTATGGTTCCCTGGAAAATTGGGGCACCAGCACCAGCTTCCTGTGGAGGACAGTTGGGGGAGAAAGCCCCGAGCACTCCCCCTTCCCCGGATTTAGCATGTGTATAGAAAGTAGAGCCAAAACTGGCTTCCTTCCCCAATTGGGGGACCAGACTCGCAGGGACGCACTTCCAGAGGCTTCCCCTTTGTTCCCATTGGCCAGAATCCAGAAAATGAGAACAGCAAGAAGCCATGTTACATGGTGCCTGTGACAGCAGCGCAAAAGCAAGTGGTCCCCAACCCTCAAATGCCCAGACCCCGCATCTCCATCACTTTCCCCTCCACCAAGACCGTGCACCCCCAGGTCCTTCACTTACTCACATATACACACACCCCAGCCAGACACCTTGTCCCCAGCCCGCTCCTGCCCCTGCTCCCTCCCCCCCACGGTGGAACATCCTGCCCCCAGACTGCTTCTGCAACTTATGTCCCACCTAAACCCAGACCTCGCACCCTAACCCCCTCCTTCATCCCATCTTCCAGCCAGATCCTGTACCCCCATCCCTATCCCACTCACTGGCAGCCCTGTTCCACACATTTAACCCCTCATATTTGGCCCCACCCCAGAGCCTAGGAGGACCCTCAAATTCCAATATCTTGGAACCCCACTCCTGCCATAAATGAAGACAATGTGGAAACCTTTTGTGTTGGACATCATGTTTTACTTTACAGGCAGTCCCCGGGTTACGTACAAGATAGGGACTGTAGGTTTGTTCTTAAGTTGAATCTGTATGTAAGTCAGAACTGGCGTCCAGATTCAGCCGCTGCTGAAACTGACTGCCAGTTCCGACTTACATACAGATTCAACTTAAGAACCCCAAGTCAGCTGCTGCTGAAACTGATCAGCAGCTGATTCCAGGAAGCCCGGGGCAGAGCAACTGTGCCTCGGGCTTCCTGTAGTCAGCGCTGGTCAGTTTCAGCAACGGCTGACTTGGGGACATCTGGGGCAGAGCAGCTGGGGTGCTGCTGGGTTGCTCCAGTAGCACCGCTCCTCGGCGCTACTGGACCAACCCAGCAGCACCCCAGCTGCTCTGCCCCAGGAGTCCTGATTCAGCCGCTGCTGAAACTAACCAGCAGCGGCTGAATCAGGACGCCTGGGCAGAGCAGTTGGGGTGCTGCCGGGTTGGTCCAGTAGTGCCCAGAGCAGCGCTGCGGGACCAACCGGCAGTGCCCCAGCTGCTCTGCCCCAGGGTCCACAACAAAAGCCTGGTCTGCTGGGGGGGGGGCACACTAGCTGCGCCCCCCCAGCAGACCAGGGACAAAGGGAGCAAAGCGGCGGGGGGGGGGTGCCTCGCCTCTGAGGCTTTGCTCTGGCGCCAGACTGCTTTGTTCCTGGTGCCCCTGGTTTGCTGGAGACGGTCCCCAGCAGACCAGGGGCATCGGGAGCAAACCCGCAGCCACGGCGGGGTCCCCGCGCTTCTGAGGCTTTGCTCTGGCTGACCGCTGCCTGTGAGCTCCGGGGCGAGAAAGCCCTGTTCGTAAGTGCGGATCCGACATAAGTCGGATCCGCGTAAGTGGGGACTGCCTGTATTTAAAAATGAAGCCTGGCCAAAAAGCTCCTCATTGGGGCCCAGCCCCCATCTGGCCACAGCATCATAACACTCCTGCACCCTCTCACACCCTAACCCTGAACCCGTCATAAACCTGAACCCCTTGCCAAGCCCCTCATACCCCCAACATCCCCAAACTCCTGCAACCCCACATCCCCAGACTCCTGCATCCCCAAATCACCAGGCCGCTGCTGTAATACTGCCCCACACATCCCAGCCTTGTGCCCTGAGTCCATCATACACCCAAATCCCCGGCCTTGATCCCCCCTCATGCCCCAACCCAGACTCCTGCAGCTCCACATCCCCAGCCCCCGCCGCAAGACTGACAGAAAACAGCTTGAATGCATGCATGAAGCTGGATTTGACCAGTTTTGATATAAACTTAAAAGACACATGCAAAAAGATGCAGCAGCAGAAGTCCCTTTAAATAAAGTCTGAGTACAATATTTCATTTATGATATTATTAATATTATTGATAATTGGCATAATGATTAAGTTGTATATTTTCAGTCATGCAAATTGGCATTTTTATATGGCTCTTTGTTGACCATTTGTTCTGAATTTTAATGTAGTTAGGCTCTTTGGTCTGAAAAGGTTGCTGATCCCTAAACTAACTAGTAGCAAGACATTCCCAATGATAAATAAATAGCTGCAATTACTTTTATATTAATCTAGACTTAGCTGCAATATTTCATTCCACAATTTTTGTACTATACCAAAACCTTAAACTCTATACCAGTGTAGAAATTAAGTTACTTATAGAAAAAGTTCAACTTTGTTTAAAACATAATCAGTTAAATAGAAAACATTTAGAATAATAAAAATTGTATCACAGATTTGGATTGCAAGATGTTTTATACAGCTTCAAAGCCCTTCTAAGCCCATTATAAATTGTCTAATCAAAATTTGAACCCCAAACATTCAACTTGTTGTCAAAAAGAAAGAGGTAAATATCTAGATCAGTAATAACACAAACTCTAATGAACTGAAAAAAAAAATCTGCATTCAGACATAAGAAATCCCTTGTAATTAGGTCAGCTAAGAGGTATTTTGCCAAAGAAGGCTACTAAACGAGTAGGAGATACACAAATTTCTTAAAAAAACAGATGATCAAGGAGCCAATATTAAATTCAATGCTGATTTACTAAGTACAGATGAAGAAAAAAGCTTTTTTAGCCCTAAGAAAATCTTCAAAGACTAATGGGTATCCATGTAAGCGCAACATCTTGGGCAATGAGCCAGTAACTATTGAAAAACAATATAAAAAAAGGACTTTGGCAGGAAAACAACCTGAAGTGTAAGTTACCTACCTGCAGTTCTTTAACAACTCGTTTGATGAGGTAAGTCCCCAGTTCTACACCTTGAAGTCCCTGATGAGTCAAACTGATTGAATAAAAAATTGCTGTTGTAATTTTGTTCATATCTTCTGTTTCTAGAGGGGGAACTTCTTTCACTATGGCCTGTGAACATAAGGAGTAAAAAAAAAAAAAATCAGTAAAAGATACTAACGTCACCACCAGACTTCTGCGGTGTATGTTATTCTAGTGCTTTGCTTTATTAATAACAAGTAAGGCTGCAAGTTTGTCACAGAGGTCATGGATTCAGTGACCTTCCAAGACTTTTGCAGGAGTCTGTACAGGATCATTAAACCAGCTTGAGAGGTTCCCTGCCCCCAGTCAGTCATACTGCCCGCTATTGGAGCACGTTTTGGGCCACTGCCCCAGCGCACCAGTCTTAGGCCATTAACCCCTGGCCCCAGAGAATACATGGTGCCCCTGGCCATTACCAGAGCACCCAAGATTTAGTCAGGGGTATATAGTACAAGTCATGGACACACCACAGACTGAATTTTTGTTTACGACCTGTGACATATCCATGAATTTCACTAAAAATACTCCTGATTAAATCTTAGCTTTAATAATGAAGACAGTTTTTCTATTATCTTACTGTATTCAATTTGAGACAAAGTTGAACTCGAGCACAGTAAAAAAAAGGCTACTCTAATCACTACATAGGGTTGCCAGGTGTCCAGTACTGTCCGGTATTTGCGGCTTCTGTTTGGTAAAAAACCCAGAAAATACTGGACATGTAAAATATCTGGTATCTTCTGTTTTTCTCGCAACATACGGCCGCTTAGGACATTCTTCCCCTGCCACGTCTGGTAGGGGTGGGTGGTGGGGAGGAGCGTGGGGTTTTAAAGGCACAGTAACTCTTTTTTGTGTGGTTTTTTGGCGAGGCGGGGGGGGGGGGGGGGGGAAGAGGAGAGGGTTTGGTTTTTTTTTTTTTTTTTTGCTCAACCAATTTTTTTCCTGCCATTCTTAGTTTCACAAAAAATACCATCTGGAAACCCTATCACTGCATACAATTAAAAAGAATAATAAAACATAAACAAAGGGACTATTTGAAGTTTTTAGGCAAGACACAAAAATCTACTTTCTAATTAGTAACCATCAGGAATCAGAAAGTTTCAAAATATGTGCAAGAGATAGATCAGGAGTAAATTTTTTCAAAAGCATGCAAATAACTTAAGAATCCATTTACTGTCACTTTAAAAAAATGGTTCCTAAGTCATTTTGATATTTCCTGAACAATAACAACAAAATCACCAGATATTTTTAAGAGCTCAAACATTCTGAATCCCAACTGCTTTGAAAGCTAGCTTTCTCAACTGTACTAGGGCGGCTTGAGGGGAGAGACTGACCACTGATACTGGCAGGTATCATTAACACAACCAAAACAAACTTTTTTTTTCAATGAGCAAAGATTATGAAGTATCCCCTTATGAAGTATAATACAGGGTTTAAAATAGCAAATCACCCAAGTCATTAATTAAACTACATGAATTATTCTTGAAAAAGTAAGTACCGCCATTAATAGCACCAAGAATTTAACTTGGATTTTCAAAATTGAAGTTTAACACAGAATTCTAATCCATTCTGAATCAACATTTTTAAACAAGCCTAATTAGCAATTTGAACATTGAAGTAGGTGCTGAATATATTGTTGACTGTACCTGGACGCTGCTGGAGATTTCATTGGTTAGTGCTACATGCAAGACTATCAGTGGTTCCCTGGGGATTGCACAGTGGGCAAAAAAGTAGCACCTTCTATATGACCCAACGCGATGTTTCATATCAAGCCAATTTCTGACAGGATGCACTGCTTCAAAGCTGAATAGAAGGTTAAAAATTTTAGAATTTACATCTGAGGAAAAAAAAAAAAAAAGAATTCACCCTACCCACTGTATCAACCAGCGCAGCTCCTATTGATGTCAATGGTAGTACTCTTATTGATATCAATGGGGAAGGATCAGGTTTTAAGGAGATGATGAAATTCCCCCCTCAACCTGCAACATAATAGATTTTATATAATATGTATCTCACTAAACATACTCGCTACTATTCTCATAGGCTTGCAGTTTGTGTTTTACCTAGGAGACCAGACTCAACTATGTCACTAATTCACTGAATCACCTTGGGTATATGACATCTCTTTAGGGATTAGTTTCCTCAATAGTACAATAAAGAATTGATTGCCCTTGTAAAGAACTTTGAAAGCTTTGGATGAAAAGCACAACGTGGCTCGGTGTAACATGACTATTATAATGGAATGCTATTTTCAAACACAAATTTTAAAAATCCAACCTTTGTATCCTATTTCTAATATTTTTGTTCCATGCACACAGAATTGTGTCTTTTTAAAAATGGAATACAGTAGAGTCCCTATCATCCGACCTAAACGGGACCAACAGGTGGTGGGATTACCAAAAATGTCGGAGGATAGGGACTCTACTGTAGCAGCGCCGCTTGGTCCCCATCCCTGCCTGGCCCTGGCCCCTTCCCTCCCTGCAGCTCCCGGGCGCTCGGCCCTGCTCGCTGCCCCGTTGCTCTCTTGGAGCCACTGATGCCGCTCCTGCCAGCGCCGCTTCGTCCCAGAGAGCTGCAGGCATCAGTGGCTCCAAGAAAGCAACGGGGCAGCGAGCGGGGCCATTGTCCCGGTCTGTGCTTTATCTGACCCTGCAGCTCCCAGGGACGAAGCGGCGCTGGCACAAGCAGCATCAGTGGCTCCAGGAGAGCGACCGGGCAGTGAGTGGGGCCATTCTCCCAGCCCGCGCCCTGAAGCCGCTGATGCCGCTCCTGCCGGCACCGCTTTATCCCCCGGAGCTGCAGGGTCAGATAAAGCAGAATGTCGGATTACTGAAGGTCGGATAATCCGGACTCTACTGTATAGATATTAGTGGAAGTTTTATAAATTAGTATTTCAAAAGGATTCATAGAATGTAGTGAATCAACAATGTGAAGTCTTCCTCAACTAATTTTAGTATTCTGTTCAAATACTTTATCTGTATCAGATTAATCACAGATAGTCTTGAAGTCTTGAACTAAATAACTTCTTAATAAACAATTCTGTAGATCACAAGTTCTTTTAGTTAGCTTTTTAAATATTCATTTAACGACAGTAAATATTCTCCTTTTTAAATATACATTAAGGCAGACTTTAGTCCGAAAATCCTTTGGCTCCAGTCTCTAGTTTGAAAAACTTCAATTTCTATTAGCAAGGCTCGACAAATCAGAGAATCTACCTGCCCATGGCGAGTAGATTTCAGCTGGTCGCCCCGTTCACCGGTGGTGCGTGCATGCGCTATGCAGGTCTGGCCCATGCGCAGTGCAGGGCTGGCGAGTAGATTTTGCCGCAGTTTGTCAACCCTTGTCTATTAGTTATTTTTGTTTTGTAAACCTAGCCTGTATTACCAGCTTGCTTGCTTTCTTTTAAAAAAAGCAAATGAAGTTGCCTGCCCTCAACTCTTGCTTGAAGAGATATTGTTTTCTTCAAAGCTTTTCTTAAGTGTTCAAAAAAAATCAACAGAATAGAACTTTGATTCATATATTTCCAATTGAATCAATACAATTTTGAATACAGAACAAGAAGAAATGAATAGATTTTGATTGGCAAGGCACTTGTATACACTTGACCTTAATTTTTATATTTTACACTGGTTTCTGCACACTTTAAGTTACCATTTTAAACAACTGCTGAAAAATGACAATAATAGTTTGATATATGGTCTTAATACACTATACTGACTCATTGCTATGTAGAATTCACCAGTTCAAAACAGAACGAATATCTTTTATGGCCATCCCACGTGATATTCGTCTTCACTCTAAGCATACTCAATCAGAGCCTATTGCTTTAATTTCTGTTAAGTAAGACCATAAACATGAATCATCTTGCGCCCCAAAGTTACTGTTTATGATTTATATAATTCCATTAAAGTCAATGTATGTGCTAAATAATATGCATAAGGCTGCAATTCCTTAATCATACTTCGCAGTATAACATAGGAATGGAATTTCTTAAGTTGAGATCTACACATGTATCTGTAGAAGGGCCAACCTGTTATTCAAACTACATCAACAAGCATTAGAAATACTTGGCACTTACTCACTAATCTTCTGAAGCACTTCACAAGGTGACTGCCAGGTGACTCGCTCTAGGTTTAGGAAACCAGTAGAAAACCACTCTGAAAGCATATTCTTTAGCATGCCATTCATTTCCTGGAAATAAGACAAGACAAACTGATTTATTAATTTGAATAAACTGGACACAAGATAATAATCTGGGCCAAGGCCATCTACTTATTTCACTGAAGGTTTTTGTTATTTACTTTTTATCATTATATCACACTGAAAATGTTAAGCAAGTTATTGGGTCCATTTGAGAAAGGTGATTGCAAATCATCTAAAGCTGAAATAAATAGAAATCTTTTTGATTTAGGATTAAAATGATTACAAGATACTATGCATACATTCTATATGGTGCATTGAGAACCCAAGCAGTTAAACTGAAAAGAACAGCATCCGAGCAGTCTCTAACATGGATAAGAACTGAATCTCAGATACATGTTTGCTCAGATTCATTTGGATGCCAAGAACAAATTAAGAAGAATGAATATTCTCATGCAATATTCTATTTGAAAACTGTCTCAATCTCTGCTGAATACTAAGCAGCTTGCATATTTAGGGTGACCATATTTCCCCAATGTGGAATATAGGACACCTGGTAAAATTACTCATTTTCAAGAGAGTTCAATGGCAATCAATCAGAACTATACAGTACAAATGTTCAAATTAACATCAAGTTGACTGAATCCCTGTTGAAAACAAATACTGCATAGCTGGAGTCTTTATCTTCTTATCTTTAAGGTTTTCACAGGCAGAGGTGACACACACATCTGTGTACACCTCTCTCGTACAGGGATGGAGGTGACAGACTGACCTGACCCAGTCCTCCCTTCCCAGTGCTCTCCCTTCTCCATGCTGGCTGGCCCCCCCAGGGCAGACCGGCCTCTCCTGATACCTTGAGAAGATGTGGTGCCAGGTAACGTGGGGTACATGCAGGGTCCAGGCTCCCTTCCCAGATTTGTATCAGGGTTCACACCAGAAAGTGGCAAGCAGCAGCCTTTTGGCACTATGGGGTAGGGAAGGCATGGGAACTGCTACCAGCTGAAAAGGAGTGAGGATACAGATGACCTTGCCCATGTTTTTCAAGAAGTAATTTCTTCTCTCCCACCCCCTGCTCACCGGGGCTAGAAGCAGTTTGTCCCTTACTACTTACAGTGTTGAAAGGCAGCTAACACCTCCAAGCTGATGCTGGCCACTGACATAACCCAGCCACCTCCTATCCCCTAGCTACAGCACAGGCAGGAAGGGGTTAAGCCTTAAGGTTGCACTGAGTGCCCCGGCACAAGGAACCTGACTGCAGAGACTTCACAGAACTCAACCAGAGAGATGGCTCAGCAGGGTAGGGCGCCTCAGAGAGGACAGAGCAGCTCCCGCTCTCCCTGGGAGCAGGACTTAGGGTGGGGGCAGCATGTGAAGAGGGTGCTAAGTACCCCTGCCAGGCGACCTGCAGGGTTGGGGACCAAACAAAATGGAAATGGCTGCCTCCTCACCATTCCAGAGCTTAGCTGAGGGGAGAAATTCCTCATGCCAGTGCTGCGAGGGGCTTTGGCACATGGAGGATTTGGATCCTCCTGGCCATCCCCCAGGCCAGAGGATCATGAGCTTTTTCAGCGTGCTGGCCCAGTCAGAGACAGTAGGGGGAAGGAGGAGCCTGCCAGATAGGCTGCTGGTGATCTGAATAATCAGACCAGGGCAGATTCACCGCATAGTGCCGAAACAGGGATGCACCATGTCAGGTGGGACATGGAAGAACAGAGGGATTGGGGAAGGGGGATGAATGGACACAGCAGGGGGAAGACAGTGAGACGGGACTCATAGGAAGGGACTAAGGATGTGAAGCAGAGGTGATACACCACATACCGCCTGCCTGCACTCACCAGCCCCAGTAGCAAGCAGCCAGTGGGGGCATAGGTGTGAGGGGAGCCTACAGACCAAGAGCTATAGGGACTGCACTGACACACCAGCATGGGGAGCAGCCAATCCTGGCATGCTGCAGCTCTGCCCGTTCACAAGCCTTGCACATTTCCCCGCCTCCCATAAGCCAGTGGATCATCCCAGTCACTGTGGGTGGACAGACAACTGATGAGCAAAGATCTAGCCAACAATAGAATCCACCAGTATTAATGGGGGGGGGGGGAGTGAGAGAGAGAAGGAGAGAAAGAAATATAGGAAAAAAAGTAGGGATGCCTGCAGGAGTATTTAAATATGGGACTAACCCTTTAAAAATGGGACATCCAGTCACCCTACACATAGTTCCGTCATACTATTAACTAAAAATAATGCATCACAATTAAAAAAATGAATCGCCATTAACTGCAATTCTAATCGCACTGTTAAATAATAAAACATCAATGGACATGTATTAAAATATTTTGGAACATTTTCAAATATATTTATTTTAATTACAATGCAGAATACAAAGTGTACACTGCTCACTTTATATTATTTTAAATTAAAAATATTTGCCATGATTAAAAAATAGTATTTTTGATTCATCTAAAACAAATAATATAGTGAAATCATTGTATTTTGAAAATGCAACTTAAAAATATAGATTTTGTGTTACATAATTACACTCAAAAATAAAACAATGCAAAATTTTACAGCCTACCAATCCACTCAGTCCTACTTTTGTTCCGCCAATTGCTAAGACAAACAATTTTGCTTAAATTTGCAGGAGATAATACGGCCCATTTATTATTTACAATGTCACCAAGAAGTGAAAATGGGCATTCACATGCAACTTTTGCAGCCAAAATTGTAAGGCAGTGCTTATTAAACTTTTTAAGACTGAGGAACACCAAACAATTTTTTGTTTTTTATGAGGAACACCAAGGATTTTTTGTTGAGAAAAAAGGGGGGGGGGGGCAGGGAAAAGTTATTGACCCTCCCCGCCCCAAAAGGGCTGGAGGGGAAGTTATTGATAAAAAAAAAAAGTTGCCTGTTGTTCTCCGCGGCACACCTCTGACTGCCTCGTGGCACACTAGTGTGCCATGGAAGACAGTTTAAGAAACACTGTTGTAAGGTATTTAACAAGCCACATATGCTAACCATTCGAATGCCCCTTCATGCTTCTGCCACCATCCCAAAGGACATGCTTCCATGCTTTCAAAGTCTTAAAAGAGCAACTCTACAACACAGAAGCCATAGAATCTGAGCCACTAAAAAGAAAATTTCTATTTTACATCATGAAAATGAACATGTGTCTATTAGCACTGCTCCAATATTTAGTTTTGAGTTCATTTTGTGCATAAGTCTACATTTTAAGTTCAATTTTCATGCTAGAGATTTCACTATAGTACTTGTATAAGATGAATTTTAAAATACTACAGTATTACTTTTTCTTTTCTTTTTTTTTAAACAGTGCAACTATTTGTAATCAGAAATAAATATAAAGTGAGCACTGTACACTTTGTAATCTGTTTTAAAACTGAAATCCATATATTTAAAAACATAGAAAATATACAATATATTTAAGTGTTATTCTATTATTTGTTAACAGTTTGATTAACTGCATAATTAATCAGTATTATTTTTTTAATTGCATGATCACCCTATTTATTATCATTAGATTAGTATTATGGTCAGCATTCATAGAGACCACATATCAACCAGATTTGAACAGAGTAAAATGCCAAGCAAACTACTAACAATTTTTAAGTCACTTCTATATTACTCTTTGTTCACTATTGTTTTGGGAACAGTTTAGAACACTTCTTCACTGCTGGATGAATAACAAATAAAATTGATATTATTTATTCTAGTCTTTCCTAAGCACTAACAGATTGGAAAGGACTTTTTTCTATACTGTTACTCCAAGGACCCAGATTACATAGGTTAAGTGAGAAAGCTTAGTCTGTAATTCTTGGCAACTGATTTCTCTACACTGGTATTTAGCCCAATTTACATATTGATGTGTCTGTTTTAGAAAGACACCCCTCAAAGCAATGATAGGAAACAGTTTTCACAGATACACTGTGACATTCAAGGATTGATGTCTCAACTGGTTTATCAGCACACTGACTTCTAAGGAAACTGAATAAAACTCTCCCTCTGATGTTGCAAAACTTAAATTTGTTCCTATTTATTGCCATGCTCTGTCTGATCTTCAGAGGATTCTGTATTGCAGTATTCTCTGTCGCAATTAGTAACCAGGTTTCCAGAGAATCCCTTCCCTTCCTCCCCCAAGTTCCCACACATAATATTTCATTCTCTGGTGCGCTCCGTCATGTCTACAGGAACAATTTAAAACATAACAAAAACCATGAATATAAAAATCCCCATCACACCCCATTTTCTAGATCAGCAGCAAACATTTAAGTTACCAATCATCAGAAATCATTGAAATATAACAGATATGATGATACACATTAAACACAAATAACTTTGCATTCCAAGTTTACTACTAAAGATCTGGTATGTGCTATTTATTACTGTCCCTCTGTATCCCTACGAGAAGCTGAACATGATACAAAAAGTTATAAAAAGATTACACAACATAAAGAATAAACCTTATTAAGAAAAAAAGATATGAGTGGGTGGGTCTAATTTATTCAAACAACAAATGGAATCACACCTTGGCTGTGTTAGGTCTGCAGAGGCGTACAATGAACAATCACGATTCAAGTGACATGTATCTTCAGAAGGATACATTTAAGACACCTACATACTGGATCACAGGCAAGCATATTGCTGAGGAGCGAATGTAGTTATGCAACTGACTATTCCATGCAAAGTTTCATTCCACAGTAATGGAGGCAAATTCATCCATGGTATAGCTCCATTGACTTCAAGGGACTCACTATGGATGAATTTGTTCCACAGTCTCCTCCAAAAAGATCCAAAAACCACTTAAAACACAAGAAATGGTTTTAGAAATACCAGTGTATAGAGAAGGCATGTGTAGAATATTTGCATCTCAAATTTTTTATACACTTTGATTATATATTTATAATCACCAAGTGAATGTTTCCAACATCTAATTATTCCGTTATTTACATATGCGTATTATCATTGTGTCAAGAGATTTTAACCAGAACTTCACTGTACAAAACATTTTATAAACATAGTAACTGGCATAGTCCCTGACCCAAATTATTTGTTTTTAAAAATGGAAATGAACTTATCAAGGGTGTGGATTGAAGACCGAATTTCAATGTATATAAATATTAGTATTATTTTTCCCTAACTATACATCAGCCGCCTCTGAGCCTAGCAACAAACTGTTGGTAAGTTTCATGTGGGTACTGGTGCAAAATGGAGCTTGGAAATTGATATAAAGGAAAAACTAGCTGTTTTATAGACCAGTTCACGGAGGGGATTACAAACTGAACAAGAAGCACACCTCTTGTTCTTGTATCTTTTAGCTTTAATATCTCACATTACAGATCTTAGAATAGGGGTCAGTGAGTTTCCACCGAATGGTCTCCAAATTTGTTATTACTGTCTACAAACTATCAACTAACAATTTATTTAGCTAAGGGCTGGCACTTAGAAACTGTTTCCAGGGAGCTAGGTCTGAGACAGCCAGTATTTCTGTAGGGCTGCCAACTTTCTAACTGCACAAAACTGAACAACCTTGTCCTGCCACTGCCCTGAGGCCCCACTCCTTCTCCATGGCTCTGCCTCCCAATCACTCCATTCCCCCCTCCTTCTGTCATGTGCTCTCTCCCACCCTCACTCACCTGGCTGGGGCAGGAGATTGGAAGGCAGGAGGGGGTAAAAGCTCTGGCTAAGAGAGCATCAGTCTAGGGTCAAGCAATTCAGAGTGTGTGAGGGGGAAATAACCAAATAAATCAAACTAAATGTATCCCTACATACAAATGAAGATACCTAGTGATATTCTGTTCCACTAGTTAATAGTGAGTTAGTGAATAATACAAAGTATTGACAAATGTATGGCATGCTTAGAGCACAGTTTAATTAATTCTTATTTGGTAACGTCAATCATTCATTGTGTAATCTATCAGCTTTCCTTATGACTGGCAAAACAAATGTGATCCTTAAGAGAGAAACTTCTCAAGATCAACAAGGAGAATAAAGGTTTTTCAAAGAAATGAGAGTAAAAGTTGAACCTCTTTAATCCAGCACCCTCGGAACCTGACCAATTCCCTACCAGAGAATTTGCAGAACCAAGGGAGGTTAATATTATGAGGTTAACCAAAATGATTAGGGGTCTGGAGCATATGACCTACGAGGAGAGGCTGAGGGACTTGGGTCTGTTTAGTCTGCAGAAGCGAAGAGTGAGGGGGGACTTGATAGCAGCCTTTAACTTCCTGAAGGGAGGTTCCAAAGAGGATGGAGAGAGGCTGTTCTCAGTAGTAACAGATGGCAGAACAAGGAGCAATGGTCTCAAGTTGTGGTGGGAGGGGTCCAGATTGGATATTAGGAAAAATTATTTTACTAGGAGGGTAGTGAAGCATTGGAATGGGTTACGTAGGGAAGTAGTGGAGTCTCCATCCCTAGAGGTGTTTAAGTCTCGGCTTGACAAAGCCCTGGCCGGGTTGATTTAGATGGGATTGGTCCTGCCTAGAGCGGAGGGCTGGACTTGACGACCTTCTGAGGTCTCTTCCAGTTCTATGATTCTATGATAAGGGGATGGTTGGATGAAATAACATGATCTTGGTAACTAATTGACCATTCATTATAGGGAACTTTCTGGGTGTCTGGCTGGTGAAACTTGCCCACATGCTCAGGGTTTAGCTGATCGCCATATTTGGGGTCAGGAATTTTCCTCCAGGGTAGATTGGCAGAGGCCCTGGAGGTTTTTCGCCTTCCTCTGTAGCATTGGGCACAGATCACAGCTGAAGGACTCTCTGCATGTTGGGGCCTTCAAAGTATTTGAAGGCTTCAATATCTGAGACATAGGTGAGAGGATTATTCTAAGAGGGGTGGGCGAGATTCTGTGGCCTGCACTGTGCAGGGGGTCAGACTAGATGATCTAATGGTCCCTTCTGACCTTAAAGTCTATGAGTCTATGAGTCTATGAATATTGTCAAGCCAAATTACCAACACTTCTACTGATTACTGGCTCTTAGAAGACATTTAGGGATATATTAGAGTTAAATAACAGCACAGAACACTGAGATCCAGGACTGGTGGCTGTAAACAAATGTTATGGGACTTGTGGGAATCTTGGTCACACCCATGATAAATGCACATCCAGTTAACTAAAATCATGCTGGATCACAGAAATTGCCGGACTAGAAAGTGCCTGACTAGAAAGATTCAATCTGAATCTTTTTTCTGAACTCTCTTTCCTGCTATAAGATTCACTCAGTATAAGTTATGGACTTTACATTTCATATCTATAACTTAGCCCTTCCAAAAACAATTCTAAGAGAACACTGAGATAAATACAATAGATCCTTGATTAAGGTCAGTATTAAGCTTAGCTTTCAGCAATAGTTTTTATTAAATATATAATTAACTTAAAAATGTAACCTCAAGGTTTTATCGCTTTTTTGGGGGGACGGACTAGACCAAAAGAAATAGATTTTTAAGGCTGCTGTGGGTCAAAATCTTCATAGCAAGTTGTTCTACAATATGCATTATATCCCATCACTAGAAGACCTCTGGACCTCAGGAGGGAAGATGTAAACTCTCGAATGGGATGTGATCACACAGAGGTTAACAAAAGTCATCTGCCTAAATCCCATGTAAATCGGATTTTTTTATTTAGTATAGAAGTGTGAAACAGCAGCATACTAATACAAAATTAAGCAAAGGGGTTAACCGCTATATAGCAATACACAAAGAAAAACTGTTGAATAAAATGATTTTAAAACATATTACATTGATTATTATAATTTTATCTTAATTTGTTTTGATTTATGTTACCAAAGTTTTGCACAATCTTCCAATTACCAAACTGAAATGATGAGTAGTACTGTGGCACCTTATAGACCAACAAAAATATTTATAGCAGGGATCTTAAATATTGGTTAATTGAATAGTCGATTAACCTCATGCATTCTTATCAATTACTCAAGTATTCTATAGTCCCTGAGGGTAAGGATGGCAGCCAGTGTTCTCCAGCCCCACTCCTGAGAAACCCTCTGCCACTTTGCTCTGTTGACTCAGAGGCAGAGGCAGGAGCACGTGGTGGTAGCAGTCTCAGTCCCAGGAAAGCTGAGCTCCCAGACCTGGCACAAGCCAGAACTGAGATGGACTGCCTGCCCGCCTGGCTCCTAATACCCCCACTGCAACTCTGTCTTTAAAGTGTAAGTCCCAGACCTGGCATGACCTGGCCAACCTGCTAAAAATCTTTACCGGGGAGGGAGGGGGATCGCACATAGTTTATAGTATTAACCCAGTGGTCCCCAACGCAGTGCCCGCGGGAACCATGGCGCCCGCTGGGGCATTTATGGGTGCCCGCCCAAACATCTGGGCTGGCCCCACCACCGGCACGCAGCACATGCGTGGTGCCAGCCCTGGGCTCAGGGCGCGTAGGCAGCCCCTGCCCTGGGTGCACGGCACATGCGCAGTGTCAGCCCTGGGCTCAGGGTGCATGGGTGGCCCCTACCCCCGGCACGCGGCACATGTGCAGTGCCAGCCCCGGGCGCAGGATGCGTGGGCGGACCCTGCCCTGAGCGCACGGCACATGCGAGGTGCCGGCCCCGGGCTCAGGGCGCGCGGGACCCCACCCCCGGACACCCGGCACATGAGCGGCCCCGCCCCTGGACACCCGGCATCCACGAAAGGCTGTGGACCACTGTATTAACCTGTAAGCTTTTGCTTATCGGTTAATTGACTACACGGTTACATCCCTAATATATAGGATCAGAAGCTTTCATGGGCAAAACCTACTTCATCAGACTGAAATTTACAGTAATTTATATTACACTGTATGCATATTTTAAAAGCCTCAAACTACTAGCTGCCTGATCAATGACTAGCATAAACAGGGTATTTTTTTACCGCTAACTACAGTTCAGTAACGCACTTCTACAATGACTAACTGGTCTTTTTATCTTATGTTCAACACTCAGATAAAAATAATTATTCAGTGTTCCCTGGTTCACTAGAAGTTTTTCATAAACATCTATTTTTTAAACATTTTCCAAGTATGTGAAATTTTCCTATAATGCCCTAAGATAGATAGTAATGGAAATGTTTTTAAAAAGGCACACAAAGGAAAAAACACTTTTGGCCAAGGTAATTGCTCCAAATAATCCAAAATGAAGACAGCTTTTATCGCAAGTGGTATGTTTTATCCCTTAAAATGCCATGCTAGAAAATTGTGATTTTGCAACTCCAGACTCTGCTTGTAGCCAGTCTACACTAATCTACCTAAAGATTTAATTAAATTAGCTCTTCCCAGAAAAACCTCTAAAGCAAAGTTGTTGATTATGATCACAGTAAAGGAGTTTGCAAGGTAAATTCATGCCCAAATAATCTTTTTTTTGGTGTCAGATATCATTTATAGACTCCATCAAATTTGCCACATTTTCTTTACATGAAAAAATCTGCACATACAAAAGTCTCCCCCCTTATTTCCTCACACACACAACTTTAACCTTCATTCATCTATGTGAGCCAATGCAGAAACTTCTCAAGCTGGTATGGTCCCACGACAAAACAGATGCAAGATACACTGTTCAAGGACACTAAAACAGTCTTTCACCCCCCAAAAAGATAAGTATTATGCTTCCTTTGCACTCATGGATTTTAAACTCTCCCCTTTCAGTGGTATCTTCCATACACATGCTGAAATGGAAAGCTGTTTTGGATTTTGAGGCACATGTTTTACAATACTACTTAAATCCTGCTATAAATCTAAAAATCTAAGGCCACATAGCTTTCATGACAGAGGGGGAAGAAGTCAAGTGTGAATCTTCATCTAGGAGTCAAAAATCTGAAAAGCCTGCTATACTTTGCTGGCCTTCTTTGCTAGATGAAATTTTCCATCAAAAATTTTTTAAGAGGTGTAGCAGTGTTAGTCTGTAACAGAGAGAGAAAAAAAAAAAACCCAGCACACAGTCCTTCAGCATCTTGGGCTACGTCTATACTGCAGAGTTTTTGTGCAAAAAAAAGAAAAAGTACAGTTGATTGTCAAAAGACAGGGTTTTTGTGCAAGAATTCTTCCTCTTTCTATGAGGAATAAGCCTTTTCGCACAAGAGCTCTTGCACAAAAAGGCCTGTGTGGATGGACAACAGGGGTTTCTCGGTCAAGAAACCCCTATTGGAAAAAGCACGGGTACTCTGATGGCCATTCACAGAATGGCCATCAGAGCTTTCTTGTGCAAGAGTGTCCATGGCAGTGTGGACGCTCTCTTGCGCAAAAGCACATCTCTTACGCAAAAAACACATGGCAGTGTGGAAGATCTCTTCTGCAAAAAGTTCTTGCGTAAGAAGCCTTCGGTGTAGATGTAGCCTTAGAGACTAAGAGTACGTCTAGACTACAGGCTTTTGTCTACAGAAGTTTTTTCGACAGATACTGTTGACAAAGCTTCTGTCGACAAAGAGCGTCTAGACTACATCCAGTTCGGTCGACAAAGGAATCTGCTTTGTCGACATAACAGTGTGGACACAAAGGACAGTTTAGATGCAATAATGCCTTCTGTCAACAAAAGGCGTTATTCCTCGTAAAATGAGGTTTACCAGCGTCGACAAAACTGCTGAGTTCTATCTACGTTATGTTGACAGAACTCAGTGGTAGCATAGACGCAGATATAGTTTTGTTGACAAAAATCCACTTTTGGTCGACAAAACCCTGTAGTCTAGACACACCCTAAGAAAAAATGTAGATGGTATCATGAGCTTTCATAGGCACAACTCACTTCTCTTGATGAATGGAGGTAAGCAGTCCAGGATGCAAATAAATAGCAGAGAAAGAGAGGGAATGGGAAGGGAAAGAGAAGGGGGGAAAAAGGGAGGGTAAAAATATTGTCAATTAGGGTGTCCATGCTAAATGAAACTACTAGAGTAGACTAAGTATTCTAAGTTCCCAGTGCTTAGCTTTTTTTGTCATGAGGATGTGGAAAGCAGAAGCCTATCCAGGTCAGGTCTTTGTTTAAACCTCTATTCAAGGTGTCAAACTTGCAAACGAAACCAAGTTCTGTAGTTTCTCTCTTCAGGTGATTTTTTAAATTGCTTGGAAATAATATAGAAACTTTTAGATCCATTAGTGAGTGCCCAGGCAAGTTGAAATGTTCCCCAGTGGGTTTCTGTATGTTACCATTTCGAATATCTGATTTATATCCATTAATCCTTTGTCATAGAGACTGTCCAGTTTGGCCAATATACATGGCAGAGGGGCATTGCTAGCACTTGATGGCATAGATCACATTGATGGCTGTGCAGTTATATGAGCCTCTGATGTGGTGGCTTACGTGGTTACGTCCTGTGACGTCGCTTGTATAGATGGGTTGACAGAATTGGCTCTGAGGTTGCTAGTAGGTATGTGTTCCTGGATGAGTATGAGGGAGGTGTGCTGCATGGTTATTGGAAAGAATTTGTTTGAAGTTAGGGGTTGTCTGTAGCTGAGGATTGGCCTGTCCACCAAGGCCTGTGAGAATGAGGGATCATTTTCCAGGATAGGATGTAAATTGTTAATAATACACTGAAGGGGTTTAAGTTGGGGGCTTTACGCAATGACCAGTGGTGTTCTGATTTAATATCACATGTTAGAGATGCCATTTTCCATCAAAGTATCACTGCAGGTAGTTTTCTTTCAGTTGCACTTCCATCTGATCTGTGCTTTAATCAGCAGCAGTGTACAAAAAATATGTTAATAATTGTTAATAAAGTAAGCATAATATGACTGAGAAATAAATGTTCTCACAGAACAAACTATATGAAGTTTTTCCTCAAAAGTATATATGTTCTTACACAATCATCTCCTTTAGAGAAATGCAATTCTCCACTAGTCACAATAGCTGAACTACTGAATTTCTGCCATTTTGTGAGGGGCAGGGCACAGACTCCTAGAGAATTGTAAATGCTATTATCTGTAAAGTGTGGGATTTCGGAGCTAACATTATTAAGGGTTCTATTAATTCTATGCAGAGGTTGAAATTTCAAATAAATATTTTCATACAACCTGCATGTAATGTAGTGAACAGGATTCTGACAAAAAATGAATAGATTCTGTTCCTTTATTAATCGTCAGGCAGATTTTATATATTAGTGCAAAATGCGTAACCGAGAAAGAGATGCAAATGAAAACAGAATTAACTTTCAAGGTCCCAAATTGCATGAAAATCCTGCTATTAAAGAAAATTGCATAAATAGAATAAAAAAAACATAGAAAATTAAATTTGGCAAATCAGGCTTTTGTATGGCTGCAGGGTTTTTGTGCAAAGAAGTCTCTTGCAAAAGAGTTCTTGCGCAAAAGCAGGTTCACACCTCAAAGTGAATCACTTTTGCACAAAACAGCGTCTACACTGCCTGGATGCTCTTGCGCAAGAACGCTCTGATGGCCATTCTTTTGGCCATTCTGATGCGACCGCTTTTGCGCAAAATCTTGCTGCCTGTCTACACTGGCCGCGAGTATTTGCGCAACACTGACTTTGTACTGTACAAAAATCAGTGCTTCTTGCGCAAATACTCTGATGCTCCCGCTCAGGGATAACACTAGCGCAAGTATTCTTGCGCAAGAGGGCCAGTGTAGACAGCCAAGAGCAAAAGAGCGTCTACACTGGCACGGATGCTTTTGCGCAAAAGCATCCGTGCCAGTGTAGACGCTCTCTTGCGCAAATACTTTTAACGGAAAAACTTTTCCGTTAAAAGTATTTGCGCAAAATCTTGCCAGTCTAGACGTAGCCTTCCACTTTCCCTTCAGTCCCCCAAATACTCATTCTACTTTTATTCTGCAGCTAGTTTAAACAGCATTCTCTTATCCAAATGACCAGTAAAAGATCTCAAAAAGTCAGGAAAGCAGCGAGTAAATGGGGCCTCCCAGTATGATAGGAGGAATCATAACACCATTTATGTCCACTTGGATCTTGAAAGCAAAAGTTTATAGAAAAAAAAGCCAGAGTTTCTAAAGATACTGGCAATATGGACCTTCACAGACTGCAGCACATTAACATACGGGAATGATCTATGTCAATGAAAAAGGTCTTTTGGCACTATTAAGACAGCCCTCGTGTGTTGATGAGGTATGTGTGACCCAGACCAGTAAGTTTTGCCACCACTTGTCCTGTAACCTTACATCCTTCTGTGCTGTGTAGCAGTCTCCAAGGTTTAACACCAGCACCATGCTTACAACACAACAGCTTTACCACCCTGGCTTCCACCTGCGGAGTTACCCCCTTACAGCAGGGATAGGGAACCGAGAAACCCATAGCTGGCAGCTTGCCCTGATCCAGCCAAGGGCCTGCCTTGAACTGGCTTGCAAGGCTCGAGGCTCCCCTTCCCCACTCCCTCTCTTCCCACAAAGGGGCGAGCTGCTCCAAGCCTTGGGACAGGATCGAGGTAAGCCACGAGGTGCATTCAGCCTGCAAGCTCTGCCTGGCAGGTGGGAGGAAGCTGCTCTGTACGATGCTGTTCCGCCTCCATCCCAGCTGGAGTAATGGTAGTGCAGGGAAGCTCTGTCCCTGCACTTGCTTGTAGGCTCCGCCCCTGTTGGTCCCACTGGTTGGGAATTGCAAGCCAATGGGAGGGGGCACTGTACCTGGAAGGTAGATGCACAATCCCGTCCCTCCCTTCACCCTACCTCCGGCCCAGACCCTACATCCCCAATCCACTCCTGTAGTCTCTCTCCTGTCCAGACCATTCACCTCCAGCCTGCTCCTGGCACCCTAACTCCTGTCTGGACAATCCAGCCCCCTCCCCAGCCTGCTCCCAGGCAGCTCTCCTGCACACTGAATCTCTCATTTCTGTCCCCACCTCAGAGCCTAGGGGGACTCACAAGATCACTAGACCTGAACCCCTAGAAGACTCAATCTGGCACTGGGAGTAAGCCTTCAAATATTGGGACATCCCTCTTCTCCCCATGCCCTCAGGGGGGCTGGAGCATGAAGGAGTGTTTCTTTGTTCTTGCATTTCTCTGTTGAGGTTAGTGGCCCCCAACCCAAAAATGGTCCCCATTCCGACCTTACACAGTGGTACCAACAGCCTTTCCAGTCCTGAATCTCACCAAAACCATCTTCTTCATATTGCAATCCTTCTCACTGGATACTCTTTGATCCCTGAATTACATGGATATTTGAAGAGCAAGTCAGAAATCCCTCAGGAGATTTAAAGGAAAGATTGGTTAAAAAAATTCTCTCTCTACCCCCAAGATATGAAACTAGCTTTGAGGTAGAAATTCCTTTGTTTGAAGGAGCTAATGATGTTTATAACAGAAAGTCATTTCCAAATTTATCTCAAAACTGTCAGCCAGATGCTAACATCTGACCTATCCAACTACCTACAGAAGCGGCGGCTCAAACCGAACCCAGACAAAACTGTGGTTACAGCTTTTCATCTAGACATCCATAACACCACTGCAAAACTTGTTGCTTTTTGTAGGAAAAAGATTGCCTATGAGCCTCATCCCAAATATCTAGATGTAACACTTGACCACATGCTCTCCTTCTGACGCCATCTGGAACAAAAAGGAAAAACTAAACCCAAGGATCAACCTCCTAAGAAAACTTGCTGCAACCAGGTTGGGAGTAGAAGCACATATCTTGAGGGCCTCAGCAATAGCCCTGGTGTACTCTTGCTGAATATTGCTCTCCTGTGTGGTCAGAAAGTGCCCACACAAATCTAGTCAACATTCAACTGAACAGCGCCATGCGAGTGATAACTGGAACTTTAAAACCCACTGCTGCTTTGGTTACCACCGCAGGCAAACATCGCCCTACCAAGCATCCGTTAATGGGAGCAGGAATGCAGACTATACCAACATATCAACCACAGCAGCTAACCTCTTCTCATCCAGAAATACCCTGATGAGCCCCCAACATCGCATCTAAAATCCTGCAAGCCCCCCTGGCAGCAAGTGGAGGAAGTCACAGCCAATGTTAAGGAACTATGGTGAGTTGAATGGCAGCAAGTAGACATCCCAAATAAACATCTTGTGTCGGATCCCACCACTGACCAGAAAGGTTCTGATCTTCCCTGGAGTCTGTGGTGTGCTCTAAAGCGGCTTAGAACTGGTCAGGGCAGGCGCGGTTATCTACTGCATAAGTGGAATTTGTTCCCATCTCCACTTTGTGATTGTGGCAGTCCGCAAACCATCCGACACATTGTTGCAGAATGCCCAACATGAAAATTTATTGGCTCACTAGAGGATATCCACAATCTAACTAGTGATGCTAGCTGGAGAGTTTGGATGTCCAACTTTGATGAAGAAATACAGCATTGAACACAACATTCGAAAGAAAGATTTACAAAATTTAAATATTGAGCAACTTCTGCCATGTCATGCTGTATTTAAATTCATTTTTATATACAAAATAGGTTGCTTGATTTGTCACAACTGTGTTATCTGTCAGGGGCATTTCTATTTGGTACCATCAGAAGATACCTCTCCTGGCTTCCATGATTGGAAAATAGTTTTTCATTGCTCCAAAGTGTCCTAATATTAGAATTATAATTAGCATTATTTTAGGTGTGTTTCACATGGGCCCACTGATCAATATTTACTCTGGTTTTGGCAGGTACTTTAAAACAAACAGAGTAGTTCTCATGTATGAGTATCAAATAAATAATCTGTAATTATTCTTTGTTCTAATTATGTATACATATCTAGTGTGACTGAGTCTGTATTTCTTTTTCTGCTGCAACTACTGTTAATTTAAACTACTACTGCAAACTGCAAAGTTCAAAATCCTGAACTGAGAGAGTCTGAACAAATAAAATATCCCTTAGCAGCCTGGGTCACCTACTTCCCCACAGTTACTATAAACTATATATTGTCCTTTCCCCCTGTCTTCCTGTGTCTTTTTTTCCTTCCAAATTAAGGCCATTACACAAGCATTGCAGATACAGTGCAATAGGAGCTCTGCTGATTCAGAAAAATATTTTCAAGTAATCCTATTGCTCTAGTCCACATTTATCTATGATATGATGTAACTTGGCCCATAAATCATGAGGCTAGTTTGTTGGTGGTGGTAGTGGTTTGGTGCCTTTAGATTTTGCTTATTTACTTTCCTGGCACTGCTTCTATATGTGCTCATTTTGTAAAATGGTCCCTTCTTTTGTATGGTCTTTCCTTACATCATTTTGCACTAAAGCACTGAATAATAACTACTTTTCCTTTAGTGCAACTCTGCAGCATGCAAAGGTTATGAACAGACAATGAACTATGATACAGAATGTAGACCAAAACCAAAATCCCAGCAGATTTAGGCAACATTCTACAGATTTCCTACGGCAATGAGGACAGCAATTTTTTTTTGTAACTACAGATCTCAAGACCTGAAAAATGCAACACGCAAATAGAAAGAATAGGTTCTTGTCTACCATTGTCCATGCCACATTAAAAGTGAAATCAAAACTACAATAAATGACTGCGTATTAATTATTAATAATTATTATTACACAGCTAGAAAGCTGATTGCCTTTTCTTAAAAGAGCTTAAGCTTTTTGTGGCTTCCAAAGTCAATGGGTTGGCTGCTTCGATAATGTGAACTGCTTAGTGTGAGGACTCTCCAGTCATCTTTATATCAATGAACAACTATTTTAGCTATAATGATACAACCTTTTGCAATTCAGGTACTATAAAGAGAACTTATCATGCGGATCTCTAATAATTTCATCTATATCATTTCCCCTAACACTCTTTCCAAAAAAACAAAAACACTACCCTGTATCCAAAACTGGAAACTGTAAAGATTTTCAACAAGTCTTTAACCACCTTGATTAAAGAAGAAAAATTCTTCTCTCAAATACACCTAGGTCAGATAAATCTAGTCTGTGAGAAAGTGTTCAGACAAAGTTACTACAAAATAAATTTTACTCCAAATTTCAGCAGGCAATTACAAATGCAACCACCAGGAAAAGTGATTGATAGCCTTTAGCAGAAACTGCCAACCATTGCAGTTTTTTGTAGCCAATGTACAAAATGACAACTATATTAAGTTTTATTTTATTATGGACTAGAGCTGAGCTTCTCATTTGCAACATATAACTTGACCAGAATTTCACCTTTTTTTCTGTTTGTGAACTGTTCACCAGCAGCTGTGAAGACCTTTAGTGAATTATTATTAGTCTTTGCAAACAGTTTGGCAATATGTACCGGTACGTTTTTATTAGTTTGCTATTTTTCCAGTAACATGATAAACTCCGTGTAAGAGCCCGGGCACATCAAGTACCTGCCTTAACACTCCTGGAAATTTAACCTTCAGAGAAAAGTCTGTCACTGAGAAGGTGTGAAGAAGATTTGAACAGCAAAAAGTAAAGTCCAGCTCCAGAAACAGACTTTCAACAAGCTTCACTACGTGCATTACAGCCATCCATCAAGAAATGAACAACTTTATGAGCCACAGAAAAAGTTCATTTTCTGTTATAGCCAGATCCTATATAGCTATCATAGGAATGTGGAAAGAGGAAGAAACCGGTAGAAGGAAAGAAATTAGACCCTGTTAGTGTTAAAGAGCAGTTAAAATATATAAGCTTCTGTTACTTGCCATGAATTTCCATGATTTTTAGAATGCCTGCTTCAATCAAAACAATCCACTTACTGAGACACTGTGTCAGTACTACTTTCAAAAACAAGTGTTCAATTGTCCACAAGGCTTAGTTTTATTTTGACTACACTCTTGTTTAAAGCTTTAAAGTGATGACATGTACAAGACTTATAATGGAAGGAAACTCTGGGGCACATCTCCTGGAAGAAAAACTCCAGATGGCAAAACAGATTTACTTTCTTCTCTCAGAACACCAAAAACCATTCTTGTGTACCCACAAGGGAAGAGCTATATAGTTACCACTAACACAGTCTACAGCTGAACTTTTGTTGATAGATATGTCTAAACAAAAGTTCTGCATCTTGGTCAAAAGTATCCATCATTTTCTATGAGTCCACCAGGAAGACATTTACTGTTTCTTAGCAACTAGTCACTGAAGAGTATAGTCATTTTCTCTGGGCCATTAGTCATTATTCTGCTGACTGTTTAACCTTAGAATACTAACCCTGAATACAAATTCCTCCATATTTGCAGAGTGTTCTTTTTCTTAATACAATCCTCTATACAATGTATGTACAAAGCATTGTTCTATGTTTATGTTCAAATTCTTTGGTTTTACTTGCAATGAAAATTGGGACAATACTACTTAGTTTTACATTTTGTTAGCTATAAATAAAATAGAATTTCGAATTAAAATCATTTAGAAAAAAAATCAAGAACTTCACTGCAAATTATGTATATAAAAAAAGATAGTTCTGTCACATCAGGGCCTGGCATCTATCATCATCCATTAATCAATAATAGTGATACCTGGAAAGTGTGTGTTTATGGAACTGAATAAAATGAGATGAACGTAGATGGTGACTTACACTTTATTGTTTTTGTCAGATGTTAAAATACAGATTAATATGCGGAAAGGTATCAGTTATCTACTATACTAACCATATAAATACTCAGGTATAACTACAGAATGATACATGTTGCATCCATTTCACCAGCTACAATACAGCTATGGTAGAGGAATGATCACTAGACAGTCTGCATCTTTCTATTTCAGACAATATCTGTAAAGATTCAGCTAGAGAAATGATCACATATTTAGTTCTAGTATTGAAGAATCCGAGCTACCGGCCTTACCTTAAGTTCTGAGAAGAATCTTCTGTGCTGCTTTCTATAGTCTAGCACTTCTCCTCTAACTATAGGCAAGATAACACTGGAAGTAGGATTGTTTTCTGAATCATCTGCAGGAGCAGGATCACTGGTTACTGAACCATTCCAGTGTTGTATCCAATAGTAGGAATGAAGAAATGTTCTCGATACTCAAATGCAGCATATATTTTTAAACCTAGAATCCACCTGTTCTACCTGACTGCTTCCACTAATTTCAAATTCTTATTTGCTTACTCTGAGAACCATGGACGCTTACTACCTACATTTTTCAAAATGTTTTTGGAGGTTTGAGGATTTATTTATTTTTAAGTGACTTGGATGGAGCTGTAGCCATCACGAAAAGGTTGTAGTTACATTTTGGGCAGCTGGGTATGGGGGGGCCAGACTTCCAGGAGATGTAGTTCTTCTAAGCAATCTTTCCTCCAGAACTGCCAATTATTCCAAGACTTTCATGGCTGCTAAGGCCATGTCTACACTATGGCTGTGTCTACACTAGCATCCCTTTTCCGGAAGGGATGCCAATGTAGCACTTTGGAATAGGCAAATCCACAGGGGATTTAAATATCCCCCGCGGTATTTGCATTAACATGGCTGCCGCTTTTTTCCGGCTTGGAGATAAGCCGGAGAAAAGCGCCAGTCTAGACGTGATTCTCCGGAAAAGGCTTTATTTTCCGGAGGATCTCTAATTCCTACTTTCAAGTACTTTTGAAAGTAGGAATAAGAGATCCTCCGGAAAAGGCTTTATTTTCCGGAAAATCACGTCTAGACTGGCACTTTTCTCCGGCTTATCTCCAAGCCGGAAAAAAGCGGCAGCCATGTTAATGCAAATACCGCGGGAGATATTTAAATCCCCCGTGGATTTGCCTATTCCAAAGTGCTACATTAGCATCCCTTTTCCGGAAAAGGGATGCTAGTGTAGAGACAGCCTATGAGAGAAGGTCAAATTTATTGAGGTTGATTTCTTACCAACCGATGTTGTAAAGTCGAAGGTCTGTGTCCTCACTGTGTGCAAGAATTCAATATAGTTCAAAGTAGCATGTCTCTAGAAGGGAGACTGATGTTGACTTTGTCAGTGCCGCACTGTGGGTAGCTATCCCACAGTGCCTGCACTGCTTTGCCATCTGGGTTTATGCTCCTGGTGCATGATGGGACCAAAACGATGCAGCAGGTGGTTATGGGTTCATGTAATCAATGTCCCATAAATAACTATCTACTCCCTCCCCCTTACTTGAGATCAATGGGAAACAATCTTCACACACCCTTTTTGGTCCTGGTTACTTATGCAGATGCAATAGCAGCGTGAGCATGCTCCCCCATGAACCCGTTGTGCATCAAAGTATTGTGATGTTGATGTACCTTGGTGCGCCTAATGGTAGAGTGTATGCTCGTTTCTCCAGGAAGAGGACAAGGAGGAATGTATTCAGGCAAACTCTTGAATTTAGCAAATTAGAAATGCAGCCGGCATTCAATCCTTCGGAAACAGTGAAACTCCCATTCTGGTTCTGTCAGACAAGCAGAGACTGGTGGGACTGCACAGTGCTACAGCTATCGGATGATCAGCAGTGGCTGCAAAACTTCCAAATGTGCATGGCCATTTTCATGGAACATTGTGAATAGCATTCTCTTGCCCTGAAGCGCAGGGACACTCAAATGAGACTCACCTGCCAATGTAGACGAGTGTGGCAATTGCCCTGTAGAAGCTGGCAATGCCAGACAGCTACCAGTCAGCTAGGAATCAAAGCGGAGTAGGAAAATCTACAGTGATGGCTGCTGTTATCCAAGTAGACAAAAGCAATCAATACCCTTCTGCCATAGAGTTTAGTGACTTTGGAAAACGTGGATGCCACAGTGGAGGATTTTGCCATGATGAGGTTCCCTAACTCTGGTGGTACGATAAAAGGCACATCCCCATCTTGGCACCTGACCACCTTGCCAAAGAGTATATAAACCACAAGGGTGGTACTTGATGGTGCTGCAGACTCTGGTGGATCACAAGGGCTGTTCAACATCAATGTGGGATGGTCAGGAAAGGTGCATGACGCACGCATCTTTAGGAACTTGTGCCTCATCAGAAAGCTGCAAGCTAGAACTTTTTCCCCCATACCGGAAAATTAAATTGGAGAGGTAGAAATGCCAATAGTCATCATTGGCGACCTAGCCTGCCCCTTGCTTCCATGGCTCATGAAGCCATTCATGAGCATCCTAGACAGCAGTAAGGCGTGGTTAGACTACAGACTGAACAAGTACAGAATGATGGTCGAATGTGCTTTTGGGAATTTAAAGGTAAGGTCTAAGAGTCTACTGACTAGATTAGACTTCAGCAAATGCAACATTTCCTTTGCAGTGTCAGCCTGCTCTGTGCTCCATAATATTTGTGAGAGCAGGGGGAAAAAGTTATTTGGCGGGATGGGGGGCTGAGACAGAGAGTCTAGCCAGAGATTATGAGCAGCCAGACATGAGGGCGACACGGAGAGCACAGCGTGGGGCAGTGCAAATCAGAGAGGCTTTGAAAGAAAGTTTTATGAAGGGCCAATTTTCATAGTCATGATGCACATTGCTCTCAATGAGGTGCCCCTGCACTCAATGGCTATGTCTACACTGGCAGGTTCTTGCGCAAGAACATCTTGTACAAGGGTTCTTGTGAAAAGTCTTGTGCAAGAACACGTCCACACTGCCATGTCCGAGATGTGCTTTTGTTCAAGAGCATCCATGGCAGTGCAGATGCTCTCTTGCGCAAGAAAGCTCCGATGGCCATTTTAGCCATAGGACTTTCTTGCGCAAGAAACCCCTGCGGCACGTCCACACTGCCCTCTTGAGCAACAGCTCTTGCGTAAGAGAGCTTACACTTGTAAGAAAAGAGTGTAAAGCTCTTGCGCAAGAAGCCCCCTCTTACCACGCTATACTGTAAATCTTCTTCCTCAAGAGAGGGTGGGCAGTGTGGACGCTCTGCAGGTTTTTGCGCAAGAACGGTTATACTTGCGCAAGAACCCACCAGTGTAGACATAGCCAATGTGTTTTTCCCATAATCCCCCACCGCACCACTGCAATAAAGAGACTGTTGTTCAGAAATCATTTGTTTTTATTTAGGGAGGACAGCAGGGAAGAAAAGAAATCCATGGTGGGACCCAAGGAGAGGTAGGGAATGAGAAATAAGAGAAGGACAGCCTTTTGCTTCACGATGCTTCCCTAGAGGTAGAGTGTGAGGCTGCCCTTGAGGGTCCCCCTCCTTTGTCATGGGGCTACTAGAGGGTACAGAACTGGGTGACAGGGCCGGCTTTACGAAGTGTGGGGTCCAATTCGAACCATTTTGGCAAGCTATCCAATTTTTTCAATAAAGTTAAAAGTTTGATTTTTAAAAAGTTACCAGAGAGCATTGCAGTTTTCTGTTACATTGATTTACTTTTTAAATAGCAAAAATGGAGTCTTTGTTAAAGTGTCAGTTCTGTGGTCAAATTCCAGTCCTTAGTGATTTCAGCACCAATTATTTCACTAGGTAATATGGTCCCTCACCACCATTGCCTCCTTTGCACTGCCCTTCAACACACTGCCTGCATGTTGAGTCCAAGGTCAGTCTACACAAGATTTTATCCATGATTTTTGCTCAAGCAATCATTGAGACAAGACAAGGACTCTCAATTGATTCTAGTCAGCTCTGCCTTTAAACACTGGATGTAAAGTGCCAGATATAATTGAGGACTCCCAAATAGATTCTACGCCACCAGAAATAAAACCTGTTTCCATCTTCTGTGACTTTCAGTTAGATGTGACTCACTATCCTCTGCTTAGTGTTCAAGTAGACCCTAAGTCAGGTCATATTAAGTTCAGGTCTTTAACCTTTCAATCATACAATATGGATAACAACATTTCATTCTCCCAGCTCCAAGTCTTAAGTGAATTTCAACCCAAAAGAGCCAAAATTGATCACCTTGACACAGCAAGTGTATCTACTGATCTCTGTGGCAAAGTAGGTTGTCTAGCGAGCTGATGTTAACCGAATGTGACCAGAAACCTGAGCCTTATACCATAATGCTTACTCCTGGCTTGGTGTGCAAAGGTGTCCTACTGTGGAGGATGGAATAAGGCTGGCCACTCCAGAAACCTTGTGAGAAGGATCAGAGCCACCATATGAGAGCTCCATGGAGACATGCAGGGAAGATTCCCACTCCATCTCCAGACACAGAGTGCACCACACCTCACCCCAACTGCAAGAAAAAAAAAAAGTGTGAACTCACCAGAAGTCTCCTCCCTGGGATAAGTGCACAACTGTGAAACATCCTGGAGGATGGCATTATCTCCAAGGTTATAAAAAGTTCTTGGTGCTCACTGGCTAGTCATTCTCCTTGTCCTCCTCCACCACCACACTGTCCTCCACACTATAGCATAGAGCATCTTGGGAGGATTCCGTGGTCTGGCTTGGGAAGCTGGTTGGGTCCCCACCCCAGGATCACATGCAGCTGGTCACAGAAGCAGCATGTTTGCAGCAATGCATCAAACCATCTATTTGCCTCCTTTGTCTTGTAGTAGGGCTGCCTCATCTCCTTTATTTTAACACTGCACTGGTAGGTGTCCTTTATGTATCCTATCTTCACTATACAATTTGCAATCTTCGCATAGATAGTGGCATTTTGCTGGTTCAGAGCTCTGACAATGGATTCCTCTCCCTATGCCTCGGTGATGTGAAGATGATCTTGGACATTCAATGCTGGTACTCTTCTTTGCCCCTGGAAACTGGAGCTCATGAAATTCATGGTCACATGTGCTACTCAGATGTGCTGCCTGCTCTTAGCCATGTTCACAATGTTGGCCAAGCAGGAAATAAAATTTAAACTTTCACAGGGCTTTTCCTGTTTACCTGAAGAACAGTAGCTTCACAAGTTCTGGCCAGAGAGGTCACAGGGGGCAGTGTGGGATGCTTTCCAGAGACCAAGAACATAATCTCTCAGAATGCTGGGTCTGCACTACCATAAATGTGACCATGCAAGATCGAATTTTGCATTACGCCAAGAAATGCAGGAGTACCGAAATCTACTTCAGTAGCCATTAAAGTTGACGGAACAGGCTTGGTAGTGTGGACTCATCTTTTATGTGGCTAAATTCGACCTAAACTCCTAGTGGCGACCAGGCCTAAAACGTTAGATTAACTACTATGTTACAACCCTCACTGTGGATAGCTCCTGGCATATCCAAGACAAAGTTGACTGTATTTAGGCAATGAAATCTCTAGTCTAATTTCAAACTCATAATGTTTCACTGCCTGCAGATTCACTCACATGAAGAAAAAAACCAAGAGGCTACAAATAAGCATTTTAGCATATAACCTTTGCATGTCAATTCTTGGGAACAAGTTCAATGTAACTGGATGAGAAACTAAATAGATTTATGAAAAAATATTATCTTTGTCCAGTATCACTGAACACAAAATTGAATGCTGTTCTACATATCCACAATATACTCACTTTTAGATATGGAAAATACATAATGATTTTAAGTTTACAATGTCTCTTTTCTTAGCTATACTAGAAATACAAATTCTGAATCTTTTATTTGTATTTTTTAAAATGATATCTAATACTTTAATAGTTCAGTCACTCAAAGGACAAAGACTACACAGGGAGCCAAATGCAATGGCAGTTATGTTACAAGTACTATTTCATAACACAATATTTTCTCCATGTGCTTTTATTTCAGAAGATGGAATGTCAGATTGTACATTTCAGAATGTAGTTGTGTTGTTATATTCCAAAAGATTACAAAAGACAAAAATGCATCTTGTGAACATTTCCAAGAGAACTGTTTTTTCAAGATTTTTTATCAAAATCAAGTCAAGATAATTTCAGTTTTAACAGATACCATAACAGCCTCAGTTAAGAAAACCCATTATATGAATCTTCTCTACTAAAATGAAGGAAACAATGCACAAACATGATGGCACCAAAATCATTTTCCTGAATAACATATACTTAAAAATAGTAGGAATCCTTTCAATACAAAACAAAAAACCATCACATCAAGAGACATTATCTGGTCTCCTGTTAACTTAATGAGATTACCTACATCAGATCTCTAATCAGAGAAGTTATCAAAGTTGGGGGGATGGGGCTGCACAAATAAGCATTAGAGTGCTGGCACATGAAATAAGATTGCATTAAACCTGGTTAGACATAAGGCCCCAAATGGAAAAAGAGAAAAGCCCTAAACTGAAGGAGCCAAGGAAATATGCATCATATGTTTCATCAATTTCATGCTGAGCCAACAGGAGTTGCAGAATTGCAAACAAAAGCCAACAGTTACTACACTATCTTTAAAATAATGATTCAGGCATTAAAACACCTTTTAGGGAATGAACGAAAGGGGCAGACTGATTGTCTGACAAGACACTGTTATGTAGTCACAAGTAAAGCCCTGTGTGGATATACATTTTTTTATTTGCGGAATCTACTTTACATCCATGGATATCCGCAGAACTCTACCAGGAACTGGAGCTGCAAGAACAGCAGCATGTTGGTTTATTTCTCACAAGAGCCAGTGCTCAGTGTGGGCAGATTCTTTGACATGGCTGTACCATCATCAGCCCTGCTCATTGAGGTGGGCATTAGGCTTGTCAGCAACCGTCACTGATCATGCTAGTTTGTGCAAGCAGCTCACACGCTCCCAGACAGGAGTTCTTTCCATGAAGTGATCTGCATCTCCTGTGATTTCAACACTATGGTTCCTGGTAGACCCCTGCAGTTCCATGGATATTTGCTTTATATCTGTGGATATCCATAAATTTTGTATCCAAGCATGGCTCTCTTCACAAATGTAAGAAACAAATCAAACAAAATATTGAAGTGCTTGTTTTAAAATTGCAACACTACATGAACATTCCAAAATTTGCATATATTTAAGAGTATTTCAAATTCCTCACAAACCTCCTAGTCACATTCACATGTTGCTGAACTGCATATACTGCCCCACATTTATTGCTCAAATACACAAACCTTGTCCAGCTTGTGACATCTAAGAGCAGTCATAAAAACAGAGCTCTAATCATAGCAGTTTTTTTAAATTAAAATTCTAGACAATAAATCTTACTCAGGTATTGCCCTCCCTCTATTCTTTTTTATCTGGGGAAGACTATTAATAAGTCAAAGAAGCAACTCGGGAGACATATGGAACCCTTGGATTTGCTTAACATTTAAGGAATCTTAAATGTGTGCATGTGACTCTTATGTAAAAGAAAACAGAATTCAGATCTGGTTTCCTGCAGTAAACAAGTGAGGACAGTCTAGACTAGAGATGTTAATGGGTAAGCATCACCCTTACCAGATAATGCTTACCGGTTATGGTTAATCAGTGGTCCAGCCCGAGCAGCCCTCACCCATGGGGGAAAGAGGGTGCTGGGCTTGACACGGGCACTTCAGCCCATCCACAGCAGTCCTCCACAGAGGCGGGCATGGTCTGACTGGAGCAGCCCTCTGTCCGCACTCATTTAAGCTGTTAACCGAATAGATAAACAGCATTTTACGTCCCTAGACTAAACTAAAGCCTCAGATAAGAAACAGATAAGAAACAGAGCTAACACTTATACGGTAAAGCCTCAGAGTTATGAACACCGCAGGAATGGAGATTGTTCATAACTCTGAAATGTCAGTAATTCTGAACAAACCATTACAGTTATTCTTTCAAAAGTTTTACAACTGAATATTTACTTACTACAGCTTTTAAACTTTATTAGGCAGAAGAAAAGTGTTGTGTTCCCATTATTTTATTAGTAGTTTACATTTAACACAATACTGTACTTGCTTTGAGGGAGAGAGTCTCTGCTGCTGCCTGATTTTGTGTACTCCCAATCCCAAATGAGGTGCTTAATTGGTCAGTTCATAACTCTGAGGTTGTACTATAGTAGCTTAGGGTAGGTCTGCACTGGGAACATACCACCCAACTTTGGCAACAGACACACTATAGTGCCCCTTCAGATCACACTGTCTACAGCAGTGCCTATGTTGCTACCAACCTGCAGCTTGGGCTAGCCACCTGAGCTCAGATTCAGGCATTTTGGCTGGTCAGACACCTCCAAAGCACCTCAGAATGCCACCTCCTCCCACCCTCTTGCTTCATTTGCATTACTGAGATCTCTCTACACAGCATTTTGGAATAATAATAGATAGATATGTAGCCCTGTTAGTGTGGACTAGCTGAAACAAAAAAACAGGACTATGTAGCACTTTAAAGACTAAAAAGATGGTTTATTAGGTGATGAGCTTTGTTAGTCTTTAAAGTGCTACATAGTCCTGTTTTTTGTTACAGCGTTTTGGAGTGAGCCTTGGACCTAAAATCAACATAGTCGAGCAAACGGTTTTCACTCAACAAATAGCTCTATAGACTGCGCTTTGAAGTTGTGGTTTCAGGTCTGAAGAACACACCTGTTGCTACATACACTTCAGAGCCCAAGTAATACCCCTAGGCTCTGTCTATACATCTGTTTTTAGAGCACTAGCCTGAAACCTACTAACCCAAGTGTGTCAACCTAAGCTAGCAGGCTTTCTCCACAATGCTGATTAGCTATACCCCATGGCTACGTCTACACTGGCCCCTTTTCCGGAAGGGGCATGTAAATTTCATGAGTCGTAGTAGGGAAATGCGCGGGGGATTTAAATATCCCCCGCGGCATTTAAATAAAAACGTCCGCTGCTTTTTTCCGGCTTTTAAAAAAGCCGGAAAAGAGCATCTAGACTGGCCCCGATCCTCCGGAAAAAGCGCCCTTTTCCGGAGGCTCTTATTCCTATTTTGAAGGGCGCTTTTTCCGGAGGATCGGGGCCAGTGTAGACGCTCTTTTCCGGCTTTTTTAAAAGCCGGAAAAAAGCGGCGGACATTTTTATTTAAATGCCACGGGGGATATTTAAATCCCCCGCGCATTTCCCTACTACGACTCATGAAATTTACATGCCCCTTCCGGAAAAGGGGCCAGTGTAGACGAGCCCCATGTGTCCCACCAACACAGCTAAAGCACTTCCTTGGCACCAGAGTACACACACCTCACCACTTACATCCTACCAAACTAACTTGAAGTGATGGATAGATCAGTGGTTTGAGCATTGGCCTATTAAACCCAGGGCTGTGAGCTCAATCCTTGAGGAGGCCATTTGAGGCAAATATTTGTCAGGAATGGTACGTGGTCCTGCTGTGAAGGCAGGGGACTGGACTCAATGACCTTTCAAGGTCCCTTCCAGTTCTAGGAGATAGGCAATCTCCATTTAAAAAAAAAACCACCTGGTTCCACCTGCCAAAATGCAATTTCTCACACATGTGGCAGGATGCCCTGCTGTGTTCTATTATCATTTTCCTACAGTTGTAACAAAGGGCCAGTGGGGGTGTCCCCACGTGTATCAAAGCGACAGCTGCTCAGAGCCCTGGGTCAGCAGTGGAGTCCCCAGCTGACCCCAGGCTCCATGAGACGGATGCAGCCTGGGGACACCCCAACTGGCCCGGGCTGCAAGCTGAGAGAGGCAGCGAATGGAGGGGGAGGGCGACACATCCCTGCTGCAGAGCAGATCCCGCTCAGGGTGTGAGGACCTGCCCCGAAGAGCCCCAGCCCCACGACCCAGCGCGGCGCCCTCTCACCCTGACGTGCGGCCCCTCCGCGTGCCGCGCCGCCAGCGCCTCCAGCAGGTCGCCCCGCAGCTCCACCAGGAAGCGGAGCCCGCCCTCCAGCCGGCCCAGGTGCTGGAAGAGGCCCCGGTACCGGGGGCAGAGGTAGTAGCGCAGCCGGTCTTCGGCCTGCAGCAGGGCGCCGGGCTCCCGCTGCTGCTCCCGGGCCTGCAGCACCTTGGCGCTGAACTCGGCCACCCGGCCGTGGTCTACGCCGAAGTCCCGGGCCAGGCGGGCCAGCAGCTCCGCCCGCCGCGGCCCGGCCTCCAGGGCCCGGTAGGAGCGCATGAACTCCACGCTGCGGAGCTCGGCCGGCGGCGGCGCCTTCTCCCGGGTCTCGTAGGGAGGCAGCGGGGGCACGCAGCGGCCCAGCAGCTCCTCCATGGCCGGGCCCGAGGAAGCGGCGGCGGCTAGGCCCGCGCAGGGCTCCGTCGCTATGGAGACGCGGCTAGGCCGCCGCGGCAGGCCCCAGGGCCGACGGAGCAGGCGCGGCGCGTGCAGCCAAAGGCCCATCCGGATCATGGCCGCACCGAGAGCCTCGGGCGCCTCGCCCCGCTAGGCCGCGTCGTTTTCGGAGGGGGGAGGGAGCTTGCCTAAACAAAGAAGCTGATTGGGCGGCACGGCAGATGGCAGGCGGCGGTAGCCAATCAGAGAGCGCGTGGGCGGGACTTGGGGGGTGGCGGCCCCGTCTGAGCGTGGCCGCCATGTTGAGCGTGGCGCGGGAAAGCAAAAGGAGCGGCAAGGGGACGATGTAGCGGGCCTGCCGAGGCGGGGAAGGAATGGCCGCGCCCTGCCTGGCCGGAGCCGCGCACGCGTCTCTCCCCTGCTGCAGCAGTTCGGTCGGGCCCCGGCTGCCTTCTTCCCCTCACCCTGCTGCAGGGGCAGGTTCGGAGTGGGGGGGTGCCACGCTACCCCCCTCCCTCCCCCACACGTGTCTGTACCTGGAGCCGGGGCCTGGACCCTAGGGGCAGCCATGGAGCGTGAGGCACCGTGGCCAGCTGGGACCTGGAATGAAGGGGGGGGTGACAAAACCCCTCCCCCCCCCGTCTTCCCCCCCCCCATGTATCTCTACTTCCCAGGGCTACACCTAGCTGTGTCCTTTACCCCCCGTAGTACGGACCCCAACTTCTCCTCCTGCCTGGCAGTGCTATCCCTTCCAGACACACATCCCTGGCACTCCCCAACCTGCTTGCCTCCCTTCTAAGGGGACCCCTTTTATCAACATGAAAAACCAAAGGCCTATGCCAAAGGAGCCCCACACACTCTCTGGGGCTGTGCCCCAGCACCTCCTCTTTCCTCAAGGCGCTGCCCCTTGGCCAAGCAAGATGTCTTAATCACACCTTGGTAAAAGCTACCAGGGAGGGCAGGCTGCTGTGGAAGGAGACTTCCACCTGTGATGCTCAGAGGGTCAGAGTGCTCAAGGATAGCTCCTGGGCTGTGATAGAAATGTAGCCGTGTTAGTCTGGGGTAGTTGAAGCAAAATGCAGGACAATGTAGCACTTTAAAGACTAACAAGATGGTTTATTAGATGATGAGCTTTCGTGGGCCAGACCCACTTCCTCAGATCCTGGGCTGTGTTTCTCCTCCCTGGGATGTGCCATTCAGGACAGGTGGAAAGCCTGGGATTCCAGGTCTCCCCACAGTGGCCTGGGCTCTTTGGGCAGCTCTTACTGCTTCCCTCCACCAGTTTTTGGGCTACCCAGGGGCAGGGCTTTGGGTGGAAGAGACTGGCTCTATCCCTAAGCTTTGGCCAGGCAGCACTACATCGAATCCAGGACCAATGTCTCTGAGTAAATCAGCCTGGAGCTTGAACATTTTAAGACCATCTCACCCATTTGAGCACAGATGGTCGTCTCTGGCACCAGACAACCCCTGCTCCTCTCTCCCCAGCTATGTTTCAGGTTGTCTTGTCCCCCATCCTGTTCCCTGAGTTACCTTTTGTTTTAGTCCTGCACTGCTTAGGCAAGAACCTCAGGGTGTAGCTCCACTGCAAGCACTGCACAGCACGTTCCTGACACTTTACTCCTCTAATGCTGTGGTAGAGGCATTTGGAAGGAGTCTTTCCTTTGATGTAGTATATGTACTCCATTGAGAGGCTGTAGCTAGGTTGACTGGTAGCTGCAGGGGCGGATATAGGGCAGGGCGAGTGCGGCGGCTGCCCCGAGTCCCGTGCTTCAAGAAGCCCCGGGCATGCACCATGTCAAAGGGGGGCACCGTGAAATTGTGCTGCCCTGGGCCCTGCAAAATCATCATCTGCCCCTGGGCAGCTGTGTCTGCAGTGGGGCTTAATCCAGGTTAAGTACATCTCACAGGGGTGTGAATTTTGTATACCTCTGAGCTAGGTGACCTGTTTTAGGAATAGACCAAGTCTGAGGCAAAACTTGAGTCATACCCTAAAAATGAATTAATTTGTGCTTTGTCAGACCAGAGGGAGAACTAAATACCATTAGACTATATTCCTCTACTGAGGCTAACACACTACTGCCTCTTATATTGGAATCTGAGCACTGTAAGCCTATGTCTACACTGCGCTGGTTTTACAGAATAAATATGCAAATGAGGCTGTGTGGAATATCTCTATGCCTCATTTGTATACCTAATGAGCTGCCATTTTTTGCACAAGAAGGAAGTGTCTACACTGCCCCTTCTTGCACAAAAAACTCCTCAGTGCAAATCTGTTCCACTGCTTATTTTCAGGAAGAATGGCTTTGCTCAAGAAGGGATTCTTTTGCACAAGAAGGGGCAGTGTAGACAGCTCCTTCTTGTGCAAAAGCCTGTGCTGCAAAAATGGTGGCTCATTAGGTATGCAAATGAGGCATGGTGATATTCCACACTTAGCCTCATTTGCATATTTCTTCTGCAAAACCAGTGCAGTGTAGACATAGGCTAAGTGGTTTAGCAGTATGTGGGGATGGAGGCCATCACATAAATATCTAGGTTCCAACATATATATATTGATTTCATTAGGTGCAAGAGGCCAGCTTCACAGATGCAGGTGCAGAATCTGCATCCATGGAACCTCCATTGAAACTGGAATACTGTATAGCACAAACTGGGTCTTTCAACCTGCAAACACCTACAGTTGGTGCATAATGCAATTCATTTCTAATTGGGTCCAGAGGACAACTTGTGTGTAAAGGAAAGCATGTGTTAAGTACTTGCGTGTCTGTGGGACCAATTTTAATTCAATATCAATTGGCTATTAACATAACTGGGAGCAGGATTGGGCCCCACATGTCTGATTTTCAGAGGCTTGAGTGTCCTTGACTCCCATGTACTTCACTGGAAGTTGAGGATGCTTGTTCTCATATGAGATCAAGCCATCTATGCAAGTGAAAAGCACTACACGAGCAAATTATTGTCATTATTATATTATGAAATGTATTTAAATAGCTCTAAAACAACAGACTAGGATCACACTGGAAGAACAGAAAATAAGATAGTTACAGCAATCTCACACTTGTGCAATGTGGGTCATTAGACTCAGCTAATCTAAGAAAGAAAAAGCAGATTTGGGAGCATTAAAATATAGGAAATACACATTTCTATTAACTTTAGATTCTGTCTCTATGTACTTTGAATTAAGTTACATAAATTCCCAAAGCAATCTTATAACAGTATAACACCCTGCTAAAGTAAAAGCACTTTGGTGACAACAAAACTTTATCTGGGCTAAAGAACTGTTTTCTGGCTGATGAGTCTCTCTTGTGAAACCTTCAGACTAAATTCAGGGCTTCTCTACACTTGAAATGCTACAGCAGCACAGTTGCACTGCTATAGCACTTCAATGTAGATACTGCCTACACCAGAGGTAGGGAACCTCAGGCCTGAGGGTTGCACGCGGCCTTTGGCATGCCTGGATATGGCTCCTGAAGCTCATGGACCACCCCCGGCATTGGGGAGCCTGTGCTGGTGCTCCATTCCTCCAGCTGCTCCCCTGGGAGCTGGAGCACACAAAATCTACTAGGCTGGGCCCCCCTTGGCTCTGGTGTGCAAGGGGAATGTGGGGAGTATCTTTCTAAGTCAGGGGACACACTGAGGGTTTTTTTTCCACTTCTCACTTGAGTGTGGCCCTTGACTGATTTTTCTGTGGGTCAGTGCCCCCCCCCCCCACCCAAAAGAGATTCTTCACCCCTGGCCTACACTGATGGGGGGGTTCTCCTCTCAGCAGGGACAACTGAATGCTTCAGTCAATCTAGCACTCTTTACACTGGAGGTAAAATCAATTTAACTACACTGCTCAGTGGGTGGATTTCTCACATCCCTGAGTAATGTAGTTAAGCCAACTTAATTTTCTACTGGAGACCAGGCATCAACCTTTCAAGACAATAGCAAGCCTCTGTGACTCGGGTTCATGTGCTAAATTTAGTTGTAGCCTACCGATATATCATAAACCTGGAATAGGTTTCCATCTAACCCCAACTTCCCAACTTCCTCAGACCAGATTGATTCTTTTAAAGCTGGAGCAAGCTTTATAGCCCATGAACTATGTTCGTAGTAATTTCAGCCACTTAATGCATATCCTTAATAAAAACTTAAGCAAGGCAAACAGCAAAAATGGAATTGCCCATGTATACCTAGCGAAGTCTTGGTTCAGATATCATGATGTTGCACTGGTGTGTGACTTCCACAAAGTAACTCCTGATTTATTCTATCATGAGGAGAAAATCAGAGTCTGGCATCTGGCTCTGTAATTATATAGAAATATATTTATTCCTCTAGGACAGTGTTTCTCAACCAGTGGTACGAGTACCCTCAGAGGTACTCAAGAGAAGTCTGGGGGGTATGTCGACACAACTGGAATTTGGAGAAAACTGAATTTTTGTTTTAAGTTTTACAGTGCTTTATTATTTTTGTTCTTTTTACACTAAAAATTTTCATTGCCTGCCTGGATATGATTAAGTTGTTTGAACAAACGTGTTGCAATGGTAGGGAAAAAAATTGTGTGTCTGAAAACTGTAGGTACGGGGGATACTTATAATTTTTTTAAAGGGGGGTACTTACAATTTTTTTTTTAAAAAAAGGGGTTAGTTAGTTAATGCCTATTACGTCTGCTGGTATGTAAGGCAGCAATGAAAGTTCTCCGTTTTTTGCCTGGTTTTGGCCATTTTCTCCAGTATGTCCCAGTTGTAGTTCATTCTCTTCCTGTTGTTGCACAAAAAAGCCTCCACCTGACCTTACTTGATTTACATACATGGATTTTCTGAAGCTACACCAAACTGTAAGGTCTAAGGTTTTAAACTGCAACTTATTGTGATCTTTGTCAAATTTTGTAATCTGTGTAACTCTCAGAAATTTACTGTAAGCCGCAACTTTATAATCTTTTTAACTCTCAGCCACCTTGCTTGTAACTTTCTCTAAGGGTGTGTCTAGACTACATGCCTCCTTCGACGGAGGCATGTAGATTAGCCAGATCGGAAGAGGGAAATGAAGCCACGATTAAAATAATCGCGGCTTCATTTAAATTTAAATGGCTGCCCCGATCTGCCGATCAGCTGTTTGTCGGCAGATCGGGGCAGTCTGGACGCGATGCGCCGACAAAGAAGCCTTTCTTCATCGGCACAGGTAAACCTGGTTTCACGAGGCTTACCTGTGCCGATGAAGAAAGGCTTCTTTGTCGGCGCATCGCGTCCAGACTGCCCCGATCTGCTGACAAACAGCTGATCGGCAGATCGGGGCAGCCATTTAAATTTAAATGAAGCCGCGATTATTTTAATCGCGGCTTCATTTCCCTCTTCCGATCTGGCTAATCTACATGCCTCCGTCGACGGAGGCATGTAGTCTAGACACACCCTATGCTGCATTCCTCCCTGAGTGAATGGAGAGTGTGAGTGTTAGAGTGTGTTTGAAGAAGACTGGGAACAATGGAGCACATTTCAATGTGTCATCACAGTCTGGGCATGCTCTCTGCTGGATAAAGGGAAGTCTGGGCATGCTCCCTGATGATGAGGTGAATGAGTCACAGGAGCCATTCAGACACCATATAAAGAGAAGGAGCACATGTGAGACTCTCTTTTTTTTCTTCCCCTGCTCCTGAGAAGCTCCTCTCCAGTGTTTCTCCTCCTAACCAGCTTCCCTAGCCATGATGAGCAGACAGACCCTCCAGGATCTACATGCCTTGGCTCCTTCTGCAACTCATGTCTGTGTGAGTGCCTGAGGGCAGGAGTGAATGTGTGTGTGTGTGTGTGTGTGTGAGAGAGAGAGAGAGAGAGAGAGAGAGAGAGAGAGAGAGAGAGAGAGAGATCTATCTTCTTTAGTTTAAACCTTTAGTGGCTGCTTACTCGTCTTTAGTTTTACCTAGTGGAAATAAACCCATACTAGTGTAACCCTGGGTGGTCTCCAGTGAGAATATTTTTGGGGTAACACATGTCTGCCTCAACAGTACACCAGCATATTGTCTTGGGCCTCCCACATTTCCGTTGTCCTTCAGGCGTCCAGTGAAGTGCTATCTTTACAATGGCATCTGCCTCCCTTCTCATCACGTGCCCTATCCATCTCCACTGTATTCTCATAATAATAGTGGTCATGTTCTCCTTGTGGCATCGTAGGAGCAGGTTGTGGTTGGAGATTGTTTTTGGCCAAAAGATGCTAAGTATCTTACGAAGGCTGGTGGTATGAAAGGATGAAAGCTTGGCAAGGTCGCACTCTGTCATCCGCCAGCACTCCAAGCAATATAGTAGTGTTGATATGACACAGCTCTGGTACAGAGGTATACAATACCTGAAAAAGGGGTACTTTATTTAAAAAAAAAAGGTTGAGAAACAATGCTCGAGGACACAGTTTCCATTAGAACCTATGAGTTAATTTAAAAAGCACATGTAGCATTGTAAAAGTAAGCTTTGTTTTCTGGCATTCTGTTAATCGGAAAACTTTGTTAAACAGTATTGACCCCAGCCACAATACTGCTGCAGGATGACAATAGTGAGGCAGTGCCAGCTGATGTCACCAGCAGGCAACTCCTTTCCCCTCAGCCTGTCTTGAGCTGCCAGGAGCGGATTTGCTGGTAGGGAGTGGGGGCAGAGCAATCAGCTTTGTTATCCGATACTATTTAAATAACCGGCAACCCCCATTCCTATAAGTGCTGGGCAACAAAGTTTTCTTTGTACTTTGCTCAGGTTTGAGTTTCAGAATATACTAAATGATTAGGTCCTAATACGGCAATGAGTATCCATTGTTCCGGGCACATCATTTCTCAGGGGTGCAGTTAACCCTCAACACCATTTTTATAGGTCAGTATGATACATTATGTCTTCTACTTCCTGCTCCCAAACTTTGACCTTCACAAGCTTTGCTATGCCAGCAGGCATTCATTATACATCTATTTTTGCCATCCCGGAAGTTTTCTGAAATGTTGTCCTGCTCTATGCTCACAACATGCCTCATGAGCCTCGGTGTGTCTCCACATGGGGGATAGAGGAACCAGGTAACTGCACGGTGCTCACTGCTAGGTCTTTCTGCAAGACTGTGCTGTTGCATTGTGATTCCTTTCCCCCTTCTTTTTGAGAGTGGATTTTCAGTTTCATGAAGAAGGTAATATTGATCCCTTCAGATAAATTATTTCTTTAAAACTACAGTAAAATATGCACTGGAGGAATGTTTTGTTCAGACCTACTGCTACAAAGGCAGCTTTTTTGGTGTCACTATCCCAGCTCTGAAGTGCTTGGCAATTTTTTGTAATACTGTCGTCATCTAATTTTAATCAATTTCATCCCCCCCCCCGCAAATGCACAATGTTAATCAAAATCAATGCCTGTCTTCAAATATCATTTAATTGCAAATATAGGGACAAAATCCCAAATTGCTAAGTACTACCTTGGACAATTCAGTACTAATTAAATAGAGCAAGAGCTGTTAAGATACTATTAACTTATTAAATATCTCTTTTATAAACATTGTAATAGTGTTCTGCTACAGAATTGAGTCTGAGGGCTCCTGATGCAGTCATTTTCCATTGCCAGGGGTTCAGATATGGAGTTTGTTAATCTTTAACATGCTTTACAATTGGCATTTCTGTTGGAGGTATCCATAGGCATGCTAAGGAATGGATGATCATGGAGAACGAGCTGTCTTGTTGCCTTATATTTACTTTTTCTGCTTAATCACTGGCACATACAACATATTCATATTTGTATCTGCTCAGTTGATAGAGGTTTTGCAGCTTTAAATAGTCTGAGATAAAGTGGTACATTTCACAAGCACTGTTTTTTAAATCTGAATGGAAAACAAGAACATTAAATAGCAGTGTTCATTAAAAAACAATGGACACCAATTTTACTGACAAAAATGAAACCAAGAAGATGGAGTTTTTTTAACACATTTTCTCCTAGTCCATTAGCTCAGTTAGTTTAAAAACAAGTGTCATAAGATACATAACTATGCTAGACAATGAGTGTCTTCAGCAAGCCATAGAAACCCTAACCCTACAAATATTTAGTCCTATGTTTCACTTAACTAGCAGGGGTAATTCCACAGAAATCAATGGATGTACTTATAGTAGTAAAGTTAAGTAGATACATAAATGTATTCAGGATTGAGGCCTTAGGGTCTGGTTCTGCATCTATACTATTCAATGAAAAAATTCCCTAAGATTTCAAAAGTGTAGGTAGGATCAAGCCCTTAGTAAGCGCCACTTCCACTTCATCTTAGTATATACACAATGTGCCTGTGGTGGCACATGACCAGGGTTCATCAGCTAATTTGGTCCACAACGATCATTAGCTTTCCCATCGTTGGCTACATGTACACTACAGCGGAAATCAATGCTCTGAGATTGATCCGCAAGCAGTCGATTTAGCAGATGTAGTGAAGACCCGCCAAATTGTCCACAGATCACTGTGCTATACTCTGCCCCCGATGAGACAGTAAAGTAAGTTGATGGGAGAGTTTCTCCTATTGATACTCTCCTCCCATGGGATAGACCCTGCAGTAATTCAACCAATGGTACTTCGACTCCAGCTAAGGTATTCCCGTAGCTGGAGTTGCATACCTTAGGTCAACTTTCTGTGGTAAAGATACGCTTACGTCAGGTACTGAGGTACTGATAGGGAGTGCAATATGAAAGTTAATCCTCCTTGAAAGAGAGAATTGACTGCACATAGGCTCAGATCCTCAAAGGGATGTAGAGACTTACCTCTCTAATTTCAATGAGAGATAGGCACCTGAATACCTTTGAGAATCTGGGTCGCAATACTTCATAGGATCAATGTTTAAACCTAAATTTATATAGGCATAAAGTGCCTTTTCTTCCCTCTGCTAGCTATCTAGAGTGGACTTTTCCCTATTCTCACAACAACAATTTGTTTCTACATGAACTACCAGCCATTTAAATATGTGCCTAAATACTCACAAATACTATCATGAGGTATGTGAGAAAACTTTGGCTAAAAAAATTTGTTAGTTCATTGATTCATTTTTGTTTTGGGGAAAAAAACAATTACTTGAATTTTATTTTATTTTTATTTTAAAAATAAAAATATGTTCTGAGGGAAAACTGAGTATAGGTCCAAAAAGTAGGTAAGCAAGTGGTTCAGATCCAAAACTCAGTATAAACAAATGTGTTTTCATGACATTTAAATGTGCAAAGAATTCTGCTTTCCTGAAAAACCTGAACATAGTAATGTGCTGTTTTCTGAAAACCAGAAAGTGAAATAGAATGTAATTTCACTTTTGTAACTGTAATTTGAACCAGAAAAGTATCACAATCCCAGGAAAAAAGCAAGCTAACAGTGTAACTGGTGAAAAGTCAGGTAGATCATTCAATTGCTCACATGCTTTTTACCAACCTTTAGATTTTTATTTTTTAAATTAATCTGTACAGATTTCAAAATAGATAAGGGAGAAACATTGTTTTGTGGAAAATAACTGCACCTATATGATACTGAGCTAAGTGCTCATATGCTAAATTTTATTGCCATATTGATTGAATGAGAACGCTATCATTTAAGAGCAAATTCAATCATCAAACTATGCAACCGTTTATTTGAAGAAACTATCCATTTATATATGAAAAATATTTCTGACATTATGGAGTATCTAAATTTGTAAATAAAAATGTGCCTCACAGTTCAAGTTCAGATTGAAATGCTTAAAGGAAACTTATTGGGGGATTTAGTTTTTATCTTGTTTAAGCCTCTTTTATCTGCAAGTTGTAGTCAATAGACAGTTCTAATTCTTGTAAAATCAATTTCACTATCTTACTCCTTTAATTCCCATTTTCTAAAGGAACCTCTAAAATTTTATATAGAAAGTTTATCATGAAGATCCCTGAACCTGCATAGAATTATGCACATGCTTACCTTTGCTACACTGAGTAGTCTCATAGACTTGAGTGAGACTATTCATGATAATAAAATAAAGTACATGCATAAGCATTTTCAGAATTAGGTCCTAAATAGGGATAAAGGCCCCAATCCTGCCTAAATTACCCTCATTCTTAATTTTACTATCTCATTTTATATGTAAAATAATAGAAAAATTGTAGTCTAGATCAGGGTAGGCAATACATTTAGAAGAGGGGCCACTTCACAAATTTTTGAAGTGGCCACAGGCCAACCCAGAAGAGGCGAGACCTTGGGCAGAAGGGCTGGGACCAGGACACTTCCATGCTCCCCTGCCCACAAACCCTGATTGGCCTGGGGGTGAGGGAGCACGTAAAATCTTCGCCCTTATCCCCCCCCCCCCCCCCCCCCCCAGAGATAACCGCTAGTTCCGAAAATCTGGCAGTTCCCTCTAGGAGCCCGTGCCCCTGGCGACAAGAGACTTCACTCACTCCCCACACCGCCAGGCCAGTCGGGAAGGGGAGCGTGCAAAGTCTCTCGCTCCCTGTCCCCACAGTGCAAGGGGCGGGCAGAGCTTAGAGTGAACCCCCAGCTGAACAGTTGTTCACTCCAAGTGCTGCTCACCCCTTGCAGGGCTAGAGGAGACTTCACATGCTCCTTACGCCTCCAGGCCAATCAGAGTATGGGGGCAGGGAGCACAAAAAGTTTCTTGCTTGTTCCCTGCCCCCACCCTGCAGGGGTGCGTGGTGCATAGAGTGAACAGCCATTCACTCTAAGCGCCTTGCGCTCCTGTCAGGGGAGGAGACTTTGCATGTTCCTCCATTCCTAGTCCCTGATTAGCCTGGGAGCCAGGCAGCAGAAGGGCATCCATAGGCCAGATCAATACACTTGGCAGGCCGGATCTGGCCTGCAGAGGCTTGTTTGCTCATCCCTGGTGTAGATTCTCAACAGCTAGAAGTTTGCACAGTTCTGTTGAAATCAGTGAAATTAAGCTGATTGACATAATCTGAGAATCTGGTTCAACGCTTTATTTTTATTAAAGATTCCTTTTTAAATTTTCAGTCCAAACCATAGCACTGGATATCACAAGATGAAAAAGAAACAAAAGTTTCACTTGAACTTTGTGGATGAGAGTTGTGGTACATATCCAAAGACACCATCCATTTGAAAGAATGGTATTTACACTTATACATAAATTAAGTATTTGCATACATTTTTGTGGGAATGGGGCTAACATGAGGCCTAGATCATGGTGCCATTGAAGACAATAGCCAAGTTGCCATTAACTTCAATTGCAGCAAGACTAAACCCAAAGGACCCAGCAAAATGTCTAAGTAGGAGTAAAATGTCTGCCTTACTTTTACCACAGGTGTATAGCACTGTTTCTGATGTGCTCAATGAGGAAATATTAGTCCACATCTGAAAAAAGGGCACAGTGATTTTAAAATATTGTTATACATCATGAATTAGAAGCACACAAGAGTTTTCCATTTATTTCAGACTAAAAATGCTGGCATAAATGTTGAACATTTTTAAAAGGCCTAATGGCGTATTTAATTGAGAGCAGCATTTTTCATTTTAGAATGCGTAGCAAGGGTAAAAGGTAATAAAATACTTCCCTTTTAGTGCTTGGTAAATTACAAATGGAAGCAATAATTTCAGGTTCACAGCACAGTAGTAAGTTGTATTTTAAGCACATCTGTTGATGGATTTTGGGAAAGCCTTTAGGATAATTTTAAACAAGAAAGGACTTTGTTTTGAAGATTTCATAAATCTCATAATGCATTATGGAAAACAAACTGACACTGTAGTTATTTTATAGATAGCAGAACTTTTTCAGCTGTACTAATGGGCCTTCAATTATTAAACCCTTCAGTTAGGGTTGTTAAATCTGAAAGGATGAAGGACTGCTTAGTTAAAAATTCAAAAACTTTTTATTGTTTGCTAAAATTAAATGGAAAAGTTGTACTCACAACTGCAACCAATGCTTAATTTTAGACTTGATTTTAGATATGCACAGTTAAGGACACTAGAATTATTTAGCTCTAAATTAGTCTCTGTAGATACCAAATTTTGCATAAACAGTTCTGCTACTTAAATAAGGTGAATGCACTATTTTTTACACTGGCATATGCTGGGTGAAAGGTTTAAATAATTATGTTTGTTTACTAAAATGATGACTATTATGATTAGAGTTCATACAAATATTTTTTAATGAAATTAAAATTGCGTTGCCTATTCTTCACCTGTCATTTTAGTGCAAAGAAAATTTTTACTGTTACAAATCACAAAATAATTCAAATTAGTTACGGAAAGAGTAATGAAAGCTTTACGAGTTTCCGATTCAAATTACTATATACAGTAAAAGCGACAAGGAGTCCTGTGGCACCTTATAGACTAACAGATGTATTGGAGCATAAGCTTTCATGAGCAAAGATCCACTTCGTCAGACGTGGATGCATCTGACGAAGTGGGTCTTTGCCCACGAAAGCTTATGCTCCAATACGTCTGTTAGTCCATAAGGTGCCACAGGACTCCTTGTTGCTTTTGCAGATCCAGACTAACACGGCTACCCCTCTGATACTATATACAGTAATTATTCAATAAAATGACTAATTTTGAAGTTGAAATCCTACAAATTTAAAACTGTTCTTTTACTTCCCTTTTGCAAGCACATTAATAAAAAATTCTATTGCCTATATTTAATTTCTTGAACTTTCCTATGTGTAATCTACGCAAAATGACTTTGCCCAGTCAATGATGGGCCTCACCTGCTAGTCAAAGTTAAAGCTCTTATATGTTTTCAGGCTATTGGCAAAATAGTTTAATATTGTGATTAAGATTCACAAGGGAGACTTAGCTGCAGCAACGCAGCTTAACTTTAAGATTCCCTGCTGTCTAGTGGACTTCACAATCCTGAGTCAGGTGACCAGGCTCCTTATACAATACATGGGAAAAGTTAAGTGTCTGGGAATGAGATTCACAAAAGTAAGCATATTAAGCTGGGAGCCACTTAAAATAGCTAAACAAAAACTCTGCAAAGAGGGAGGAGCCAGAGGGAGGTGCCTCCTAGAGGGCTGCCTAAGTCTGGATAAAAGAGAGGCAGGGTTGGTAACAGACAGGGCTTGGCTCTGAGGCCCCAGGAAGGGGTGGGCCTCACATGGAAGTTGCAGGGCTAAGGGCAGCACATCTTGGACCATACTGGCCCCCAAGGCAATTGTCCACTTTTTCCTCCCTCATCAATGGCCCTGGAGAGAGATGCCTGTTTCCACTCAGGATTCAGAATAGTGAACCCTCTTCCAGAGTTAGGAGCTTAAGCCAAATTTCTAATTTTTCTTTCTTTCTTTCTTTCTTTCTTTCTTTCTTTCTTTCTTTCTTTCTTTCTTTCTTTCTTTCTTTCTTTCTTTCTTTCTTTCTTTCTTTCTTTCTTTCTTTCGCTATGTCTAGACTGCAGGCTTCTTTCGAAAGATCGCGTCTAGACTGCAGGCGGATCTTTCGAAAGAGAAATCCGCTTTTTCAAAAGAGAGCACCCAGCGAGTCTGGAATGCTCTCTTTCAAAGACGGTCTCTTTACATTGAAGAACGCCTTCTTTCGAAAGAGGAACTTTCGAAAGAAGGCGTTCTTCCTCGTAAATTGAGGTTTACCGCAATCGAAAGAAAAGCCGCGTTCTTTCGAAATAATTTCGAAAGAACGCGGCTTGAGTCTGGACGCAGGGGAAGTTCTTTCGAAAAAAGGCTACTTTTTTCGAAAGAACCCCTGAGTCTGGACACGGCCTTTCTTTCTTTCTTTCTTTCTTTCTTTCTTTCTTTCTTTCTTTCTTTCTTTCTTTCTTTCTTTCTTTCTTTCTTTCTTTCTGGAAAAGCAGTTGTGGTATTATCAGGCACTGCAACACCTTTATAACTTTTAGCCCCTGGGTTAGAATAGAATGTGGGTTCAAATCCTCCCTCTGCTTGGTGTATAGCAAGGATTTGAAATTAGGCCTTCTAGCTTTCAGGAAAATGCTCTTAAAAACTACTGGGCTGCGTCTAGACTGGCTTTTGCGGAAAAACTTGCCAGCTGTCTACACTGGCCGTTTGAATTTCCGCAAGAACACTGACTTCCTACTGTCTGAAATCAGTGCTTGCGGAAATACTATGCTGCTCCCGTTCGGGCAAAAGTCCTTTTGTGCAAAGCTTTTGCACAAAAGGGCCAGTGTAGACAGCTCAGATTTGTTTTGTGCAAAAAAGCCCCGATCGCAAAAATGGTGATCGGGGCTTTTTTACAGAAAAGCGCATCTAGATTGGCACGGATGCTTTTCCGCAAAAAGGGCTTTTGCGGAAAAGTGTCCGTGCCAATCTAGAGGCGCTTTTCCGCAAATGCTTTTAACGGAAAACTTTTCCGTTAAAAGCATTTGCAGAAAATCATGCCAGTCTAGACATAGCCTTGGAGTATTTGGGGATGTACCGAGCAGGAGCGGAGTCTCCTCCCAGATGCGGAAGAGTGGTTCACTGCACTACGGGAGGACATGCGGAGTCTGGCATGGCAGCCTTAGAGTAACTGTGACCTGGACAGCAGCATGCAGCTGGAACAGGGTACTCTGGAGTCAGTGGCTGGCGCTGAAGGATAGTGGAGGGGTGGGGGGGCCTTAGCTGCAGCAGCCGCCTGCCACATGGCGACTGCTGGAGCTGAAGACGACTGTTCGCTGTGGCTCTGGAGGCTTTTGGCAGACCGGTAACATTTATTTGCATATTTGTATATTCATTATTTGCATAAAATAATAAAATGTTAACGGTCCACCAAAAGTTTGTGAATGGGTTTGCCGGTCCGTGGTATAAAAAAAGGTTGGGAACTACAGTACTACACTAGGATTGTCAACCCTCTAGGATTGGCCTGAAGTCTCCCAAAATCTGTATCAATCTCCCTGTGACTATTGAAAACAATCCTGGAGATTTTAATAGAATATTTTAAGAAAATGACATTATGCCATACGGGAAGGAGGGAGGGAAATGTCCCAAAATAGTTTGTCAGAGTTAGCAAACCTAGTATCCATTCTTCACATTTTTTATTCTTGATTGATTACTGAGCTAGCTGTTTTACAGTTGCAATCAGTTATGTTTCAAAGCACCAATTCTTAATTTGATTGAATGCTAGCATACAGTAACCAGACTGAATATTGTGGTGGCTGACTACCTTCACTTGGTTCCAGACCATAACCAGGATTATAAAAAATGGGGGAGGAGAAAGACAGAAGGAAACACAATTAAATCTCTGCATAAAAACTGAATATGGAAGAGAATTTACATTGTAGCCTTTTCACAGATAATTCATTACAGAAGCCAAATGGTGAATTTAATGAAAGCTCTTCTCTTAACACCCAGTCCAATCAAATAACTGCTCTTTCACTCTTCCCTTCCCAGTGTCCATGAACTGTTTATTGACACTCGACCAAATTCACCCCGTTGTGACACATCACATTTTAGAATTTTGCATTAATTCCTTGCAGTTCTTTTCACTTTTCTCTCTCTCTCAACATAATAGAAGAGCAGTTAGATAAACAGTTCAATACAAACTGGACAAAACTGTTTGAGTATATTTTAGCATTTAGAGGATAAATGGCCTGCAGAGCTGAAAATCAAAGTCCTTTTTTAAAGCAGAGGGCAGCTGTGGTGTAATCTGTTTCAGGGCAAGCTGATGCATTGTCCACTAATAACCTCAACATTGACCCTGGGAGGACCAATCTCTTTCTTAGCCTCCTTGAGAGTAGGGTGATTTAGTTTCCATGATTCAGCCCTAGCCTTGCTTAGCAGACATTTTCAAGAACACAGAGCTTAGCAAATTTTATGAGGAGCAATTTTATGATGTACTATAGGCTTCTGTTTACTCCATAAACATTATTTCTCTGACAATTACTGTTTGGATCTAAGAGGCGAAGAATGCAAACTATTTCTTACAGTCCAGTATGGCTTTATTTTGGATAGAGTTTTTCATGGATCCAAAACACTCTGTAGAATTAAATGAAGCAGAAAGAGAGAGAAATTAAAAAGTATTGTCTAATTTTATTATAAATTGTTCTTTGGAGCACATAATGCGATGTTTAGGAAGTAATGCAATTGGAAGCGTTTTGGTTTTTTACACTAAAGTAATGACTTTTGAGTATCTTCAGGTGATGTGTGTTCTACATTAATGGAGTGTATTAAAAGAAAACCAGTTTTGAATAATGTCTGACTATGAAATTTTTCTATTGATTAGAGTAGCTTCTGTCCCTGATTTGCTGTGTGACTTTGACATACCTTTAGTGACTATGTCTACACTACAAAGTTTTTTTGGAAAAACGTCGACACCGCAATCGCGTTCTTCCAAAAGAAAATCGAAAGAACAGAGGGGTTTTTCCGACATTGGTAGTCCTCGTTGCACGAGAAAGAAGGCTTTTTCTTCTGAAAGAGCTCTTTCGGAAAAAGGCGTGTGTGCACGGGGAAGAGGGAGTTCTTTCGAAAGAAGAGGATAGAGGAAAAAGCACAGGTGCCCTGGTGGCCACTCCATCCATAGAAATCATAGCTGAAATGCTAGATAGCATCCATTCATTGTGGATGCTGTCTTTTGAAAAAGCAGATCTCTTTTTCAATGCGCTTTTGCAGTGTGGACGCACTCTTTTGGAAGACGTTTTTCTGGAAGATCTCTTCCGAAAGAAGCCTTCAGTCTAGACATAGCCTTAGGCTCTGATCCTGCAGCACTTAACCATATGAGAAGTTTTACATATGTGAGTAGTGCCACAGATATCTCTCATATATGGGAAGTTAAAGCAAAGCTTGTTAAGTCTTGGGTCTTCACTGTGAGGACTCAGTTTCCTCATATGAAAACTTAAGATATTACCCTACTCACAAGGATATTGAAGTTTGATTACAATAAAAACTGCATTGTATATTCATCTGTCACCTGTTCTATTGACCAGTAAGATTTTAGTTCTCATGAAGGTTTCTCCATGATGATTCTACTGTTGCATGACCACCATCACTGATCAGGAAAACAGGAATCTCTCTAGAGGCCATTGACATTAGGTTTTACTGTATTTGATGCTTGTTAATTGCTTTGATTTTTCTCAGATGAAAGATGCAGTATAAGTGAAAAGACATTATTTGCTTAATGTAATTGCTTTGAGGATGACTTGTTTTGTCACCACTGAGCATTCATGCCTCATCCAATAGTGGGTAGATATTTATTTTACTATTGTTGTACTTGTACTACAGTAGTGCCTAGAGACTCCAATCAAAATCCAGGCTACATTGTTCTCGGCAGGGAGCAAGCATAAAATCAGGTATGATCCAGGCCCAAGATGGAAAGGGGATATAACATATACATTTATGAAATTAGTGAGATTCATATTCAAAAGAATAGTTGCAAATTAATTTGTGGAATAAAATGTACTTTAGCTCTCCATTATAATAGCTCAGAAGACGCAAGTATGCCTCTTCTCCAGTATCTTCCTTTTTTACAGTTTTCAGAAAATGAGTTATAAGTTATGCTTTTGCTTTCCTGGGGACTATGTATAGTTGCAGATGTCATATTTGCTTTAAGCCATTTCAGGCCACCCAATTGAACTGAAGGAGACATGAAGCATGTGTATGTATCAAGGAAGGGGATTTGAAAGATCTGTCTGAACTATCATGTGAGTGGTTAATTCACTGGTTAACAAAGTACTGGTATTATCGGTGGGTCGGTGCTTGTGCCTTACATTTACAGGCATATAGATTTCAATTTCAGTTTTTTGTTGCACTGTCTTTGAAATACAAACAGTCCCTGGGTTACGTACAAGATAGGGACTGTAGGTTTGTTCTTAAGTTGAATTTGTATGTAAGTCGGAACTGGTACATATTGTAGGGGAAACTCTAGCCAAACATTTCTCCAGAGCTCAGTTTTATTCTCCCACACCTCACTTCCCTCAGTCCTTTATTCTCAAGCTGAGGTGTCTGCTGAGAAAAGCCGCTCTATGTCTCCCTGGTCTGCTGGGGGGGGGGGAGCGCTAGCTTCGCGTCTCCCTGGTCTGCTGGGGGGAAGCAGCTAGTGCGGGGTTGCCTCACCCCGTTTGTAAGTAGGGATCTGATGTAAGTCGGATCCATGTAACCCGGGGACTGCCTGTACACGGGCAAATCACAAGCTACCGTATGAATGGATTCAAGGCTCGAAGAATCAGATGCAATACATGATCATTGTAAAAGTTTTCCAGAACAAAATTTCAGCCCTGATGCTAATTTTTTTCAGCAAAACTATAAACAGTTGATATGACCAGTGTATGCCCATGAGGTCTGCAAACAGAAATTGCAATGTAAATGTTTGAGTCCAATTTAAGAAGGAAAAAACGTTGTGAATTTTACACTAAAGTGTCAAGATGTTAGGATGTGTTATTACTCTAGAAATCTAAATATAACCCTAGCCCAGTTTATAGTTCTCATTTAAACTCTCATTGATTACTGACTGGGAAAAAAGTACCAGCTGAACGGAGCATCAAAGAATAAATGTATGAAATGAGGAGATTTACTTTGGTTAATACGGCAGTATACATAGCAACTCATAGGTAGAATAATCCTGGGAGGCCTTATTGTTGGTTTCTTGCAAATATGGCACTGGCAGCTGATAAAATTTAAAAAATATGTAAGGAAATTATAAAGATATGGGTACAATATCAGTAGTGTATAGCACAAAAGTGTTGTATAGAAGATATACTGAATTTCTGGATTGTCAGTTAGAACTGATAGAGGATAGAGCAGTTATGGTTCATCCACACGTTTTATATTGCAATTACGGAACAGATTGTTAAGTTTTGTGCCCAAAAGCATGCAAATAACTGCACACATCTACATGATGTACACATAGGGTTGCCAGGTGTTCATTTTTTAACCATACAGTCCAGTATTTGAGCTTTCTGTTTGGTAAACAAATTGAGAAAATATAGATGAGAAAATATAAATGTCTGGTATTTTCTAAATAAGACGTAATGTAGATTGTGATGTAATGTCAAGTGTGTCCAGTATTTTTGTTGAAACCATCTGGCAACCCTATGTGCACATGGCTGGTTAGGTGCTCAATGGTCACGTGTACATATCAGGTATTTGCATAGGTAATTTAGGTATCCACAGTTTTGTATGTGCAATCGCATACACCTACATTTGAAAATGTAGCTCTGTGCACATTTTAATGCAATAATACATTATTATTACAAAGACAGACTAATGATACAGGCATAAAAGGTTGAAGCAATTAAATAATCTTCTTTTAAACATTGATTGCAGTACCACTTGGTTTTAAAATCAGAGACTTTTTATTTCCAGATGTCCTTTCAATTGCATTTTGTATGCCTTAATAAAGACTAGTCTAGGAGTTTAAAAATTGAATAGTTTGATGAGATACAGTGCTTTGTATTTCATTTTACGTCCAGAATCTCAACAGACTAATAATTCAGTTGTAAAATATTAGTGTGTTAAATATGTATTTTATAATAAAACTAATGCACCATTTTACATCTTTGAAACATTTTGCACACAATTGTCTATCTTACAGAAGGATAGCAAAAGAGACACACATTAAATTTGTTCAGGACTGCACAGTTACTTGTTAGCAAGGCTGACAGTAGAACTTAGGAGCTTAGCAGAACTGTTCACTAAATGCTGCACAACAGATAATTTGTGATTCCCAAAGAATACAGTATGCAACCTGTGAACTTTGGAAACAGTTGCATTCTTTGTTGGTTCTCATTAATTTAAAGTGAAATGAACAAAAGCAAGACGTTTTTCATGTTGTGACTTTTGAAAGGATGTTTGAGGACTTCTCTGGCTGCAGATTCCTTTAGAAAATAAGACATCTGTTTTCTTAGCTCCAATTGTGTTTTTGAGACTAATTAGATATGCAGTTTGTTCCATAGCTGTCCACATTTTATTGTGAATACTAAAAAAAGAGATGGAGATGTAGCAATAGTCACAAAGTCACAACATGAAAAATTTCTTGCTGCTGTAGTACAGTTCTTAGTTTGGACACTTTGTTACTTTGTCATACAGAGAGGATGTGAATAAATGTAAATGTCACTTCCTATCCAGGGAAAGTAGCTAGATTTTCAGTGGAAACTACTTAATCAAGTGCTGAACTTAGCCAATTGGCTCAAACATCTCTAATTTGAAGACTCATCCAACTTTGCTTTTGTGTTTGGCATATCAACAAGATATAGAATGGGGTGGCCAGATGAAGAAGCAAGGTCTTTATATAAAAGAGCTATTCCATTGTATTAAACTTGTATAAAATATTGAGGGAGAATAGTTTCATATATGATGGTATTGTGTTTTTTACAGCAAGCAAGGGAAGTTTTGATAACAACATTTAGAATTCAGTTTGTGTTTTGCTGTGCCAGCAATAGTCCCATAGTATTTCCATTCCTGTGGGTTTGTCACTTTCTCTTTTAAAAAACACTTAAGGTTTTTTTCTCTTTTTAATTATTCAACCAATTAAGATGTTTAAAATGGGCTTGTCTCTAAGCCTCAAATTAAGCTTTTTAAAAATTTCTTTCTTTCAATTATTCCTGTAATTAAACCTATCGTGGAGGATGAAGAAAGTAAGTAAAAGTGGCACCCATGCTATTTGGCTGCCTTAATAATAAATGGCTACAACTCTTTCTGAACCAGTCACTACAAAGGAATTGATTAAGGAATTTGACATCCAGTGAGTAGTTTTGAAGAGAATACAAAGTTTTTAGTACAATAGCCTCATCAGGCATCACAATTGTAATCAGTCAGCAGTATAGCCACTTAATTATGAAAATCTGGCATGGCACTCCTGGGAAGAACTTAAAAATGCTAAACCCACACACCACATCTAACTGCACTGTTCAATCAAGTCAAAGCTTCAGTGTGCCCTATAGCAAGCCAACATAAATTTAAGCTTTTAAATATTTTATTAGTGTTGATGTTCATTCTAGCTAATAAATCAGATCCTGGAAACAACAACTGAAGTATTTGTTTCACACGGAGAATGTAGGACTAATACCAGGACTATGATATGTAATTTTCTGACACTTAGAATGGCTACTACAGACAGTGCCCTCAAGGAAATCTGTGCAACAGGGCAACAGTGGGATCATGAAGCACTGGAATGGGTTACCTAGGGAAGTAGTGGAGTCTCCATCCCTAGAGGTGTTTAAGTCTCAGCTTGACAAAGCCCTGGCTGGGTTAATTTAATTGGGATTGGTCCTGCCTTGGGTGGGAGGCTGTACTTGATGACCTTCCGAGGTCTCTTCCAGTTCTATGGTTCTATGACTATGCAGTTAAAGGATAGCTCTCTGCTCTCTAAAATAGCTTTCACTTTTGAATGTAGTATGTGTTAAACATTTCCAGACACTGATGAAAACCACCATTCCCTTCAGCATTTTAATACAGACATTTTAAACTTCATGTATTAGAAAATTAATAGCTCTCAGTAAAATTAATGCCTAGTTTATAAAGCACTTTAGGAGCCAAATTTACCACTCTGCTATAAGCAGATTTTTCCACTAACTTTTAGCAGAATTGAGCTCATTTACACCAGCAAAGAATTTTGTGCCAAAATATTCAAACTCTTTTGAAAACACTAGCTAATTCATTCAATGTACAATAAAGCGTAAGCAGAAGGTCTCAATTCTGTAACTGCATATTGTTTGCACTGTGCATGCATGACTCAAATGAAGGTTCAGGACCTGAGACTGCCATTAGCCTAGTTTTGGGATGTTGGCCCATTCTCTACTGTTTAATCCAGGGCCTAGTTGGCTTTCTAAAAAAGCGATATAATTATGGATCATAATATTATCTGCCTTACATTTAAAATCCTGTACCCCGGATATTGCTGATCAGAGCATTCCGGCACCCAGTGAATTGGCAGGGAGCCCTGTTCCCGGGGAGTCCCGGCCTGTGGGACCGGCGAGCCCTGTCCTCGGGGCGCCCTGGCCGGGCAGGGCAGCAGCAGGATAAGTGTGCTACATCTCCAGGGAGCCCTGGCTGGGCGGGGCAGCCAACGGCAAAAGCAGGACAACCAGCAAGCCCTAACTCCAGGGATCCCAAGCGGAGCACGGCAAAAGCGGGGCAACCAGTAAGCCCCATACCCAGGGATTCCCAGTCGGGGAGGGGAGAAGCAGGGCCACAGCGGCTGGGGAGCCCCAGCAGGCTGGAACGCAAGTCTAAGCCTTGCATGCTGGAACCCAGTGGCAGTGGGGCTGGAGCAGAACCAGCCACAAGGAGGGGGAGCGTCATGGGAGGCTGGTGACAGGGGACCTCCTCTGATCTGGCGAATTCCCTCATGTGGGTTGGGTTAGGTCCGGAGGATGCCAGACAAGGGAAGTCCAACCTGTAGTGTACAGTGCATTGCTCCATTCTGCAATCGTGAATTCTATGAGATGGTTACATGGTGTGTGAGAAGAATTTTGTTTTGAATGTACCTGCCACTCACTTGATCCCTTGTTTTTAGATCTACTTAATGGGACATCATAAAAAAGAAATGTCTGGTCATTTGTTGCATATGTAATAGGAAAGAAGGGCTCCAGTTTTACATTTAAACAGACTCAGAACTCATTTGCATCTTTTTGTTTAAGCCTAGTGCATTCCTCATCAGCTCTTCTTTGTCTTGTCCTAAGTAAATGAGCATTGAGAAATGTTCTTTTCCAAGTAGAGTTTTAACTCTATGTTTGCTGTGTGTAATCATTTGCCGGAAGTGTAGTTTATTTTATCTATTCCACAGTGCCTCGTTGAGAAAATTCCTAACTAGAATTTGAGAGGGTCGAGTTGGCTATTACTGGTATTTACCTAGGCATACTTTTAGTGTCTCTTCCTCTAATTAATTTTCATATCTTCTGTCGTGGATTCTGACACGTTTCCACAGTACTTTTCTGATTCATTCTTTTGCCTGAACAGCACTTAGAAAGTTAAAAACTGTCCATTATGCTTGGTATTGGAAAAATAGTAGGACTCAAAGTAAAATCTTTATCTGTTTCTTGTGAAAAACATCAGAATCTTGGTGGTTTATTGAGTATCCAGGTCTCACAAGAGCACATGTTCCCTATCTCCTTTCTGATGGAATTCTATTTGCTAAAAATACTCCTAAAATGCACATGGAAGAACAGGAAGCAGAACAGGATGACAATTACTGATATAAAAGCAGTGTTTATGGTGTACCTTGAAGACATGACTGTAGTTGGTTCTTTAGTGTAGGATAATAGGATACTAAGTACAGGCAGTCCCCGACTTACGCGGATCCGACTTATGTCGGATCCGCAGTTACGAACGGGGCTCGCCCCGGAGGACACGGACTGTGGGACCTCGCGGTCCTGCTGCCCGTGTACTCCGGGGCTTTCTCTGCGTCTCCCTGGTCTGCAGACCAGGAAGACGCGGAGCAAAGCCGCAGAGGGGCTCGGGCAGCGGGGCAGCCCAGGCACGCCTGGGCTGCCCCGCTGCCCGAGCCCCTCCATGGTTTTGCAAAGCCTCGGGGAAGCCGGCAGCGGAGCAGCCCAGGCGCGCCTGGGCTGCCTCGCTGCCCGAGCCCCTCCGCGGCTTTGCAAAGCCTCGGGGGAAGCCAGCAGCGGGACAGCCCGGACGCCCCGCAGCTGTCCTGCTGCTGGCGTCCTCAGAGGCTTTGCTCCCCATCTCCCTGGTCTGCTGGTCTCCAGCAGACCAGGGAGACGGGGAGCAAAGCCGCGGAGGACCCAGGCGGCGGGACTGCGGTGCGTCTCGGTCCGCCACCCGCGTCTTCCTGGTCTGCTGGGGTGGGGGGGGGGGCGCAGCTAGTACGCCGCCCCCCCCCCCCCCAGCAGACTAGGCTTTTCTCCAGACGCCTGTGGCAGAGCAGCTGGGGCGCTGCCGGTTGGTCCCGCAGCACCGCTCTGGGCGCTACTGGACCAACACGGAAGCACCCCAGCTGCTCTGCCCCAGGCATCCTGATTCAGCTGCTGCTGGTCAGTTTCAGCAGCGGCTGAATCAGGACGCCTGGGGCAGAGCAGATGGGGTGCTGCTGGGTTGGTCCAGTAGCGCCGAGGAGCGGTGCTACTGGAGCAACCCAGCAGCACCCCAGCTGCTCTGCCCCAGGCGTCCTGATTCAGCCGCTGCTGAAACTGACCAGCGCTGACTACAGGAAGCTCGAGGCAGAGTTGCTCTGCCCCGGGCTTCCTGGAATCAGCTGCTGATCAGTTTCAGGAGCAGCTGACTTGGGGACGCTTGGGGTTCTTAAGTTGATTCTGTATGTAAGTCAGAACTGGCGGTCAGTTTCAGCAGTGGCTGAATCTGGACGCCAGTTCCGACTTACATACAGATTCAACTTAAGAACAAACCTACAGTCCCTATCTTGTACGTAACCCGGCGACTGCCTGTATTATGAACCACCATCAAACATAAAAAGACAATACGTGCTTCAAATATGTATCAGAAGAACATAAGTAACTTACTTATACAGAAATCCAATCTGTGTTAAGATATTTTATCAGCAAGACCACATTGTTCACTGGTATCTTACAACTGGAGGATAATTTTTGGGCATCAATAATTTTATGTTTTGATAGCCCCTAGAGACTCCAACTAAAATCAGTGTATGATTGAACTAGGCACTGTACAAAATTATAACAAGAGACAGTCCTTGTCCTGAAGAGCTTAGTCTAAATGGTTAAAGAGTGGAGGGGATGTAACTTGTCTATGGTTGTGCAATAAAAGATCCCAGGTCTCCTCACTGTTATTTCTTGTCCATTAAACGATGCAACCTTTCCATAATGTTTCCCAGCTTCATCTCTGAGTTTGGCTTTCATACTTCTACAGTTTTTTTTTTAAAAGGTAGTGACTTCTTTTCACTTCCATTTCCTGAAGAATTTCCCTCACCTTATGGATTAATTTATCTCCTTTCTATTAGGGTGCGTCTAGACTACATTCCTCTTTCGAAAGAGGAATGCAAATGAGGGCAATCGAAAATGCAAATGAAGTGCAGATTTACAAATCTCGTGCTTCATTTGCATCATCGTGTCCAATCGCTTTTTCAAAAAAGGTTTTTTCGGAAAAAAAAGCAGTCTAGTCACGGTTCTTTTGGGGAAAAAAAACTTTTTTGAAAGAACCCTTATTCCTGAAAAAATGAGGTTTACAGGGTTCTTTTGAAAAAGGTTTTTTTTTAAAGAACCACATCTAGACTGCTTTTAAAAAAAACACTTTTTCGAAAAAGCAATCAGATGCAATTATGCAAATGAAGTGTAACATTTGTAAATCTGCAGTTCATTTGCATTTTTGATTTCCCTCATTTGCATTCCTCTTTCAAAAGAGGAATGTAGTCTAGATGCACCCCAAGTGGTACTTGTGTAGTTAGATAATTTTCAGGTAAGACATCTAACCTAGTTATTATCTGTTTAAATCAGTGGTCTCAAACCTTTTTAACCACAAGATCACTTTTTCAATTTAAGTGCAATGTAAGATCTACCTCAAACCCAAATACACTTGCCCTGCTTCCTTCCCACCCCTTCTCTGAGGCCCAAGCCCTGTTCCACCCCTTCTCCTAGGCCTCACCCTGCTCACTCCATCCTCCTTCCTCCTGCATCCTCACTCACTTTCGCCAGACTAGGGTGGAGGTTTGGATTGAAGGTTCTGATCTTGGGCCAAGGAGTTTGGAGTGTAGGAAGGAGTTTGGAGTGTGGGTAGGGGGTTGGGGTCCCGGAGGGGATTCAGGGTGTAAGCTCTGAGAAGGAGTTTGGGTGCAGGGGGATCCACATCTGGGGCAGGAGGTTGGGTGCAGAAAGAGGTTCAGAGCTCGGACAGGGATTCAGGAAGCAGGTTCTGGCTGGGCACCATTTAACTGAGATGACTTTCGGGTCGTGGAGCAGTGGAGTTAAGGCAGGCTTGCCCCTGCCCTGGCCCAGCACCACTCCTGAAAGCATCTGGCGTACAGCAATGGCTCCATGGCGCCATATGCTGGCCCTCATCTAGAGGCACTGGGCCCACAGCTTCTACTGGGGAGCTTCCACAGCTCCCCATTACTGATCAATGGGAGCTGCAGGAGTGGTATCTGTAGGCAAGGACAGCATGTGGAGACCCCCTGCTCTGCAGGGACACGCCAGCCACTTCCAGCAGCAGATGAACAGAAGAATAATTACTCCAGCCACGACAGTTAGGCATTTTAGAACTCGCTACACAAAGAATTAAAAACGTAAGAGTGAAATGAAAATGATGAAATGCACAGACCAGTCAAAAAGCAAAAATAACCCACTTTGCAAACAGTAACAGAAGTAACAACAACCCCCCACATATGCGTTGTGTCAGGAGATGAGAGGGAAGGACAGTGTGTGTTTGTGAGAATGAGACACAGTGTGTGAGAGTGACATAGATTTGCTTTGCCAAGCTCCCTCCATCCCCTTCTCTCTATGTGGCAATTGGGTACAGGAGTGGGGGGAGGAGGGACATGCTGACATCAGCATCCCCCCTCTTCTCCCTCCCACACTCTGCACAGCAAGCAGAAGGATCCCAGGGGGCATCTCCAAGGCTGAGGGCAGGGGCAGCATGAGTGGGTGGAAGGACAACTGAAGTGCTAGTGCTTGATAGCTTCCTGGCCAAACCATTCAGGATCACCTGTTAGAGGTTCCAAGATCTACTGGTAGATCCTGATCTACTGGTTGGTGACCACTGGTTTAAATGTTCTTCATGTTTGGGGGACGGGTAGGAGTGATACTTCAATTTAGCTTAAAGCCTTTATTTTCCGAATTCTAGAAATTGTGTTTTTTCACCTGCTTCCATAGTTCATTATTTGTAATTAGAGCAGCATGACATTTTTGGAAAACCTGAAACCGGGTTGTGGGATTTAATTTCTGATCCAAAACTTGGGTCAGGTTTTCAGATGTTCGCAATCCAACTGGTGAACATGAGCAGAATTTTGAGCAAAGCTGTGCAAATTTATGATTTTAAGTAGAAACTAAATGAAACCCCTGTGGTGGTGGTCTTTTTTTTAAGCATTCTTTTTATATTGTGCTCTGACTCTTCTAGGTAATGTTGCTATTGGGAAACAGTTATCACTTTCTTTTAATCAATCATTTCCTTAAACACACTTTTTAAACTTATCTTTAGGTATATGAGTTGTTCCATTGACTTGGTATTTGCAGGATCTGGGCCATTCTATGCTAACTAGCCAATTAGCCCGTCATAAGACGGGATTTTCAGGTCTCTCCTCCATGTCAGTCTTCTCTCCTGAGCCTCCAGTCTCTTTCTATCTCTCTCTCTGTCTCTCCTCCTACTGCCTCCCCCTCTCTCTCAGCTCTCCTACACCTCCTGCCTCTCTCTCTGTCTCTCTCTTTCTCTTCTCCTCCCCCTCCTGCCTCTCACTCGGGGGACCATGGAGCCCAAACGGTCACTTGTGCCACTTGCTCCCACGCGGTGGCCTCGCTGAACGGCGCAGAAGTCAGCCAAGCGCCATGGCGGGAGGCAAAGGAGGGCGGGGTGGTGATGTTCACAGGCAGGGTGTGCTGTCACACCATCCCGCCCCCCTTACCCTCTCGCCGTGGCGCTCGGCTGACTTCTGCGCCACTCAGCTGGGCTGCCACCGGGGAGCAAACGGCCGTTTGGGCCCCACATTCTCCATACAACATGGGCCGCCCAGAGGGAACAGCCAGCATTTCAGGCAACAGCGCCGCCCAGAGGGAACAGCCAGCCTTTCAGCGTTACAGACTCTCAGACATTGGGCTACTATATATATGATGGCTAATAAGCCTCTGATTTGTACAGCACTGAACATATGAGCCTCAGACAGTGAACAAAAGTAAAATTCCTGTCAGCCCCAGATACTCTAATGGTTGCGGATGCTTTTAGCAGCAACTAGCCATTGACTTATTTGTTGAATGCTTTGCTAATACTGTGCACAGTGAGTATACAATATGGGTGACCTTGTTTACACACAAAGGAACCTACAATCTGAAAGGACTGCAGAAGGGAGAGGTTTTGAAAATTGGTCATTACTGAGGGTCAGGACAGTATGGTGGAGTTGCTAATGTTGTTACTAGAATCACAATTGTTTCTAATTATATCACTAGAAGAACATAAAATACATTGCTTGGTTATGCATTGACTGTGTATTTCTGAGCACAGTTCTGCACTTCACTAGCTGCAACTATCAGTGACTCTATGATCTGATATCCTTTACCGGGATGTTTTACTTTGACACCCAGCCTTCTTCAGTTTGTGCTTGACTGATTTTTTTTTATGCTTTGTGTGTGTGTGTACTTCAAGGCAGGTAACTCATCAGGCTAATGGAATGTTTTGACCATGCTTCGGTGCAATGTCCTTTAGCCAGTCACCAAAGTACAGGGCTGTTTTGTTTTAGAAAGGAGGAAATAAAAATGTACTCCTGAAACAAGCAGCTTCTCCTGATCTCTACTGGTGACCAGCATTGGGCTGCAGACTGACAGATCTCTGTGCTGAGGAATAGCCAGGGTACTATAAAATTTGCTTTCAGTAAAACATTCCTCTGGAATTGGAATGTATGTGAGTTATGTATCCTATGTTAAGGCCACCATGGCTGGATGTGAAAGGTTGTAGTAAAAACTAAGTGTGCTTCTTCCCCTCCATTGCTTAAGCTAGAAACAGCACGTATCATTTAGCTGATTGCGCATGTCTTAGAAGCTGCTAAACTTTCTGCCAGGGAACTGAGTAAACTTGCAGTGACCAATCACGTTGCGACACGCTGACCAGAAGGAATGTGAAATCTATAAAAGTTTCAGCTCAGGCGATGCTCAAGGTCGACCCTGCTTTGAGCACTGAGCTCCTTGGCCGTCCTTGTTTGCAAACAATAAAATAGAGTTGGACCCAGCCTGAAAGTGTGACTCTCTTCTTGAGGCAAATTGAACTAGCCTCCAGGGGACGAAACTAGCAATTTATGCAACAAGGTGAGGGACATTTTTTTCTTTTTATTGCCTACACTCGGTAATTTGAATGTATTGAGAGTTTGTAGGAATGTGAAGGATCAACACTGAATCTCAAGTTTACTATTTGTATTATAGTAAGTGCCTTGAACCCCATCCCATTTAAAACCAGGAGGACCCCATTGTGCTAGGCACTGTATATGTATGTATAAACAGTCCCAGCCTTGAAGATCTTACAGTCTAAAAAATGAAGACAAGTTCTACAGAAACCATGCGTGTTTCATATCATGTTCATCAGTGTTTTATAATTCTATATTATATTTTCATGCAGTTTCGCTGGTAATTAAATAAAACTCATAGGTTTGTAATTTTCAGGATTATCCAAAGCAGCACCTTGTTTTAGACATCTGTACACCTTTGCTCTCCTCCAGACGTCCGATATAGTTACTAGTTTTAATGCGTATGTATTTTTGTTCAGCCTCTTCTAAGTTTTTCAGAATTCTTAAATATGTATCTGATGCTTTTTAATCTGTCAGTTTTTTCCCAGTACTATCTAATGATACCTCAGTATCTGAAGAAGCGTCATCTTTTTTTACCTGCAAACAATAGGTCCAGGTTAGATGTCTCATCAGTAACTTAACTTCTCAGTAATATCCTTGTCTTTGATTCTTCCTTTTACTCCCTGATAGTTTTCTAAGGGGCTTCCTGCTTCTATTATGCTTAAAGAATTCAATTTAAATATTTGACTATCTACTCTTGAAGTTACATTTTAGCACTCTTAATTTCCTTTTTCTATTTTAACTGCCATACTTTTGAGCTCTTCTGTTGGTTTCCATAGCATTGGATTTGCATCTTCTGAAATATATCTGTTTGGAATGTGTGACCTCTTGAGGTTTGCTATTCAACCATACTGGTCTTCCTTTTCCTTGGCCTTCCTCAGATATGTATAATTAATGGTAGATTTATATAGGAAACAGCAAAACCTAACGAGGACCATGAGGAATTTTTTGTAAAAAACTGGCAAATTAACTATTTTTAACAAGGTCTGTAGCCTCAGGGAGTTTTATTAAATTTCCTTACTGTTAATTCAAAATATTCCATTTCCCCCTTTTGATTCTGTGTTCACCTGAGCAATTCACTCAGACATTCCCTTTCAGAGGTTGTTTCTTGTTCTTTGTTAGGATTTTGGGAACCATGAAAATTGTAACACGAATGGGAGGCTCCCTAGATCTCAATATTGAATTCATTCCTCCAAAAACTAAGGATTTCATGAAGATCATGAGAACATGTTTAGAAATTGCACTTATCATGTTAAAATATGTAGCTTCTGACTCCATGTTGTCTCCAGAGGCATTTCTTCTCGTGCCCAGAAGTATCAATGCTGCACAAATTTAAGATCCTTGGCTCAAAGTTCAATCCTTATTATTTTAGAAGACTGAACCTCTAGACTGAGGTTCTTGGTAATTTGATTGTTTCTAGTAAATCTCTTTCAGCAAATCCTCCTGTATCCCCAGGCTGCCTCTCCAGCAGGATCCTGTGATGGCTGCACCATTTCTGTCGTGTGTGTGGTGTGATATTTATTAAAACAATAGCAAAATAAAATGAGCCCCTTGTGTCCCTGTATTTGGGAGGGAGAAAGGTGGAGGGAGACAATGCCTTGGTTATTGGAACTGAAATCTGTGTGCTCAGCAGTTCCCTGCAATTGCAGAGGCCTCCTAACATTTAAGACTTGACCCAAGCCATATATAAGCCTTAAACATGTTTCATTTACAGAAAATGTATCTTGATCCAAAAAATAACAGCCCTGAGCCAGCAGATTCATTTAAACAAATAAAACCAAGCAAATTAGAAACCGATGAGGATGATTTGAGTTTGGAAAATGTCTAATCACCTATTACTGGTAGCAAACCCAGCACTGTTAGTAAGGATTTGCAAGATAAAGCCCTTGGATTGGAAGTTTTTTGGGGCAGGCATTGCTTTGTGCAGGGCTGAACGTGCTATTGAAATTGCATAATTAGACTGGTATTGGTCAAACTAATACAATAATCTTAATTTCTTCAGAGGAAATATGTTTTTTGATACGTTGGTTCATATCTGTTATGAACAGAGTGTTTGTGTCAGGAATACCCTGAAGATCAATTTTCATCTATGTAGCTTCTCTGTGATGGGAGCAGAGATTAACACCAACAATGGCAACAAAGTAATGAAAACTAAATCCATATCTAATGAAGAGCCAGCAGAGAGGAGGTTGTCTGTAGATAGTGATGGCTTCAAAAAAGATAGTTTAATTACACTTGTTGGAAGCACAAGGTAATATAACTCCATGTTTATAATGCATTCAAAGATTTTTCAGAAAGTACATACATTTGGTTACTGGCTGCATAGAGAGCAGGAATGCTGACAGCATACATTTCCACTATCACTTTGCAATGCTGTTGTCCAGCAATTCTGAAAAAGGGAAAAGTATCTTGCTTTAATTTTGTGTGACCAGCTTTTGAACGATTGTGAAAAGCAGATATTCGTGGTTCGCTATCATTTCAGGTGCTATCAAATCAATGGTTTCTGGTCAATGTATTCTATAGTCTTGAGAGAGTTACCGAAAAGAGCTGAGTCGGGAGCAGGCTGCATGGCACTTGCATAATTAATTTCAAAATGGGATGGATTTTGCCTGGATTAGGACTTTGACACTTGAGCAGATGGTTTGCTGCTGATCTTGAACTCTTCAGCAAACATGGACTGAGTTTCCAGGGAGGTTGATTTCTGGTTTCCTTAGAAAATGTGGAATCTGGTGTTTCTGCTCCAAACCAGACATGCTCACATGTCGGTTTTTGAAGGTTTTTTTTCTTGTGATGAAAATGAACTTCTCTGAAATAATTCTTTTAAATTTTGTATTATGAAGTGCTTCCTGGTAATGTATGAACATCAATATATTCCACCTCTGTGAGGTAGGCATGAATTATCCTCACTTTACACATAGCAGAGATGAAGGAAGAGAGATGAAGTTGTTTGCCCAGGGTCATACAGCAATCTTGTGGCAGAGCCAGAATTTGAACATGCAACTTGCTGTCTCTCTTCACTGAACTCAACTCTTCCTTTAGGGTTAAAAGTGGGGAAATTTTTCATGTGAATCTCACTAAATTAAAGCCAGGGAGGGTTTTTCATATCACTTCAGTCTAGAGGAATATTTAGCTCTAATATGCTCTGAGCCACTTGCTTCTTCGGGAATATCAGGCACATTTTTTGACCTTCTTGCCCTTTCTTCCTCCCACTTGGAACAAATGAGAAAAACTGTGTGTTGTTGGAAATGAAGAGTCTATATATGAATTGAGAGAAAATGCATATGATTGACTCCATGGTCCAGAATTTGGCATTTCAGACATTATTCTTTTCCTGGCCCAAATGTGTATGAATGGGACTAACTGGATTTTACATAAGAACATATAGATCAGCTATGCTGGGTCAGACCAAAGCTTCATCTAGCCCAGTTTCCTGTCTCCTGACTGGCCAGTGCCAAGTGTTTCAGAGGGAATGAACAGAACAGGTAGTCGTCAAGTGATCCAATGTTATGTTATTGGATTCTGTGTATCACTGTCTTCCCACAGTTTTTCATCCATATTTCCTACATTTTATTGGCTTCTGTTTTAGCTCTTTTTTTATCACTCCAGTGCTTAAAATGAACCTTTGAGGACTAGATTTTCAAAGCGCACTTGCATGCTTATAAATTGAATGGCACAGGTATAAATAGAGTGTGCAGAAAAGTGGAACTATGAGAGATTTTCATACTCTTAATAGATATGCTTTGCTTTTTATACTTTATAGGCTTCCACTACTGATAATTTGTATGGTCAATGTCTTGGGATTTTTTATTTAATTAGCATTTTCTTTCCAGACCTCCTCCTGCCATTTTAGCTCCTTAGCAATCCCAGTTTTTACAAGTTTAGTCGAGTCTTTGTGTCCAATTTAATTTATGCTACTTCCAGCACATCTTTTAAATAAAAATTTGACTAACTCTACAAAAAGCTCCTGGGAGAATATATTTTTATGAGAATGAGATATTCTTTCCCCCATGAGTGTAAAATGCTTGTGATTATTTCCTTTTGATACTAATGTGGTCTTTTGCTTTTTTGATTTATGTGGTAAAGTACACAGAAAAATATAGGTTTTGAAGAGGGAAAAACTTCCACATTACCAGCTGCATTACAACTGTTTTGCATGACATTTTTAGAGCTTCCACAAACATGTCCAAGCTTAGTAGTTCAAAGAAACACTGGTGGTGATATGAAAAAGATGGAAAACTAAATAAGTTTGTGAATTATTGACATCATCGTGCTGCTTCAGAATGCTTATATCTACCTTTGGCCATTGCCATAAGAAACTGTCATACTTTTTTATTTGTTTAAGCTTTTATTGCATCTATCTCACTCTCAAAGACCAATTGATATTTTTTTAATCGCAAACGTTAACACTATGCAATAAATACGTCTCAAGCAAATCTTGAAACAGAATTCCTAGAGAAATTTCTGAGGTGCAGACTATTTCTACCATGTTCATTTGAAGGTGTCTTAGGAGCCTTCATGGCAATCTCCCAATCTCAGCCCACCTGGCCAGTTCTTCTTTCCCACCCATCCAAGAAAAATGTCTTAGAGAACAGATCTGTCTGGCCCAAAAAGTAATCAAACCTAAGTTTTGGTAGATTAAGATGGGAAGGCGTATTCAGAGTTCTGTCCTCTTCTGCAGCTACTGCTCTAATGTAAGAGAAAAAGTGGTTTTGGATAGACAGGGTTGGAACCATTTTTGACTTGATGTAAACATCTTTTAAACCTTATCTGGAATTCATTGGCCAATAAAGTCCATGGAACGCCAGGGTCACATACTCCTAGTAGATTTCAGGGATGCCACATCCTGAAATAATTACAGCTTCTGAACGTGCAGCCTCTGTTAGAGTCCAATCTAGATACCACAGTGCATTACTGTAAATATATCTTGCACATCAAATTGTAAGCAATGCAGTGCAATCACAATGTATGCAATGTATCCAGGACTGAAAGAATAAATGTATTACTGTTCAGAAAGACTGGAAAAACCCCACAAGTGTTCACAGTGTCATTTGCCAATTACTTGAATTACTAAAGCTATGATATTTCAGATGATGTGTAGTGGGAACCCCAGGAGAAACTATTCATCTTCCTCAGACTGGTATTTGATTATAATTGTGTGTGCATGTGTGTATATAGAAACCCTATTAGTTTGCAAGTGTAATTGGATCAGCAAAGCTTGATGATGCTAACAATTTCCTGGGGATTCCACTACAACAATCTAATTAAAGGGGTGGAGATTTGAGGATTTGAAAAGACAACATCGGAATACACAGTGCAGAGGAATGACAAATTTCTGAACAATGTGTTATTGCAAATAGCTGGACTTCAGTGTGCCGTTTATTGCAGCACATCTGGCCTTGTATACAACTTCAATTGTGAGTCTGTCTCATTCCGGTGAAGCATAATTAAAAAGAAGACTTGGGGAGTAGCTACATCTTAGTTAATTAGGCAGTGATAGTGAAGAATAGACTTCTCCAAATTTGTGCCATTTTTTGTTTTAAAGACATTGATGGGAAATGCTGTTTAAATCAGAAAGTGTCACAGTTGCTGGAGGGGGTGGGAGGGAGATTATTGCTGGAAAAACTTGGAATTGGTATCTGTATGGGTTAAGTATAGACAGAAATAGATAACCTGGTCAATGACCTTGTATTGAGAATTCACATCTCAGCAAAGAACAGCCTGGATTGAGTCTGTGTGTGTTGAGGGTTTTGAAATACAGCTGTACTTTTTGTGGTCCAAGGGTACAATTTAACAACTGCAGGTCTGACAGACCCACATGCTTTAGAATGAAGCTTCAAAACAAACAAATGTGTAAGGGAGAAACTAAAAGAATTGTTTAAATTTAACCAGCATTTTGAAAAACTGCCTCAGAGCTCTTCCTGAGTTCTAAGTACAGTAAACTTCCGATAATCCGGCACCTTTAGGACCCAGGGGGTGCCGGATTATCAAATATGCCGGACTATCAGAGGGGGGGGGCTATGAGGGGTCTGGGGTAGGGTGGAGGGATGCCACACCACACCCCTTATAGCCCCCCCTTCCGATAGTCCGGCTCTGTCCCAGGCGTTCCCGATTCAGCCGCTACTGGTCAGTTTCAGCAGCGGCTGAATCGAGGACGCTTGTGGCAGAGCATCTAGGGTGCTGCCGGGTCGGTCCGGTAGTTGCCACCCCTCGGCGCTGCGAGACTAACCCGGCAGCACCCCAGCTGCTCTTGAGGATGCCTGGGACAGAGCAGCCGGAGTGCTGCCGGGTTGGTCCCGCAGCGCTGAAGGGCGATACTACAGGACCAACCCGGCAGCACCCCAGCTGCTCTGCCCCAGGTGTCCCAGAGTCAGCCGCTGCTGAAACTGATTAGCGGCTGACTCCGGGAAGCCCAGGGCAGAGCTGCTGTGCCCCGGGCTTCCTGGAATCAGCCACTGGTCAGTTTCAGCAGCGGCTGAATAGGGGCACCTGGGGCAGAGCAGCTGGGGTGCTGCTGGGTTGGTCCCATATCGCTGCCCCTCGGCGCTGCAGGACCAACCTGGCAGCACTCCGGCTGCTCTGTCCCAGGCGTCCTCAAGAGCAGCTGGGGTGCTGCCGGGTTGGTCCCGCAGCCCCAAGGGGCAGGGCTACGGGACCGACCCGGCAGCACCCCAGCTGCTCTGCCCCCAGCTTCCCTGATTCAGCTGCTGGTCAGTTTCAGCAGCGGCTGAATTGGGGAAGCCGGGCGCAGAGCAGCTCCAATTGTCTGACTGCCCCGAGCACTTCCGGGTTCCTGATGGTGCCGGACCATCAGGAGTGCCGGAGCATTGGATGCCTGACTAATGGAGTTTTACTGTATTTTATGTGGGGAAGGACGGTTTTTTAAACTAAGACTACGGGTATGTCTACACAGCAGGGCAAAACTCGGATTAAGCTGTGCAACTAGAGCTACATCAATTGCATAGCTTAAGTTGAAATAGCTTAATTCAGCTTTTGGTGCTGTCTACATAGCAGGAAGTCAAAGGAAGTGTTCTTTACTCCTCGTGAAATGAGGGTTACGGAAGTTGGAGAAAGAAGTCCTTGTGCTCACCATTATTTGGAAATAAAGGTTTGCTGTATGGACAAGCACTATGTTATTTTGGAATAACTGATAATATTCTGAAATAATGCTACTGTGTAGACATAATCTAAGGCTGTGTCTACATTGGCACCCTTTTCCGTAAAAGGGATGCTAATGAGACACTTCGGAATTGCAAATGCCGCGGGGGATTTAAATAACCCCGCGGCATTTGCATGAACATGGCTGCCGCTTTCAAGTAGGAATAAGGGATCTTCCGGAAAAGGGTTTATTTTCCGCAAGATCCCGTCTAGACTGGCGCTTTTCTCTGGCAAAACCCCGAGCCGGAAAAAAGCGGCAGCCATGTTCATGCAAATGCCGCGGGGGATATTTAAATTCCCCGCGGCATTTGCAATTCCGAAGTGTCTCATTAGCATCCCTTTTACAGAAACTAGTTAAGGACTAACAAATGTATTAGGGTATTAGGACATAAGCTTTTGTGAGCTACAGTTCACTTCCTCAGATGCTGAAGAATTAAAAAAAGGATACAGAAAAGACTGTATGACATCAGTACTATTTAAACCAGAATGCATGGGGCCGATTTAATTAGCACTGATATCATACTGTCTTTCTTCAGCATCTGATGAAGTGAGTTGTAGCTCATGAAAGGCTGCAGTCTGTGTTACTGATATACATCAACTCTTATTAGTACAGTGAGACATACCCTTTTTGCATTTATAAATTGGGTAACGTGTGTCTGGTGTATGCCTATTTGCAAACTCTACATTATGGTCCTTTACCATTAAAATGGTGGAGATCTTCCCAAAGGTGGAAGAAGAATCCTTCTGTATGTCCAAGGAGGATGGGAAAGAAAAGGTAATGAAAAAAGAAAAAAAAGATACTTAAATCAGGGGACCATTAATAACAGCTGTAAAGTTTAGTTTGTATGATAATTTAGTTGTCACAGCACGAAAATCTGTATTATTTCTGTATCTAATATAAGATGTCATTTGAACTTAAGTTATAGAACAAGACAGGATCAAATACATTGAAGAAAGAAAGTAGTGAGTCTATAAGGTGAATGACAGGAGTATTTGTTGCTTCAAAACATTCGTATGGTGTTTCTAAAACTCCTTCCTGAAAAGGGGAGGAAGGGTATTAATATTTCTGTATTGCTGTGCTTTGTAAGGATCAAAGGGTATCTTTTTTCCCTGTCAGAACTTGAAAGTCCAGTTCAGTTCAAAACCAAAGAAGAACCAGAAGACTCTGATCTCATGCCTGTCCACCAAGAGCCAAGGGAAAGATAAAAGAGGCCAAGGATGGATGAAGTGATTGTGTAAGTTACTCTGATATTTCTATCAGCCTTCCTTTAAAAACCATGTGCGCTGGAGACTAAGGCAGGAGAATGAAGTTAGATGGTTCATTCAATATGGCAGATGAAAGAAAATCCCCATGGCATGTAATAAGGCAGCTATATAAAAGCAACGAATGTACAGACACAGATGAATGGCAGCTGGAAATGAAAAAGGGGTGAGGGTAAAGAAACAGTGGAATGCCAAAAAACAAAACAAAAAAACCCAGGAATGAGAGCTACACATAGATTCTGCCCAATACTCCTATCACATTTTTCTGTCATATTGTAAATGACTTACCTCATCAGCAACGCACTCACCCAACACAACCAAATGAAGCCACTGGTGCTGAAAATATTCAAGCCAGTACAAAATGAAGCAGCCATGCTGCTTTAGCAACACAGGTTCCCATACACTTATCGCTGAATTCCCACTGGTCATGGTTCCATTCTAGATATATCAGAGGTCTGATATTCAAAGGCCTCCATGAGATTGGTCCAAGCCAGGCATAAAATCCACACCAGTCCTGGGATAGTGGAACAATTTCACAGTGGAGCTGCTGAGAGACATTGGACCAAACTGTAAACCCTGTAGATAATAGAAAACACTTCAATCCCTAAGGTGCAGCAGCACACCCCACACTCTTAGTTCTAGCACCTGTGCACCAGTCTCTCCAAAAGTTTTGAAATGGTGCACAATATCGAAGTATACAAGCTAGGTTAATTTGATTGTTCAAGCAAGGGTTCTCATGCAAATGTAGTCTTCAGCTCTTCTTCCTTCTCTGGTTCTAGGAAGTTTTTCCCAGTCCAGGTGGGGTGGTCGGTATAACTTTCATTTTGGTTATAGTATAGTATTTATTTGGGTCCAGAACCTTAAAGGTGTTTGGCTTCTTACTTCCATGGAAATCAATGGGAGTTGCATGCTTAAATATCTTTGAGGATCTTTGCCTTGGTGCTTTTTTGCAATCTTTTTTTTTTTTTGTCGGGGGTGGGGGGTGAAGCTGATGAATCTCTCTCATACACACTCACACAATCCTGAACTACTTTTAGTGACAACAAGCAGGAACAACCCTACCCCAAAACGTATAACTTGCTGTGCATCTACGAACACTATTACAGGGAGTTTATTCTCATTCCCAATTCATTTCCAGCTACTTGACAAATATTGCTTCTGACTATATTCCTATGAGGTAGGAGAGTATAATCCCTATTTTACGCAGGAAGAAGTTGAATAACTCTCATAAGACCACAGAGTGAATCACTGTTGATACCCAGATTATATAATTCTTGCTTTTCAGTTCTTTGCTCGATCCAGTAAACCATGCATGATGTATGATAAAAAGCTGAGCTTCTGGGAAAGTGATCCATAGCTAAGGTTTAGATAAAAATATGTTGGGATTAAAAGGGTTTTCACTGTGTAATGGAGATGTAGCCATAGTTAAAATGTGCAATTTGGGGAAGTATGGATTGTTTATAAAAATAAAAAAAACACGTTGCCTCCTTCAAAGAGAACAAATGCCTTTGAAATAACAGCAGGCTCCATTTCTAGAAAGAGAGAAGCCTTAGATAGACAGAGATTTGCTAATACCATTGCTAAGGAGAGCTATGTGAATCTTTTGCACATTGCATCTTATATCAGTACAAAATAAGAAGCTTCTGTTTAGAGTTGCAGCTGAGAAACTTTCTGAAGGATATAAATTTAGTGGAAAATCCTTCTTTCTGTGGCAGGCGTAAGGTTCTGTAAAAATGTTTTTATTCATTACACGCTGATATTTGGGAGTACAGAGAAAACTGTAATACATTGCAGACAGTATAATATTTATGTGGCATGATAAAGGCACTTATCCACAGGTTTTTTTTCCCGCTTTTGGCTTTTGAGATACCGATGATGTAAAAACAGGAAAATGTGTTGTTTATTACAGTGGTCGATCCTTGATAATCTAGTTACCCCTAGCTCTTTGTTTAAACAGTAATGAAATCTTAATATTATTTTGTCATTGCAGAAGAGTAATTCATTGCTAATTGAATGCAAGAGTCATATCAATACACAGCGGAATACATTCCATGATCTATTGATTATTCTTCTACGTGTAAGCAAACATAAAGATTATTTTGGGTTTACAGAACCAAGGGTGGTTTGAGTTTTTACCAGCTGCAGATTCAACATACAAGATAAATGTGATACAATTTCCACAAAAGTACACACACATACCTTGTGCGTGGGGTTCTGCTTGGCACTTTTTGCATATTAAATATATTTTGAGGCAAAGATAGGAGAGGAGGGAAGACAAGAAAGGATTAGGTCAAAGGGCAAAAATGGAAGGCAGAGACAAGCAGAGTGTGATGGGGTACAACCCCTAAAGGTCATGAAAGGTTAATGGACAGCTGGAGACTAGAGGGAGGAGCTGAAAAGGGGAAGCCCTGCCTAACTGCTGCCAGGCTAGGTGGAAGGAGAGGTCTTTGAGGTCTTACCTAGGAGAGAAGTCTGGGGACAGGAACAAGGAAGGACTGATGCCTTGATGGACATGCCGCCACAGGGGGGATAATGAAGACCATGGAGGGCAACTGGAGCAAGGCTGAAGCAAAGAAACTGTGAGGCAGACAGGAAGCAATGGGCAGCTGGAAAAAGTACTCAAGTGACATAAGGTAAGAATGGTTAGAGAAATCTATCTGAGGACCAATGTTCAGAAACTGATTCCTCTGGCTTCTGTGTCTGGTTGACTACACTCCAGAGTTCATTGTTGTTTTTCTCTTTCCTTGATCCCACATCAAGACCAGAGTTTTATGAATGAATTAAAAGTGTTTAATGTCACTGAACTCCAAACATGGTGATTAAATAAAACCATAACTTTTTGTTTAAAATCTCTTCAACATCTCTTAATTTTTTATTTATTAAAAAAAGGGATGAGGTCATATCTTGCCACGTCTCACATTAAAACTTTAGACATAGATTGTCAGTTTTGCCACAATCCATGAACATTTGATTTTAATATAGTTGATATGAGTTTGCCTATGAAAATAGGAAATTAAGGGCACTGGTTGAGAGCGAAACTATGTGAAATCACGCATTGAGTTTTCCTCTGTCCCCTCTACATGCAGTTCTGCCAAGACTTTTCAGCTCTGATGCATACCAGCCCTGCCACTTCTGTTGGTGCCAAGTTGAGTATTGATTTTGAGTTGTGGTTAGATGTTTACTAGGAACTAAGATGGCTCTAAGAAATACAGGTTTTCTGTGAATCCAAAGGTGAAAGTGTGCTGGTCCACTATATCAATAAGATATCTTCAGATTTGGGTTGCTAACATGGTACCAAATTTCACAAATATTTAAAATGCAGGTGGTTGATTCCCTTTTTTATATAAAATGAATGAATACCAGCTCATCTTATGATCTTTAAACTTTGTCAATTTTTTATATGCATTTTTCAGAGGGAAAAGGGAATCTACAGACAGGAAATGAACAGGAGGAAATGTTAAAACAGAAAAAACAGAATGGATTAGTAAATCTGCTTCAAAAGATTGTATTTTCCAGTCTTCTGGTTTATAGGACAAACTCTGAGCAAAAAATGTGTATTTCCTCCAGTGATCAATTAAAGTAAAATTTCTACTGACTGATTCCCAATTGGCTTCATTAGAAAAGAGAACTTTTTCCAGAGTATTGTAGTGTTGACTGTCATTCAGTTTAAATAGACAAGGTAGGTGAGATAATATTTTGGACTATCTCTGTTGATGAAAGGTACAAGCTTTAAAGGTAATGAATGAATTAAGCAATTAATTGTCCATGATAAAACTTTCAGAAGAAAAGCAAAAATAGAATCATAGAATCCGAGGGCTGGAAGAGACCTCAGGAGGTCATTGACTCCAGCCCCCTGCCCAAAGCAGGACCAACCGTAACTCAATTATCCCAGCCAGGACTTTGTCAAGACAGGACTTAAAAACCTCTAGGGGTAGAGATTCCCCCACCTCCATTGGTAACCTATTCCAGTACAAATGAACTTCTATTCTAGAAGCCAAAAATCCTTCCTTTCCATTAAATTTAAACCACTAAAGTCCATCAACATTAACCAAAAGATTCTTATTGAATCATTGGATCAGGTCCAGATTGAATTATTAGAATACATTTGTTATACAATGACTAATAAATTGATTTTTCTCTTTATTCCTCCAGTAGGGTCAATTGTTGCTCAGAGTGACTACTAAACCTTAGTCTGCAAGTAGTTCTACTGAAATCTATGGCCTACTCAGGTACTATTGTGTTGATCATCACTAACCAAATCAAGCAGAGTAGTGCACCAGAAAGCTGTATGTTAAAGGCATGGTAAACGATTGGAGGAACCCAAAAGGCCGATTATTCATTTGAATTTCACCAATACAGAACGTCTTCTATCTTTATAATAAAATACATAATTTGAAATCCCCTTTGTGTGATTATTCCAGAATTTGAGCTAGAAATTCACTTTTCACAAGAAATGTGCTAATAAACCTCAAGCATTCAGATGTTCAAAAACATTGAACATGTAAGAGGCAAGAGTTCTGTCAAATCATCATGATTTGTTTCAAATTCAAATGAACATATCTGGGAACCTTTTCCTGCTTTTTCCCCCTCTGCTCTAACATTGAAGCCATCTGATCCAAACTTCTAAAATGGTGTGATTTGGATCACAGTCTTTGCATGCCAGCAGCTTCATTAGTCTTCTGTTCAGAAATGTTTCTCCTGGGGTTTCCATATAGAAATTAAGGTTTCTGACCTCTTCTCTATTACCCACTAAATATAATTTGGGTGCAAGAGGATAATACGTTCATAAATATTAGGTGGCTTTTTTTGTAACAGAAACACTATGAGCCACTCATTTCTGTCTTCAAGATTGCTTAGAAATTTGCTGCTTGCAAAATTCTGAACACTTAAACCATCAGAAAATGATGAAGCCACAATAGATGATAGCTTAAATCTTTTAGGATACCAGCCATGAACTCATTCTGATGTATGAAGGGAATGAATTGGATGAGTAATGTGGAATGGTTATTAAACCCTAAGGTTTTCCAAGTGGAGCTTAGACGCATGCTCCTTTAAAAAGTGAGACATAATTTTCTTGGGTCAAAGGCTTTAATGCATAATAAATCCAGAGTGAAAAGGGTAAGTTACACCAGGCTGGTATACTTCCAAAGATGTTGGGATTATATTTGGACTTCAGATGCTATTAAGTTTCTTCTGAGAGTTCTGACTGGGAAAATAACTTATTCCTTGTCAAGGTACTATCTGAAATATGTGACGGAATGCACTCTTTTATTCAAATCCTGCACACCAGTGTAGTAATCTTTGTATAAAGTACACCTTCTGAAATGTCATTTGAAAACACTTACCTTGCTGGCCAGTAATATCACGGTAAAATGTTTGTAGCAACATTATGTGTAAAGTTATGAAGAGACGCTTGAAATCATTATTGAAGTGTGTTTCCTAGATAAGTCTGGGGACTGGCTAAAGCAAAACAAAGAGCAAGCTGATGCTCCAGCCAGATATCAACAAAACTGATGATCCATCACTTACCACATGGCCATTTTTTGACAAGAAGGGAAGGCAGGGACAAAGAGCTCTGCATCTTAGCAAAGAAACAGTATGAGGTCTCCTTCCTCCAGCAGAACCCATGTCTTTTGGTTCTCATATGGAACTTCTCTTCAAAGAGGGAAAGAAACTGTAAAAAGAAGGATAAAGAACCCAATAGACCCTTCCCATCTCTCCCTGGCCCTCTGACTTTTTGAACCTGAAAAAGTCAAAGGAAACAGCTGGGAGAGGGATCTTGACTTGAAAATTTGGTCAGCAATGCTGATGGAAGCATGTGGAGAGGAACTTTACTTGAATCTAATATAGTTTAAGTTTAGCATTAGAAAGTGTTTTATCTTTATTTTTCTGGTAATCTTTCTGACTGTATTGTCTGTGCTTACTCTCCCTTAAAATCTGTCTCTTTGGAGTTGTTTTCTTGTTTTATCTAATCCAGCATATTTAAGTTAAAGTCTTGGTGGCTCTGTTTAAGGTGGTAAGTTACATATATATTGTTCCCTTAAAGGAGTGGACTTCACATATGTGGACTATTAGAGGACTGGGCAGTACACGACATACAATTTTTGGGGGGCAATCTATAACTGAGAGCATCTTGGGGTATCCCTTGTAGAAGTAACTAAAGCTGGTAAAAGCTAACATAATCCCAATGGGGTGGCAGGCTGCAGTTACACACATATACTCAGTGTGTGACTTGTATGACAGAGGGCTGTTTGTGAGTAGTCCAGGTGGGTGCTACTACCAGAAGGCATTGTAAGGCATCCAAGGTTGACTAGGGTAACATAGTTCCTCACTAGTTTGGTTTCCATCCCAATCTGAAATGAGCAAGAATTTTTATCCAAGGAGAATTTTGTAAAGCAATTGTCTCAATGATCACAAGTATAGGGAATTAAAAACTAAATGAAATATTCTTCAGAGAGCTGGGGAAATGAAGCCAAGTGAGTTGTAAAAGCTTTTCCTCTTGATTGCTGTAAAGTTTCAGTAAATGCGATATCCAATGCAAAAGCCACTCTATACACCAAAGCATTTTCATCTCAGACCAAGAGAGTTATAATTTTCTACTGAAGATTTTCAACTGAAGATAATGTTCCAACAACAAAAGGAGATATAAGGGATAGGAGCAGAAAGCTGGGAAATGAATAAGAAATAATCTACTATTGATAAAGGAGTGGCAAAAACAATTCCCATAGAAAAACATACAGGAAAAACCTTTGAAGGAAAAGGTAGGTAATAAACAATCTATCCTCCTTCTCCCATGTCCTTTTTCAGACTTGCTTCAAAGCCACTGGGAAATACAAGAGTCATATTGCATTCTTTTATGCTTTTGTGAACTCTAGGAAGAAGTATTCTAAAAATACACAGACGACAAATTCCTCAACTATTTCATTTTAAAAAAGTGAAAAAGAATAACTAGTTTTGCAATCATTATAGAATGATTTCTTTCTCTTTCCAGCAGACAGTCAATCTCATAAAAGATTAAAGAAATAACATCCTGACTTTCCTATAAGTAACTCTAAAAGGCAAATAACTCTAAATTGTAGCCATTTGTGTAGAATTGTCTACGAACTTGATTCTGCCAATGTACATGCAAGTAGCCTAATTTGTGAGTAGGACAGAAGTTATTCACATACATGAGTGTTTGCGGAAGCCAAATCTAAAATCAGAACATATACACAATGAGTTAAAATTCTGCTTAATTAACACCCTGTGCAATCCTGTTAGTCAGATGGGTCATACCAGATTTAAGTTGGGAGCAAAACACTGCTGAATGTTTGTGCCAAAAGAATACTATTAAAGCATCTCCAAGAGGAGGCAAAACCACTTGTTCTGCACAACCTTGTCTGCGCTAATTGGATCTTGAGTATTGATAGCAGGGTGTTGCCTTTGCTCACTTAGGAAGTTAATCAACTTCTGCCATGTGACACTTCATTCTGCCTGTGCCATATATTAATCTCTCATATGCCTGTTTAGCAAAGGATGCCACTGTAGAAATAAAGTTACACGCACACATTTTAATGGTGAAACCAATTATCACTTGTAATGTCATGGTCCCCATGATCAGCTGGCTGAAGTTTATGAATATATAAACCATTCCTTTGCTGCTGAATACACTTCTAAGGCCCAATGGCCTCTACATTTAATCAGCACAAAAGGAGTCATTAATTAGTTTGTAAACCCCTGCCAGTTCAACACTTAATTAAGTTGCTCTTGACTAACCGCAGAACTATTAAGCAATAAGACACAATAGCAGGTGAATTATTACACCATAATTAAGCTCAGAAGTGTTCAAGTAACTTAGTTTTAGATCTCAAATACTTTTTAAATATTATTTTAAAAGACCAAGTTTTTAAAAGTCTTAAAATCTTTCATCATCAAAAATAATTCATTAAAGAGAACTTTCAACCAAGAAAACTTGACCAGGTTTGCATTCACTGAGTATTTAGCCCTTTAAATCTGTAAATAGATGTAGACGATTCACAGGGGGAAAAGTTTTAAGGCTATTCTTGCTAATATTTCTATGTTTTTTAATGTTTTTGTGTGGGGAGGCTGGTATGGTTAATGAGGAGTTTGTAAATCATACTGATGTCATATATGTCAGTGAATCAATACACCTTTCTTTCCTCCTTCCATTACTATAATTTCATTCAATAAGTGTTTTTCTGTTTTTAAAACTTTATTTGCCAGAGGAATTTGTGGAAATGTTTTTTTGTTGACTTAAATGTTCAATGATACTCATTTTTAAAAAAAAGAGTGATCTGGACCTGTTCAGTATAACTAGATCTGACATGACAATTGATAGTCCTGGGTAGGCTCTTAACATGTCTGAAAGTTCTTAAATATCATCAATTCACAGACACTTACCTTCCTTCCTTCCTCCCCCCCCCCCCCCCCCCCCGCATCCCCCTCCTGTTCTGAAATGTGATTTGTCCTTTTCATATGTGTTCATTTTTTTTAATTGTATCCTTTGGTATATATGGTTGTGACTATTTTCTTCCACTATTTGATCTGAGGAAGTGGGTCTGGCCCACGAAAGCTCATCATCTAATAAACCATCTTGTTAGTCTTTAAAGTGCTACATTGTCCTGCATTTTGTTGAATCAGGACCTTAAACACAGAATGCAGTAACAGAGGACCAAAAATGGGAAGTAGGTTAATGTTCCTGGTCACTGTTCAGTGTTAGTTCACTTAGTAAAGCTATATTTGTCAGCTCTGAGCGCGACCTTTTCTGTGTGCCATGCTGTAGGTTACTTCAGAAAATGTAACAAATCTCACTGATTTTAACTTTTCCTGTGTGGGAGGTATACCCTCTTTCTTCTCCCTGCTGCTCTCTAAGGCTGTGTCTACACAGTAGCATTATTTCAGAATACCTGACGTTATTCCAAAATAACAAAAAGCATGTCTACACTACAAGCCATTATTTTGAAATAATGGCGAGCTGGAGGACTTCTTACTGTGACTCCTGTAACCCTCACTTTACGAGGAGTAAGGGAAGTCGAAGAAAAGAGTATTCTTCCTTCAACTTCCTGTTGTGTAGACAGCACCAAAAGCCGAGTTAAGGTATTTCAAAAAGCTACACAATTGACATAGCTCAAGTTGTGTAGCTTAATTTGACTTTATCCCTGTTGTGTAGATGTGCCCTGAGGAAATAGAGAGGGAAACACAGACCATTAACAGAACGAAAGAGAAGGCTAAGCAAGAAAGAGAGACTATTTCAGCCCTGAAAGTAAAGAAGGAAGAGAAACAGCATCAGCAGTGAAGATGATAAATACTTGTTTGATTGTATGTTCCATTTTCACAGTGATGCATCCTGGTGAGAGAATCTATTCTCTGATCCTTAAGCATTGTAGATAAATATGCAAACTGCCATTTAAGACATGTCAGCTATCTTTTGTTGACAATATAATCTGTACTATAATTGACAATCATGCAGAAAATTCTGTTCCTATACGCTTACATGTTTTTAGATTCATCTTGGAAAAGAGAGATGCCAAACAAATGAAAAGGAGGGTTTAAATTTTGTATTTCATTACATCTAATTGTCCCTGCAGGTGTAAATTGCTTTGTATAACTTGAGGAAGCATGGTAAAAAGTCTCAGTGGGGTAGCTATGTTAGTCTGTAACTTTAAAACAATGAATTGTGTGGCACCTTAGAGACTAACAAAAATGTATAGTATGATGAGTTTTTGTGGGTAAAACCCACTTCATCAGATGAATGCAGATGAAATAGCATAACATTTTTCAAATCACAGCCTAAGACCATGGCACCAAATTCTACAAAGGTAACAGGATAAGGGTAGGGTTCTACACTTTTCCACTGTGAACTTTTTTTAAGCCCTGGAGGTATAATAACTGAAACTCCCTTAACAGTTTGTTGTCCATGGAAACATATTGTTCCTCTTAATATTGTATCATGTCTGGTTTCCTAAGAAAAAGACAAAATGAAATGTAAACATTGGGTCAACTCCACAATCAGTTGGGTTCAACAAGTCAAATAAATACTTTGGCTAAGAGATGCTTTGTGCAGAACAGGATACGGGGCACATAAATGACCTTCACTGATTCCCAGCTGGTTAGGTACCAGGCAAGTCCTGCTTATTGGTTTGCAATTATGTGACATGACATTAATGAGGAAAGGCCAGACATTCAGTCTAATGAAAAGAAGGGTGAAGGGAGACACAAGTGTCTATGAAACACACTGGGGCTACGTCTACATTGGCCCCTATTCCGTAATAGGGATGCTAATGTAGCACTTTGGAATAGGCAAATCCGCGGGGGATTTAAATATCCCCCGCGGCATTTGTATTTGCATTTTCATGGCTGCCGCTTTTTTCCGGCTTGTAGATAAGCCGGAGAAAAGCGCCAGTCTGGACGCAATCCTCCAGAAAATAAGCTCTTTTCCGGAGGATCTCTTATTCCTACTTGAAAGGAAGCATGAAACTTGAAAGTAGGAATAAGAGATCCTCCGGAAAAGAGCTTATTTTCCAGAGGATCGCATCCAGACTGGCGCTTTTCTCCGGCTTATCTACAAGCCGGAAAAAAACAGCAGCCATGAAAATACAAATGCCGCGGGGGATATTTAAATCCCCCGCGGATTTGCCTATTCCAAAGTGCTACATTAGCATCTCTATTACGGAATAGGGGCCAATGTAGACACAGCCATGGGGTGCTATAACGAGAGAGATTCATTAGTATCACTGGTCAATTTGGAGAGAGCATGAATTGGTGTGTTGAAGATGCAGTGAAGAACACTTAGGGTAACCATTAGGGAAAAATATTACACTGACAGGAAATGTCCAGAATTGAAACATGCTACCACAGGAGTCAGTAGATTTGTCATTGCAGGAGATATTAGAGGAAAACCAAATGGAAAGTTTGGGTGACTAAGGATAGCAACATCAAAGGGAATGTCTAAGTGATGTTTAAATTAAATGTCTATCTATCTATCTATCTATCTATCTATCTATCTATCTATCTATCTATCTATCTATCTATCTATTGCATGTATTTCAGCCTGTTGTCTTTTTAATTTTGTAAGATAGCACGGGAACTGGTCAACTTTCAGCCTCAGTAAGGTTTGTCTTTTTCAGTAAAATGATGGATCACTCTAAAATATTTTGCAGCCTCGCTCTATAATTTGGATGGGTGAACATTTGCTTCCACTCTCATGATTTTTAGTTTATTGGTAAATAGCATGCTTTGTGTGGGCCCACTGCTCTAGGATTGATAGCTTGGGATTGTAAAGCTAAGAGCAACAAAATATGTAGCTTTTAATAACTGGTATTCAGGAGGAAAATAAAAATCAGGAGATTGAGACTGAGGAACTCTTGGTCCTGGCTCTTCATTACTACATGAACAGAGGGAGATGATGGGACTCCATGTGAAATGGCTTTCCATTAATGTCACTGTGATGGGGGGTGTATACCCCTCACTGAAGCAGGTGGGGTTAAGATCCTGTGGGTGGAGGAAGTCCTTCCCCTTTACCCAGACTGGGCATGCTCCAAATGCTGGGGCAGCATAAACGGCAGCAGATCAGCCCAGTCTGGGCTGGCCAGCGAAGGAGAAGGACCTCCAGCCAGAGCTCCCGAGCTGCAGCAGCCAGTGACCCAGAGCACAGGAACCGGAGTCCCAGGACATGGCCACTACGCAACCCACATGGAATCCCAGGGAGAAGCTGCAGCCAGGGAACCGGGAGACCCAGCTGCTATGTGGGACTCCAAGCTGTCGGCACCGGTAGGAAGTGACCTAGGAGCGGCCTCTCCCACCCAGGTATCCTTGGCATGTTTCGGCTGAATTTCCCGCCGAGAGAGTGATAGACCATTCTGCCACTCACAGGGCCCTGGGTTGGGACCCAGTTGAGCAGGGTGGGCCCAGATTCCCCTACCAGGGTGCTTGCTCCAGCCCTACTGACTCTGGTCACTCCGCCATGCTGCCCTGTGACCAGAGCTACTTACTGATTCTCTGTGGTGCCCTGAGATAAGGGCTGCTTACTGACCCTGGCCATTAGGCCATACTGCCCTGAGACAAAGGGTGCCTACTGACTCTGGCCATTAGGCCATACTGCCCTGAGACCAGGGCTACTTACTAACTCTAGCCACTGGGCAGTACTTCCCTGGAGTGAGAGCTGACCATGGCCGACTCTGACCAATGGACTGTACTGCCCTGAGAGGAGGAACAGCACTGTTGACCTTGGGTACTGTGCTTGGCTACTCTCAACTGCAAGGGGATATTATGGCTGCTTTTCCAGAATAAGTGGCCCAGTGTAGACGCAGCCCTAGTGACTTGTAATCTACTTGTACTAGAAGAAATAATAGTACAGCAAATAGCAGTAGGGTTAAAATCTGCATTTCATACCGTTGTAGGGGCATGCAGGGATGTCTCTTGAATCCTTTTGAGAGATTTTGATGGAACTTTCATGGAGGTACTCTGCAATCTTCTAGAGGTCTCTTGGGATGGCTGCCTTATTTTTTCCTCTGCAGTCGGCTGCATTCCCATACAACTTGGCAATAACTTTTGCGGGCACCATTGCAGAAACAGGCGATTAGCATAGTATCAGAGGGGTAGCCGTGTTAGGCTGAATCTGCAAAAGCGGCGAGGAGTCCTGTGGCACCTTATAGACTAACTGAAGTGTTGGAGCATAAGCTTTCGTGGGCAAAGACATGCATCTGACGAAGTGGGTCTTTGCCCACGAAAGCTTATGCTCCTACACTTCAGTTAGTCTATAAGGTGCCATGGGGCTCCTCGCCGCTTTTGCGATTGGCATACAGGCCTGTGCAGCTTGAGGATGCCCTCAGCAACTATGCGCTCTGTGCCTTTGTCACCAGTCCATTCAAATCACCAACTCCTGTGGAAAAAAATGTCCGTATTCAATGCCATCACCCTACACTCATCATTTCATGGATCTAAGTCAGGGGAGTCCAAACTTTTTTCAAAGAGGGCCAGATTTGATGAAGTAAACATGCGTGAGGGCCGACCATTTTGCCTGACATTCTTTGAACCATTAAAATTAAATACAAATTAACTATTTTATGCAAAGTTTATTGCAAACGGCATACTTTTCATTTCATCACATGGATGACAAATCTAAACAGGTGTTAAATCACTCTGCCTTTCATATCTGAAGGCCAGATGAAAAAAAAATCCAGTAAGCTGAAATATATGTCAGGAACATTGTAAAGTACATTACATATTATTGGTAATAAAGGTTGTCTGTCAACTTTTAAGTTCAAAAAATATGAACAGGAACATAACATCAAGTATCCATGTTGTGTCCAAATATATTTATAACTGATTTAGACCAACTGACATTAACTGAGATTTACAATGTATTCATCTCAATACATATGGATTCGTTGGGGGCCTTAAAAGATAGATATTGCCAAATTACCTGTGGGGCCGTATTAAACCGGAACACGGGCCGCAATTGGCCCGCGGGCCGGACTTTGGACATGCCTGATCTAAGTGATTCCCTCCTCATCTCCCTCTGCTTTGGTAGGCCGTACTGACCATGGCTGGTGCTGTGAGTGCTGTCATGCATCAACAGCTGGAAGCAGAAGTGTCAGTAAGTATGTCCCGTTTAAAACTTTAGTGGAAGAAGGGAAGGGAGTTCTGAATCTTAGCTCTCACTTTCCATGGTGATGGTGTTTTAGCTGTAGTTGATGCTATGGTGGCCTTAAGTGGGTATCCTCCATGCATGCAGAATGCCTGAGCCAGATAAGGAGAAGAAAGAAGAGGGGTTGGGATGGCATGTTCAGCTAGATCTTTCAGGCATGTGCTGCATCAGATCATGCACAGAGGGTTTGGAGGGAGAACATTGCAGAACTGGATGGAAAAGGAAACAGTAGACAGGAGAACATGCCAGCAGGAAAAAAAAGAAGGAGGTGCACCAGGACGTAGTGAAGCCTCTCCAACAGCAAACACCGATGCTGCAAACTCTTGTGGACCTACAGGCTCAACAGTCAAAGGCCCAACTCCCTTTCCAGTCTGTGGAAAAGTCCAGTAAAACATCTGCTGATACCTGCTCCCTCCTAAATATTCCATATGTGAAAGGCCATATCCTTACCCCTACCACTCCACCCAAGGGAACATTAAGGACCACCACAACTTCAAGTCCACTGATCTTTATGGGTATGCCTACACTACAGCGTTATTTTGAAATATCTTATTTCAAAATAGTTAATTCGAAATAAGATATTTCAAAATAACGTGTACACACAAAATGCATTTCGAAATAGCACATCAACACTGATTGGATGCTGAATCGCATTTAAGGCCAGCTGAAACCGGTTCCAGCAGGGCATCAGGTTAGTAGTTGCTTTGTGTGGCTGCTGCCTGAGGCTATCTGAGGCTTGTGCTTAAAGGGACCCCCCTGGATAGCTGGTTCTCAGCTTTCCCTGCTTGCTTGCCTACATCGCTGAGGGACAGCCCCCACTCTGAAAGGCGAGGATGGCGGGTCTCCGCACCATCATGTCCTGCTATCCCTGGGAGTGTGAGCTGGCCCCTGGGAGTGTGAGCTGGCCCCTGTGCTGTATATAGTGTGGGAGGGAAGGGGAAATGTGCCCTGCCTCTGCATAGAGGGGGCTTCTGGAAGGAGGGCACTGCCTGGCTGGCTCATACTGGCAACTGGGTCAGGAGTAGCACCTGCGGGCTCTAGGAAGCAGGCCTGGAGCTGGCACAGACCCTGTAGCCAAACAGACTCTACCCCTTTAAGGGCTCCGGGGCTAGGGGGAGGAGAGGAGTTTTCCTGGTTGTGCCCAGAGTGGCCACCAGGGTTCCCTGGGAAGGGCTGGAGGCCCCCTATTTCAAAATAAGCATCTACACAGCACTTATTTCAATTTAGCTATTTCAAATTTGGCGTTATTCCTCGTAGAATGAGGTTTGCCAAATTCAAAATAAGCCCTCTACTATTTCGAATTCATTTCGAAAGAGCAGTTTGGCTGTATAGACGCTAGGAAAGTTATTTTGAAATAACTTTGCTGTGTAGACATACCCGCAGAGCCACAGTTGCTGTATGTGTAGCTGAAAGGCACTTGAATGTTCTTTCCCTATCTTAAGCTCTGTTCCATAAACTTAGTTCTTAATGTATTTGTTTTTAACTTGCACTGATTTTTTGCAGTGTTTTCGTTACTCAATAAAATTCTGTTGTTTGGGAAATAATTCATCTTTATTAGTTCACAGCATATGCTGCAGAGTGCCTAGCAATGCTGAAAGCACGCATTTGTTACTGCACAATCTGACACAACTCACAGGATTCGTGACAAACCCAGTGTAATAATCATAAATGTACAGCAAGCACCACAAAATGAATAGCTGCATTGACAGCAGGGTGACTAGCAGAACTGCCAGGCCCCTGAGTAGACGTGCTCCCAGTGCTTGGATAGTCCACTCAGTATTCAGGTTAGGAGAGCTCCTAGATTCCTCCCTGAGCTCTGACAGAGCAGAATCCATGAGGAACCCCTTCTTATCTTCTCTAGTGGAGAAGGAGATTCTGTCCCTGGCAGATGATGGCCTGGCTCCAGTCATTTATGGCTTTGTCATCTCTCAGCTGGACAGCCACATGGGAGAGCTGGGCACGAAGCTCATAGAACTCCAGATATAACAGAACGCTGCAGTGCATCATCTCAGGGTATGTCTACACTACAAAGTTAATTCGAACTAACGGATGTTAGTTCAAATTAACTTTGATAGGCGCTACACTAGCGCTCCGCTAGTTCGAACTTAATTCGAACTAGCGGAGCGCTTAGTTCAAACTAGGTAAACCTCATTCTACGAGGACTAAGCCTAGTTTGAACTTACTAGTTCGAATTAAGGGGTGTGTACCCCTTAATTCAAACTAGTGGGAGGCTAGCCCTCCCCAGCTTGCCCTGGTGGCCACTCTGGCCAACACCAGGGAAACTCTATTGCCCCCCTCCCGGCCCCGGACCCCTTAAAGGGGCACGGGCTGGCTACGATGCTCGTGCCAGACTCAAGCCTGCCAGCACCCAGCTAGCAGACCCTGCACCTGGCACGGCTCAAGCCAGCCACCTGATGCCCCCCAGACCTCCCCCTCTTCCCGGGACCAGGCTGGCGGCTCCCGGGAGCTTGCCCGGAACCGCAAGAGGCGGGCACCCGCCTGGTCTAGTGCGGACATCGTGGACCTTGTCCACGACCTCCGCACAAGGCACAGGAAAGTGGCCGTCTAGGGCAGGATAGCTGCCAGCCTGGCCACCCAGGAGCAGGTGTGCATGAAAATCAAGGTGGTCCACTGATACCCCCGACCCTGAGCTTACAATGGCTGTACTGGGTCAGACCAAAGGTCCATCTAGCCCAGTAGCCTGTCTGCTGACAGCGGCCAACCCTAGGGGCCCTGGAGGGGATGGACCAATGACAGTGACCAAGCCATTTGTCTCGTGCCATCCCTTTCCAGCCTTCCACAAACTTTGGGCAGGGACACCACTCCTACCCCCTGGCTAATAGCACTCCATGGACCCAACCTCCATCACTTTATCTCACTTCTCTTTAAACTCTGTTCTAGTTCTAGCCTTCACAGCCTCCTGCAGCAAGGAGTTCCACAAGTTGACTCTTTGCTTTGTGAAGAACAACTTTCTGTTACTAGTTTGAAGCCTGCTACCCATTCCTTTCCTTTGGTGTCCTCTAGTCCTTCTATTATGGGAACTAATGAAGAACTTTTCTTGATGTACCCTCTCCACCCCACTCATGCTTTTATAGACCTCTATCCTATCCCCCCTCAGTCTCCTCTTTTCTAAACTGAAAAGTCCCAGTCTGTTTAGCCTCTCTTCATATGGGACCTGTTCCAAACCTCTGATCATTTTAGTTGCCCTCCCCTCTCCCACCCTCTCTCTTCCCCTCTCCCACCTCCTTTTCCCAGTCTCCCCCAGTTTTGTTCAATAAAGAGAGATTCTATTTTTGACCACATGTTTTCTTTATTTTGTACATCAGGAAGGGGGGCTAGGGAAGGGTAAGTGGAAGGAGGTGAGGGAGGAATGGGGTACGAGCCCCCGATGGGGAGGACTGGGCTGGCTCTGCGGGCTTCTGGGGATGGAAGCTCTCCTGCAGCCCCCCAATTGCCCTCTCCTCCCAGATGGCAGCCTGCGGCAAGTGCAGCCGGTCTGATGTCCGAGTGCTGTGATGTGCCGCGTGTGGGCACTCAGGGCACTCCAAGCCAGGACTGCTTTGCAAGCGGGGCACCCCTGAGAACTGTCTGTCCGGGGTGGGGGTCGGGTCCCTTTAAGCACAGCCCTCGGCTAGCCTGAGGCAGCAGCTCCACGCTCTAAGTCCTCATCTTATGCCCTGCCGGTACTGCTTCCGGCCATCCTTAACCTCGGTTCAGGGTCCACTTAATGTGGACATTCTAGTTCGAATTAGCAAAACGCTAATTCTGGAAAAAAACACTTTGGGATCTGATTAATTATTGTTGTGCTCTAGCTGCCAGTATTCTAGCTCAAACCAGCCTGCCCAGTTCCCTGCCAGTTTTACTAGCAGAATGCTGGAGACACCAGAGGTTCCTGGGTCAATGTCCCCAGAATACCCTCAGCTGCCTATTCCAGGGCTGAGTGCCTCCAGGGATTCCAGTCTCCCTGCAGTAACACGGGAGGTTGGAAATAGTGAGGGATTCAACTGTAACTGGGACTCCTAGCTCCTAGCTTGGCTGTAGCTTACAGGCTCCCCGCTGCCAGAGCTGGAAGTGTGGCACGACCACTAGCCCCCCATCAAGCCAGAGCTCTCGGGGTCTAGGGTCTCAGTACTGCTGTAAGGAGCCTGGAAGCAAGAACCACCTGTGTAAGCCAAGGTGCTGTGGACTTTCAGGCTCTCTATGACTAAGCCAGAGTCAGGCAGCTCAGGAGCCAGTTAGTCTGGGAGTTGGGAAGCCCACATGTTCAGACTGCCCACAGGAACCTTGACAGCTACTGGCATGATTCATGTCAGTTTCCTTGCTGTTGATTACTAAATAGCAGCATGAGTCATGTCAATTTCCTGGAGCAATTGTCCAGGAGGGGGAGAACTTGCTTTGTTTCAGAAACACCATGGGCTCGTCTACACTGGCCCCTTTTCCGGAAGGGGCATGTAAATTTCACCTATCGTAGTAGGGAAATGCGTGGGGGATTTAAATATCCCCCGCGGCATTTAAATAAAAATGTCCGCCGCTTTTTTCCGGCTTTTAAAAAAGCCGGAAAAGAGCGTCTACACTGGCCCCGATCCTCCGGAAAAAGCGCCCTTTTCCGGAGGCTCTTATTCCTACTTCGAAGTAGGAATAAGAGCCTCCGGAAAAGGGCGCTTTTTCCGGAGGATCGGGGCCAGTGTAGACGCTCTTTTCCGGCTTTTTTAAAAGCCGGAAAAAAGCGGCGGACATTTTTATTTAAATGCCGCGGGGGATATTTAAATCCCCCGCGGATTTCCCTACTACGACTCATGAAATTTACATGCCCCTTCCGGAAAAGGGGCCAGTGTAGACGTAGCCCATGTTTCAGTGTTTCCAGAGCAAATAGTTTTAAACTAAATTGAACCAACGTGGACCAAACATATAATTTTGAAACCATGGAATTTCCCACCAACCAGAAATTCTGAATTTCAGCCAGCTCTAATGGAGATATACAGCAAGAGTTTTTGTAACTACATAGTCTGAAAGGTTTTGGTGCAATCATCAGCACCAGCTAAGCAATTTCTTACTGGTTATGTCTGTGAAATGTTTCTAATGGAGACCATGGCCACATTACAAACTTTTGTGAACTTGGGGAGGACATAATGGTCTTTATATGACCCAAAGAAGACATGCATCCAATTTCCTTTCCACTTTGACATTTTTTCCCTACCATGATTCTGAAAGAAATTAATTAATTTATGACAACTCTATTTGTCTGTATGGGTGAGGTTTAAATCAATGTGCAATAGCTTCATATGTGCATACATACTGTATTTTTTGACAGTAATGGACATAGCAGGAAATGGAATATTCTATAATCCTCTGGTAGAGTTCAAGTAATTACCAAGGAGTAGAACACAATTAAGATAAAGTGAATACTTGTCTCCTAATGTTAGATTACTCTCTTGCTTATCTGTATTTGGAGATTAAATGGTTACAAGATTCATGACTTCTCTTTGGGCAGTCACTTGAAAAGCTCTAAGTTATCCCATCACAAACTCTGAGGTAGCTGCTGGCATCCTTACTGTGATATCTTTTATCAAGTTCTTCGTTTGCTAGTCTGTTTTCCTAATGTTGTTCCACCTCACTTCACTTTTCCTGATTTACATGAACTGGTCTAACCGTTTTGAAAAGAAACTCTTGTGAGTCCATTTTGACTGTTGATTATACTGAATAATCAATCCACATGCTATTGTAGTTACATACAAAAAAATGTATTAAAAGAACATTGAGGATCCAGAGATGAGAAGTTACTGCACGCCAAAAATAATGTAGCCAATGTACGATAGTCAAGATAAATTTTAGGCCCTAATACATCACATTTGCTTGGATTTTATTACCCTCTCCCCAAACTTCACTTTTTTAAAATAGAAGTTACAGACATTTGGGGGACCTCTTAAGCATTGTACAATTGTCCTTCTTTCCTCCTTTCCTTCCTCTGGTTGGCCCTGCACCAATGCAATCTTAGTTCAGCCATCTTTTACATATGCTTTACCACAGTATTGCCCGTCAAGTCAGATGAATTATTTTGAACAGCTAGAAATCAAATCTAGGTCTACTGGTTCCCAGTCTAGTGCCTTCAAAACATAAGGAAAAACATTCTTTTCTTTCTTGCAGTGCTCTGCCACTTTCACTCTCTAGCCTACTTGTTAATGAGTCAGGACTCCTGCAGAATGTAATTAAAGACTACATCATAATGCATATAGCCAAAGGGAAAGATTAGGCAAACTTAATTCTGACTTTTGCATACTTGACTTTGCAACATTACCATACTTTCAGAGTGTTTTTTGTATGTGATTTCCTAGTTTGCATTAAACAAATCTGAAAAAGCAGATTCCTGTACAATCTTACTGGCTTATTGCATAGGTCATCCTACAGAATGTATCTTAGTGCCTCTACCTAGTGTGAGGCTACGTCTACACTACAGAGCTTTGGTGCAAAAACTCACAAAGGGTCCACACCTCAAGCATGTTTTTGCACAAGTAAAATGAAAGAACAGAGGGGGTTTTCCGGTGTAGGCATTCCTCCTTCTACCAGGAATAACTCTTTTTTGCACACGAGTTCTTGTTCAAAAAGGTGTGTGTGGATAGGGAACAAAAGAGGCAATCAAAAAAAGCACAGGTGCCCTGGTAGCCATTCTGTAAATAGCAATCAGAGCTTCCTTTCAAGAGAGCATCCATGCAGTCTGGATGCTCTCTTGCGCATAAGCACATCGCTTTTTCAATGCGCTTTTGCAATATGGACGTGCTCTTGCTCAAGAAGTTTTTGCAGAAGATCTCTTCCACAAAAAGCTTCTTGCGCAAGAAGCCTGTAGTGTAGACATAGCCTGAGGGATAGCAGTGGGCTGTTTTCCTCGATATGGGCTGGACATTAGATAGAGCATGGCACACATTTTGCCAATAATTTATACAACTATTTCCTCAACAGCAGCTGGGAGCTGCAAATTGAGGTTCTGTTCCTGGCTATGGACGAGTGTGTGGTGTCATGGACACGTCAGCACAACCAAGGACATGAATTCTGAAAGAGAATGTGATTAAGTGGATGAGTCATGGTCTACCACACTGGAACCCAGAGCCCAGATTCTGGTTCCTGCTGGCGTGCTGCTCCAGCAAAATTGTATTCACAGACATCCAGGTAAGACTTGCTCCATGTTTTTTAACCCAAATGCCAATAAATTTGCAAGGGAAGCTGGCTTCTCTATTTAGCCCCACATATCCCAGATGAAATGAGCCTGTAAATGCAGAAGAAAGGGAGAAACTCTGATCACTGGTGGTCAGAGGACAGAAGCATCTACATAATTCTATTTATATTATCTAGCTTTTCTCTCTACCACTTATAAAGTCAAATGGCTTTTCTTTTCCTGATACTATATTTTGATGGCTCTGTGGCCAGTTGAAGGTTAATATTGACATACATATTGGCTGTGTCTAGACTGGCCACTTTTTCCGGAAAAGCAGCTGCTTTTCCAGAAAAACTTGCCAGCTGTCTACACTGGCTGCTTGAATTTCCGCAAAAGCACTGACGATCTCATGTAAGATTGTCAGTGATTTTCTGGAAATACTATGCTGCTCCCGTTCGGGTAAAAGTCTTTTTCCGAAAGACTTCTGCGCAAAAGGGCCAGTGTAGACAGCACAGTACTGTTTTCCGCAAAAAAGCCCCGATCGCGAAAATGGTGATCGGGGCTTTTTTGCGGAAAAGTGCGTCTAGATTGGCCACGGACGCTTTTCTGGAAAAAGCGCTTTTCCGGAAAAGCGTCCTGCCAATCTAGGCGCGCTTTTCCGAAAATGCTTTTAACGGAGAACTTTTCCGTTAAAAGCATTTCTGGAAAATCATGCCAGTCTAGACTTAGCCCTTAAGAGGTGAAAAGGCTGCTGTTAGCCACTTTTCTGCTGGAAAGAAATGTCCTATATTATGCAGCTGAAGAACAAACTTTAAAGTTTCAACATCCTATTGATGGGGATTCTGGATGCCCAAGGGAAACTCCGATTGCTTAATGCTAGAAGTTTAGATGGGAACTTAGAGAGGGCCCTGAGCTGCTGTTTTCACTTGCATGTATGGGCAAGTGTGAAAAAAGAAAACTGGAAGTAACCATTAAAAATGTAGCCAGAATGAGTGTCTATAGCCAGGCTCTGAAGAAGTAGTGTCATGGGGAACTCAGTCCTAGCTTGCAGTACTAACCTATAAAGGAAAACGACTCACGGCCTGGATTCTCTTGCTGATTATGAAACACCTGTTCTCACTTGACACTTGTCAGCGTAGCAGAGACAGTGCAGCAAGAGGAAAGGTGCTAGATACAGCTAAACAGGAAATAGTTTTCTGGCCTGGATTTTTTTTTTTTTTTAGATTTTATTTTTCCCTATTCTGCATCAGAATAAAAACTAGACTTTTTCTATTAAAAAAAGAAAAGACCACCATCCCAGAATAGATTTCTGGGAAATCAGCTATTGTGGGGTGAGTCTGTTGCTCTGGTTATGACCAAAAAGCCCACCCTGAATACAGATATTAAGCAATTTAAGCATTAGTCTTACCATTAGACTATGTAGGTTGAACCTCCTTAATCCAGCACACTCTGATCCAGCAGTATCTGTGGTCTGACATGATGTATGTTAGCCAGATGTCCATTTATCGTGGTTGTGGCCAAGTTTCCCATGGTTCCATAAAGTTTGTTTGCAGCCACAAGTCCTGGTTCTCACTGTTCTGTGCTGTTATTTAGCTCTAATTTATCCCTAAATGTCTTCTAAGTGCCCAGTCAGCAGTGGAAGTGTTGGTAATGCTGCTAGATAATATTGACCTCCCATGTTTTGTTAAATTCTCTGGTTTAGCACCGGTCAGGTCTGGAGGGTATCAGATTAAAGAGGTTCAACCTATATTAATATTTAAATGCAAACAAATATTCATGGGACATGTCTGCTGTGTTAATTAAGCCCACAGCATGAACTGTGAATTTTACACTGAATATGCAATTCTAAATTTGCTTTAAGCAAATATTCAGTCGTTTGTGCTAAAATTCACATCTGATGTGGATCTGCATTAGTAAAACTCAAATGGCCATGGAAAAGTATCATGAATCTATTGTGAATACTGAAGACCAGAACTTTTCTAAATTACTTTGCATCTCTGTGGGCAGTTTTTGCCACTATTTGCTCCAGTTGCATTAATGACGTGCAGAATTAATGCAAAATGCTAATGGAGTGCTATTCCACACATGCATGGAGAAACATCTCAGGTGCTCAAATATTTGTCCAATCCTACATCGGGTGTGTTTAGATGTGTCCTATTGCTGGTTTGTTCTGAGAGAAAACAAGCTTTTTACTAGCTCTCTTTAAAATATTTTCTTTTGCTGGGAGCAATGTGTTCATGCTGACTTCAGTTCAGATTGGTTTAAACTCCAGGGCTACGTCTAGACTGGCATGATTTTCCGCAAATGCTTTTAACAGAAAAGTTTTCCGTTAAAAGCATTTGCGGAAAAGAGCGTGTAGATTGGCATGGCCGCAATAGCACTTTTTGCGGAAAAGCGTCCGTGCCAATGTAGACGCGCTTTTGTGCAAAAAAGCTCCGATCGCCATTTTCGTGATCAGGGCTTTTTTGCGCAAAACAAATCTGAGCTGTCTACACTGGCCCTTTTGCGCAAAAGCTTTGCACAAAAGGACTTTTGCCCGAACGGGAGCAGCATAGTATTTCCGCAAGAAGCACTGATTTCAGACAGTAGGAAGTCAGTGTTCCTGCAGAAATTCAAGCGGCCAGTGTAGACAGCTGGCAAGTTTTTCCGCAAAAGCAGCTGCTTTTGCGGAAAAACTTGCCAGTCTAGACACAGCCCAGGGGTTATATCTTGTTCCAAATCCTCAAAAGCACCTCAAAGTTCTTCATTCAATGGGCATCTTAGATAGAAATGCCTGAAACTATAGTTTGACAGAGGATCTGCAAAGGACATTGTTCTGTGGAAGGAAGAAGAGTATGTTATGAGTGTATGCTATAAGGAGAGAAGCCCCATCATGTACTACAAGACTTAGAGCAAACTCTGGAAGAGGCCTGAGACAGAGAGCACCAGCCTGACTTTATTGGTAAGTTTGATTGTGAATTTAGCCCTTGCTACTTGCAAATCTTTCCTGGGCTTTTCTATATGTAGATGGATAGACCTGTATGTATTTCTTCAATAGTTTTTTCAAATAAATTCCAGATGCTGCATCGCTGGCAAACTATTTGCCTTGAGCGTATCTGGTTTATTCTGTGAATTGTCACCTAAGTCAGAAGGTAATGCTTCTTCTTTCTGATGGAGTGAATTTAAAACTTTGCACAGAAGAAAAATGAATGCTGAAGAATGCACTTCTGGTATAAATTTTCAAATGAAATGTCACTTGTGCAATTTCCAGGATTCATGAATATTTCAGACATGCCAGTACCCATCCAAATATTTGCTAACAGATTATATGAATCTGTGCAATGTTTAGTCATAAAACCTATTTGCAAATCACTTTCCTTACCATCCTACCAGTTCTGTTCCTGTCTCCTTCCTCCTCTTTCTAACCAATTGCTGTGGTTACCTTTTGAAAATGAATAGTTTTCTCCATACAGTGCCCAGAAACAAGCAAAGCATACTTTAATGTCACAAATCAATTCCTCATAAATATCACGGTTCACTGTTGGGTTAATATTTATTGTAATAGCCTTTTAAAATTACAGTGTTTACTGATAAACACTTTCTCTGTACATTAACAAACATCCAGCACTTAGAAAGGCTATTGATCTATTTCAAAACTCAGCTAAAACCTGCACTCTTTCACTGCCTGCACTTTCTCATCTGCTTCCAGGCCAGCTACCAGGGGGAGCAAAGGGAACAGTTACTCCAGGGGCCAGTGACACATAAGGGCCCAGGACTTCCCGCTGCTGTTGCTGCTACTGCTACTGCAGGAACAGCAACAGTCTGATCCCTGAATCTTTAAATTGTCACTAGAGCACCACATGGCACACTCCAGGCAACTGTGAGGGCTAGACTGGCCAGCGGGGTGTGTTCCAGGTGATACTAACGATTGGCTCCCTAGCCTCGCCTCTTTTGCCCAAAGTCTCACCCCTTCCATGAGTGTGGAGCCAGAACCCCCTCTCATTTTACCCAGGGGCCCAGCCAGTCTCTCTCTCATTGGCACTGAGCATCTTCACTAGACATGCTATAGCAGTGCACCTGCACTACCAGTCGTTGGCCTGTTGCAGCTACATTTGATGATGGCTAGGCCACTGGTGTGTGACCACTGCCTAGTGTGCTGACCAGGACTGACTCATTGGTTCCCGGTGGAACAAGGAAAACTGACTTATGCTCCCCTCTAGCTTGGTGCTTAGCATGATGGGGACCTGATCCATGACTGAGTTACCAAGGTGTCACCGCTCCTCTCAATCACTGACCATTCAAAATGAATCTTGCAATGGTGAATTGCGGCAGCACAGTTCCATGGCATCCCCAAAGATAAAACAGAGCCCTGCAGCCTAAGATTTGACTCAGTAGCGAAGCTGCATTTACAAACAACAAGAAGCCATTGCGTGACTGTTGCACTGAACCTGTGGATGGTACTTTGTTTTGTATTTAACATGGAAGCCTGAGGTGTTCTGAAGCAGGAATTGCCTTAGGTAGAAGAATAATATATTTATGTGTTACCTGGCTCTGTTTAATCACCGGTCTTGCCTGCCATCTGTATGGAAGTAGAGCAGAACAAGGTGAAACCTGGAAAAAATGTACTGTGATTGTTTGTACTGAATAGTGAACTATGCTTCAGCTATGCTTGTACCCCTTTCTCTGGTGCTTTTACAGCTGAGATTTACTAGTCTGAATGCCTGCTCCAAAGCCAATGGAAGTTCATGGGTGATTTTCCCATTAACTTCAATAGCCTTCGGACCAGGTCCAGAAAGGGATCTTGATGCTGGCATGCTCAAACACTCATGGAAACCAACCCTTGAATTTGCTTGTTGGAGCGTTCTGTCTAACAACATGATGACAAGTTATGCTCCTGCAGTGTGGGAATAAAAACAATCCCAGGAGTGATTTACAAGTCAACCATAACTGAGCTACAAAAGGAGTGAGGTAATATTTTTAATAAGCTATCTTCTGCTGGATTTCTCACTCGCCAACAGTAAAAGATATTACCTCACCAGCCCTGCCAATGAGAAGGGGGAGGGAAAGAGAAGTTGCTCCGGGGCCGAGTGATTCCAAAGGGCCCTGGTCGACCAGCTGCTGCTACCATAGAAGCAGTGGTAGCCGGAGCCCTGGGCTCTTTAACTCACTGATGGAGCCAATGCACAATATGCTCCAAGCAGCTCTGAGGGCTGGGGTGGGAGTCAGCGTGATATGCTCCGGGTGGTGCTGAGAGCTGCCCCCAGCCTTACCCCTTCTGTGCAAAACCTTATCCCTTCTGAGAGCTTGGAGCCGTGTCCCCTTCCACCTTCCCAGGGACCCAGAAAGTCTGTCAGCCCCTTTGTACCTCATCTGTCTCTCTAATATCCTGGGACGAGGACAGCTAGTCAACACCGAATATAACTGAGCAACTGGATTTGGAATAGCAAATTGATTTGGAGGAGAAAAAAATAATTGAACAGCAGTTTGAGAAAACTCTCTGCAAAAACAAAGTTGCAATCTGCACAGGAAGGAAATAAACCCAGTGGATGTAATTAATTCATTTATTGCTCAGCATTCATGTATATTGGAAATGTAGAGTGAGAAATGATTGAAAAATAAGGGTTGAACCCCTAATGGGAAAGTTTTTAGATCTTGATTCATTTCCTCCCCAAACCTGCAACAATGTGGGTAAATGGTATTAACTGCCCCATCTCTAATGGAAAATACAGGTAGCTTTTATCTTTCTTTTCATGGCACTTGCACATCTAACAAAGGCAGCAGAATTAATTTCAGAGCAGATGCTGTTGTATGCTCTATATGGGTCAGCCACTAAAGAATGGGACTGGGGAGGGCAGTAGAGAGTCCAGAAGGTCAATATATAAGGGGGAGGAGCTTTGATTAATCCTCATAAGAACATAAGAATGGCCATACTGGGACAGACCAATGGTCCGTCTAGTCCAGTATCCTGTCTGCCGACAGTGGCCAATAACAGATGCCCCAGAGGGATGGATCACAACAGGTAATCCTCATGGGATCCCTCCCCTGTGACCCATCTCAAGAGAAATAGAGACTACAGATACCTCTCCTACCCATCCTGGCTAATAGCCATTGATGGACCTGACCTCCATGAATCTATCTAGCTCTTTTTTGAACCCTGTTAAAGTTCTAGCCTTCACCGCATCCTCTGGCAAGGAGTTCCACTGGTTGACTGTGTGCTGAGTAAAGAAAAATTTCCTTTTGTTTGTTTTAAATCTGCTGGTTTAAATAAATAAATCTCCAGATTGCCTTTTGATATACCAAATTTACATTGAGACTCTCAGGATTCTTCAAAATTCCATTTCTTGGGGAAGTGGAGTGCCTGTTTGCCCATCAAAAGGGCACTGGTCCTTTGTCAGACAAGAAAGATGTATTTGGAAATTAAATAGCTGCTTCCTACCCTTCTACTCCCCTCGCCACTCCCCACACACACATACAAACACACAACTTTTGGAAAGAGTTTTTAAGTGAAGTTTACGTAGTGTAATGAAAAGCTACACTGTCACTATTTGGAGAGATAAGCTGCTGCTCACTGAAGTTCTCCAAGCGTTTGCACTCTGGAAGCAACACTCAGTGAATGCTAATGGGAATCACAAAAGCACTTAAAAAAACCCATCTCAGCCAAGGATCTCTGTTCTTGGATCTAAATCACTCATTCCCCAAGGACGACTGTTTTTTAATAGTCCCTAACCTCACTGAGATCTGTGTGTTAATTTTTGTGGCCTCTTTGTTTCCCTCATTTTTTTCTTGAAGAATTCTGTTTTTTTTTTTTCTGATCTGTGATATTTCTGATTCTTCATATCTGGCCTTACTCCCAGCTTTTCATGTTGTTTTATGTTCTTTTTGTATGGATGATAACATTCTCCTCTGGTGTGTCGTCTGTTTGCTTTTTTTCTTCCCTGGAGTGAGTTGGTATGCAGCAGGTTTTGGATCCCATATTATTTCCACAGACTGGAGGCAATGAAGAGGTTTTCCTCTTTGATATCCCTTATGCATTGTTTCAGGATTGTAAAGGGTCTGTTCTTGCTATTTTTTGATAGAGAAAAAGGTTATTCTGCAAAATCGATATCAAATCTGACAGACTGAAGCAGGTGGGTTCTTGGAAATTCAATATGGGCAAAGTTTTGACTTCTGCAAACACTTTCTCACCCTAGAATTATAATGAGGAATGACAAATGGATGCTTCCTTTATCTGATTAACTTTGTGGTTGTTGTAATTGTAAAAGCTGTTTACTTATAGAAAGGTGAAGGAGAGAGCTTTAATTTCATATTCTTAGCATACTCTGCTCGTGTTTATGTTAACTCTTTCTTGGAGAAGACTTGGAATGTTGACTGTTGTTGACTATACCTCCACACAGACCATTCTGGAGGAATTTTCTGATGGAAGAAGTCTTCCCCTTCTCCTTCCCCCCAGGATGGAAATGTATTTTAGATCCTTCTGAGAACTGTGCCTCTGCTTTAGAATTTCATGAAAACTTGGATTGAGATTTGGTCCCAAGTATCTTAATATTTCGGAAAGAGCTGAGTTTGGGTTGTGACTCTTGTCTCATGGTTTTCCCTTTCAAAGTCAAAAGCATCCTTCTTACTTTCTGCACATAATGATCCTCAATACCACCCCCAAATTGTCATGCACTCAAAGGGCCATCTTCAGTTTGGATTCCAATTTACCTCCATCCCACATAAGATTAACTTCCTCTCTTTCTCTGTTGCAAATTATTTCCATCAGCAACGTTGGGTCAGGAAACAGAGGTGCTCTATGCTCAGGGCTGGATTAAGGTTATGTGGGGCCTAAGGCTAATGGGAGGGAAGGACCTAAGTACGCATTACATATTGCAAAAAAAAATGAAGTCATCATATTTACGTAAACTTACCACATTTATTCTACTCAATTCTCCAAACAAACAATTTTGTTTTCCTAGCATTAGTTGTCGCAAAGTCATGAATTATGTCATCGTAATTCAGAGATCTGATAATTTCATTCTCAGTGCTCAAGAGGGACAAAGCACTGAGGTGTTCTGGAGTCATGGGGGATCGAAGGACGTTTTTTACCCTTGTTAGAAGAGAAAAGGAACATTCTCCACTATAGTTAGTGATCATTTGTGACAATGTAATGCAGTTTCAACATGTGGGAAACATTCTCCCTCATTGGATTCAGTGATAATTCAGTACATCCAAATAGATACGATTTTGTCATCTTTTCTCCCAATAACTGAGAGTGATGTGAATTCAACAAATTGAAAAAAATCTTGAGTAAAATCTAGTGGGAGATCATCTAGGTACTTCTGACACAGATATTTGATACCTTCACTGACTTTGGAACTTGACATGTTAGGCAATTTATATTTATGGTTAGCCTGAGAATTTCATACTCATCAAAACTATCGCGCATTTGTTGAAGAACAGTTCCAAGGCTCATTAGATTTACAGCAGTGGAAAAGTAAATTTGAGCCCTTTGCAAATGTAGACTGCACCTGCTGAGTGGCTGAAATGTATAATTCCAGACATCACACAAAATACCAGTTTCCAAAGTGCACATTGCATCACTCGGGATTTTTGCCTCTTCTCTTGTTGCTGGTTTTTGAAGTTCACCACCCTTGATGTTCTCTAGTGCTTCAAAGATGTTGGGATATCCCAGAACAAGTGCATTCACAGCTTCAGTGTTGGCACTTCACCATGTCCCTGAAAGCAATTTGGGCACTGAGCACCCCTGTGGTAGTGAATCTCTAAGAATCATCTAACAACTGGTTAATGCAGAGAAAAAATTCTAGGATAAATCCAAAAAAGAAACTGCTTCAACACAACAATCCACATCACACTAACCAACAGGACTGTGAGTATGTGCAGCACATGGTATATAATCAACCCATGCATTATGTACTCTTCTCTTTGCTTGAATCCCTGAATACGTGCCACTCATATTATTTGCATTGTCATAGCTTTGGACATGACAAAGCCTGATACCAATCCCATTTTCAGTGAGGAAATTGATTAGGTATGAGGCAAGTTTCTCCCGTGTTGCTGGTGATGTTTATGAAGGTCACAAAACACTCCACTGGTCCACGGGGTTGCACGTAACCCAAGATAACAGTGACACATCCGGTGTTGAGTCAACAGATACTGAAAAATATCCCACGTTTATGATCTCATCTACAGTGGCTGATAGCATCTTCTTTGCCAGCAGTGCAATAAATTCATTACAAATAGTCTTGGATAAACATGACGTATGGCCTTTTTCATGATTTGTGTGTTCACTGATGTGCTCAGCTAACAAAGGGTCAAACTTTGCAATTAGCTCCAGAACACCCAGTTAACTGTCATTGTGTTTGGATCCAACAGTTTCATCTGAGCCACAAAATGCTTGGTAAGAAAAATTATGGTTTCAGCTGTGTCTCTGAGAATGTTCTTCCCATAAGCACACACTTCCAAAGACTGATTTTCAATTTGGGTACCAATTCTGCCACTAACTTTCTTTCATGCACTGTAATTCCTAGCTGACAATGTATGCTGCTCACTCATTGCATGATTGGTAATGTATGCAATATTATTCCAATCACTGAAGCCTTCTCAGAATATTCCCCATTTTTTGGTGTTAAAAAGCAGGATCAATAAAAACAGTGCACTTTTCTTTTTGGAAGGCAAATAGATGAACCCTTCTCGCTTGCCATTCTGTTTTTTAGGCTTCACATATTCAAACATTAATTTGGTCAGATAATGATTCTGATCGATGTACTCTCACTTTATCAATGAATAGTCAGCATCTTGATTCTGAAATTTCTGTGGGTCCTTCTTGGTCCAATAAGCAATGAGATCATGAGAAGTCATGTCCCACTCACCTGGATAATTGGAGAGGGGTATTTTTATATTACCATCCCTGGGAAAGTCTTCAGAGGAGTGAGGTCAGACTGCAGCTACAGAAGTCAAAGTGACACGAGGCTGCTCCTTTTCATCAGGTGCAGGTGCAACAGATGCACTTGGGCTGGTATTTGCCTGGACTTCCTCACCACCAGACTTAGTAAAAGGAAGAAAACATTAGGAGTGAAAGAGTGGCTTTCAACATTGCTTCTTGTCTTTGTTCTTTTTCTCTGGCTGCCTTCAATTTCTGCCATCCTCCTTTCTTTGACATGGTGAATTCTGTGGTCCAGCGTAGACCTACTGTGTATAAAGTTAAATATTGCTTGGCCTCACAAACTTAGCCCATACAAAGACAAAATCCCAACCACCATCAATTGAATTCACAATCCCCTTCTACACATTGTGCCCCGCCTGCCCCATTCCCCGTCCCTGTCTCTTTCTTTCTTCACCACTGCAAAGAATAAAGCTTAAGCTCAATTGGCAGCATGCACATAGAATGGTTGTAAAGCTGTAATCTGTCTCTTGGGTGGTTGTTTAGTCCAGACCATGATTTAGAGACCCTGGCCCTGTGTGAGGACTCTAGTTATCACCAGGTGGCTTTTGGTTAATGTGAGAGCTAGAGAGCACCAAAAGGATCCACTACAGTGTCCTGTCTATAGCTAGCAGCCTCAAAAATTTCCTCTGTATTCATGAGCTCTTCCACAAATAGAATCATAAAATAAAATAATCATAGGACTGGAAGGGAAGTACCTCTAGAAGTCATCTAGTCTGGTCCCTTGCACTTATACCAAGAGGACTATCTATGTGAGATCAGCGGCTCTGACGTGACATGAGGTCTAAGCATGAGCCCTGTGTGCAGTGCTCTGGCCATGGCTTGCATTTGTTGTTTTAAAGCTTTCTGTAAGAAAAAGCTGGTAACAGGTAGCATTTTTGTGCTGTGTATGTTAGCTCTTCAAAATCAGTGCTCAAACATTAAACAAACTTAATCTAAAGCCTTTAAGCTTTTGAGTGACTAGGACAAAACAGAGACATTCCCTCGCTGTTGGGCTCTCTGCACTCGGGAACAAAAAGACTTTGTCAGAAATCAGCATCTCAAAAGAATCATCAAGTCTGGCTGGTGTTTGTTTACTAGGCTGGTGTTGAGATTGAAGGATCAAGCAGACAGACACTTTCCCCTCCACTGGGGAGGAAAGAGAATGAGATTCTGATCATTCTATTCAGGTATGAAAAAAAAGAAGGGACCCAAATCTATTCTTGTGCAAAAATCTGTTCTCTCAGACCATGCCTCATAGCTCCCCCCCCCCCCATCTTGCTCCATCCAGCTGCAGCTTATTCAGTGCTTCTGCCACCAGTCACCCCATCTACAACCTGCCCTGCCCCTGCCTGACACGGAGGGCATAAATAATAGAAGGGTCTAACGCAGTGGTTCTCAAACTTTTGGCCCGTGGACCACCCGGCTCAATGCAGACCTTTCTGTGGCCCACCAGCTGCTAATGCAAATTCACAGTTAATTACATAATTACACCCAGGCCATTTTGCTAGTGCTGCAGCTAGGGAGAACGGTTTAATTTAACCAATAAAACAGGAAATATTAATCAAAATTATTAAACAGATGAAGGGCTTTAACTTTCTCGTGTTTGTTTACCAAACTTCATTTTAAATAAAGAAAAATATTAATTTATGTCCAACACAAAAGGTTTCAACATTGTCTTTTTTTATGGCAGGGATGGGGAACCTTTTTAGGACCACTGACACACAGAAAAATCAGTCGGGGACCAACCGGACTCTGGCCAATGGGAGCAGCGGGGAAAGCCTCCAGGCAGCGCGTCTGTGCACAGCTGTTCCCCCAGATGGAGGCGGGGAAGTGGCAGCACATGGAGCTGCTTCTGGCTCCACTTCTTCCCCTCGAGCTGGATCCAGCGGGGAGCCTTGGGGCTTTCTTCCCCCTCCCAGCAGGAAGCCAAAACTGGCACTCCAACCTCATGGGGCAGGGCAAGTCTGGAGCACCAGTGCTGGTTCCCCATTGCAGGGGGAGGGAAGAGGGCTGAGCTCGAGCACAGCCCACCTGCATGGCATGCACAGACCCCACTTTGAGAACCACTGGCCTAAGGCTTAAACACTAGAAGGGCCTTATTAGCCTAATGGTTAAGACATATGAAATCCACAGCATTTGGGTTTCGAGCAATAACCTCTATTGTCCCTCAGCTTTGGTAAATGGAAACATGTCCCCACTGTGAGAGACTGACAGGAGAAAGTCTCCCATCAACTTCTCCTTGTGACGCCGTGGGCGACAGAGACACCGTACCGTGGGTGACAGAGACACCATCAGCATTTGATTTAGCAGGTCCTTACTAGACCCGCTAAATCAAACCCCGGAAGATTGATCTCCAGAGCATTGATCTCCATGTAAGTACAGACAAGGGCTACGTGTTTGTAAGGTCTTTGGAAATGAAAATCAAGGCAAGTGTGTTGCATTGGGATCTTGGAGGTGAAGTTTCATAGTTTGAAGGTGCATGGAAGTTGCATTGATTTTAATGTGGGAAAGGAAAGATTTGATGGAACTCGGTGGGAAAGAGGTGAAAAGATGAGTTGGAATCAAATACTGATGTGAAAAGTTTTGATATTCTCATGCCTTACAAAAACAGCAAGCAAAATTAAGCAAGTGGCATGATATGGTCAAAAAAATGACCTCTTTTGATTTCAGAATTCTAACATGGGTAAAACAAGAGTTAAAATCACAGATACAGTATCAGCACTTTCCTTCATCACACTGTAAATAAAGCAGATTCAACAATAGTAAAGTGTGATCCTAGCTGATTCTTTCCTGAGGAACTGACGCACTTTTAATTCCCAGAAAGACAAGCCCCCGCTGGAGGTAATAATAAGCTAAAACTTTCATTCAGCTCCTAGAAATGTATTTGCCTTGTGAGCCCTTATGATTTGCACATGGGAGAAGAGGAACTATGAAGATGGTATCAAATGGACGTTGCTGGAACAGTGGGGTCCTGTGTTTGCCCCAGCCTATGACCCATTGCCTGATGATGTGAAGTTTTATTATGATGGTAATTACCTACCTAGCAAGAATATTGCTCTGTTGCTATTAATGTCCCCTGTAATGAGCTCATGCATGCTAATTGTTTCAGTGTGGATTTTTATTTGGTACTAGGGGTAGCCACTGCGATGAGTATGATAGCTTATATAGAGAAAACTGAACACTAAATCAAGAAGGTATTGTACATTGTGTGTGTGTGTATGTGTATAAATATAGATATGTATTGATATATGTATGTCTAGATATAGTTTTGTGTGTGTGTGTGTGCGTGTGTGTGTGTGTGTACGTGCGCAGTGTTCCTTTATCCTATAGAAATACCATGAGTAAAAGAGCCATGAATTCTGGTGGATGTGGAGAAACTTCTCAATTTAAAATTACTTTGAACACTCTGCCTAATCTCTACCTTCCTTTGAAAATCAAATATTGCTCATTGAAAAATCCTGAGATATGACTGTACTCTTGAACATTCATATAGTCTTGTGAATATGCACACAAATATAATAAAGTACATAGATCTCATCCAAAGCCCACTGAGGACAAGGGAAGGTTTTCCATTTATTTCAGAGGGCTTGGAATCAAGCCAGTGCGGCAAAAAAGAGCCAAGTTCAACATGGGTAGAACTTAAGTATATGCAAATTCTTTGACTTTGTTGGGAGCTACCCCAATTTATAACTATGGTGAGATGGCCTAACCGATGCTTGCATAAGAAAACATACAGTTCAAGTTAAAATGCCAAACTTCCAAGATAAACAAATTATAAAGACATACTAGAGCATTTTCATTTGGCTTTCAATATGTCAATATGTAGTTACACAATACAGTTTCCAAATTGCAGATTTTTTTCCCTCTCAAACAATTTTGTGAGTATTTCTCTGCTGAACTTTCATAATTGCAAGTCCACTTAGGTTGGCATGGCCTTAGCAGTTGATTTAAAGTTAAACAGAAAAAAAAAGTGTGTGTGGGAAGAGGATATTCAAATTGCATTAGGTTCAACAGTGCCAGTTCTGATATATTTTCCACTTTGTCTTTCAACCTGAATTGGAAAATACAGTTGTTTGTGACTAATTTTATTTTATAACTCACTTGAAAAATGAATATAGGCTCAACTGTTTAGTGGTTTTTGCAAAGGTTGACCTGTGAGTGTGAACGATATAAATTGCAACAAGGTAGGATCTACTGTCCAAATTCATGTAATTTAATGCCTCATAAAATGTGAAAATTAATATACTAGAATTTGTGGAGGTGAAGGGACCTTCTTCAGCTTTAGGAAGAGCAATAAAATGTTACAGTATTTCTCCATACAGGACCAATAAGTAAAATCTTTCTGACCAATTATCCAACTTAATATGAAGAACATTCAATTTGCTTACTCAAGAAGCTTAATATGTATTTATTGTACACATAGCTAATGTGTAAGTGTCAAACTACATAAATAATATAGTATCTGTTCTGACTTTTCAGCAAAATAATCTCAACTAGGCTCATATTTGAATTAGGGTGCGGTCTACACTGCACCCTTAGCTCGAAATAAGCTTTGCAATTTAAGCTACACAAATGGAGCAGCTTATTTCGAGTTAATTTCAAAATAGCTTATTTCGTAATTTGGCACTGTCTACACAGCATCTATTTCTAAATAAACCACTATTCTGAAATGTCCCTTCATCCTCGTGGAATGAGGTTTACAGGGATGTTGGAATAGTGAGCCCATTATATTTTGCAATGATGAGCTTGTTTTAAAGATGTGGAATAGCTGTTTCAGGATACCAGAAGTATCCTGAAATAGCACCACAGTCTGACGTATCCTCTGAGACCAAATTCCTAAAATGCTATGGCATTGTCATACAACTCTTCATTTTAAATAGAAAAATGGTATTCGAAATTTCTCTCTGCCTCACAAACTTCCCCCTCCATCATTAAAAATTATTTACATTTTAAAGTAAAATAAAGAGTGTGTATGAATGAAATCAGGGCCCCTATATAAGTGAAAAGGGATTTAGTTTAGATAGAGGTGAGATAGAACACAACATTGTATCTCGGGAGTACTGGACAAAGACTGAAAATCAAGTGGCAACTGCATAAACGACATTAAAACGATATGTCAGAAAAATCTATGATAGGTTTCAAAATGGATCCGTACTTAAAAAAGATGAAAGAGTAATTGACAAAATGGCACTACTGTAATAGCTATAATATTGTCATGTCATACCTTAGTTGAATAAGAAAAGCTATTGAAGGGATTCTATAGTTTCAGCAGAAAATACTCCTAACTTACTATACTGATTAAACTCCATGTACTTGTAATAGCTTTAAAGTTTCCAGCTTGTGAAATAAAAATCAAATACTCCTAATGTCATATAGAATCCACTTAAATTTAAACTATAAAGGAAACAAAACAATGGAGCTGAAATAATTTCCCTCTTATGCCTGCAGCACATGACATGCTGTTGTATCACTGTTGCCGTGTACTGTTCACCCACCTTTCCCAAATCCTTCTCTGCCAAATATATGTACAACACAATGTACATGGCCCAAATGCAGCTCTGTTCTGTCCTACAAGGAGGACTCAAGCAGAATTTCAGCCTTTGCTTCTAGGATTTCTGGTTCAAATCCGGTCTATGTTGGTCCTGATTGGAAATTGCTATTTAAGGGTTGTTAAGTCTTGGGTTTCTTGATCTCAAGCTACTTACCAGTGGCTAGATGACTATGCAATAGCTGTTTTGGCTATGAATGCTAACTGGCACTTTCAGCAGAGAAGCAAACGTTTGAACAGATAGGAAAGCTGCCCAGTTTTGTGTTAATCCTAGAGGTGTTTAGTCGGGGGCAGGATGGGAGCAGTACTTGTACTGCCACAGGCAGTGCTGTATTGATTTGTGCATAAACAAAATATCCAGTCTCCAGGGTTTCAATTCCACACCTTCTACATACCCTTGATTCACATGAGATTTTTTGTAAAAAGTCCATTTCACCTACATTGCCACATTCACATTACATTAAACCCTGGAGCTGCAAAACACATGAATTACAGAAAATAAATCTCCTTGCTGTACGCTGTGCATCTAATGACTGCTGGATATGAAGTGGCTTTGAGGAATTGAATTCAATTTGAAATCCACTTTTGCATTTGGATAAATCATCCTTCTACACGGAGAAGGTACTTACTCTAGTTGGAAATTTAAATAAACATTGAGTACAATTGTGATGGTTAGAAAAACCTGAATCTAATCCAGACACTTTCCATTAGCATTTCTGGGTTAAACACCACCTAGGCTGGATAATTTGGAGAGAAAAGTAAATCCTAGAAATATCTCACCTGGCCATCCTCTTACAACAATCAACTCCCCAAGGTTTTTTTCTGCATTCGCTTTTTAAAAGACTATAGATGGTGTTAGCTCTGTATGGCAAATTACATTGGTAGGTTGTGCCAATGTACAAAAATAGTCAGAGGGGCTTCGTATGTAATTGGACCAAAGTGTGAGTGAGGAGAGGAGTAAAAGCAAAGTGTTAAGATCTTAGAAGTCCTATGGAGAGTGTCAGTGTTTTAAGGGATTTGGATGTACATAGTTTGCTTTCATCCTGTGTGCGTCCCAGTGGCTTTTGACTTCTGGGTGGATTGGAAGTGGAGGAGGTCTATTAGACACCTGTTGGGTGTACAGTGAATATTAATAGTCTATACGTTTTATTTGTACAGATGGCTGAAAACCTTTGTACAGAGTCAGACCCAAACCCATTCTCCTTTAATCTCTTGCTGCTCGTATTTCCTCTACTGCTAACTCCTTAGACTTCATCACAGTTCATTCATACCTAAGGTATTGAAACAATGAAGTTTAAGGAGGAAATGACTAAATCGCCATTAAAGGGCAATTATTAACAAAACCAAACCAATAGCAGGAAAAAACTAGAGAGCAGATGAGCCACAGAAATTGGAACTCAGTGCATATTTCTCCAAAATTTAAGGTATTCAGAGCTGGAATTTCAGTTTAGTACCATCTGTAATAGAAACAGTTTAATATTCTTGGCCTAGATTAAACTGCTATTGAATGTAATATATGCATGTTTAACAGTAATAGTAAATTTGTGGATACTTTCAGATAAATTGAGTTCAGCAGCTGAAGAGGTAGCTGGATTATTTTGACAAAACACCATGAATACACAGTAAGGAAGACATTGCTGATTGGAGAAAGGTAAAAGTAGATTTGGTTTGTTGATTAACTGTAGTTACCTAGTAACAGAGATGAGGTATATGTTTGACCTTGAACAATTACATTGAGGTAAAGGTGGTAGCCTACATCTACACTAGGGAAAAGGTGGAGATTAGCTACAAAGTGTTGGCTAAACTCATCCACATTTTCCTAGTGTAGACAAACCCAAAATGTCTCAGAGGGGTAGCCCTGTTAGTCTGTAATTGAAAAAACTTAAACAATGAATGGTCCTACAGCACCTTAGAGACTAATAAAAAAATGTAGCTGGTATCATGAGCTTTCATGGACACAACCACTTCTTCAGCTGAATGGAATAAGGGATCTAAGGTACAAATAAATAGCAGAGAAAGAGAGGAGATGGGGAGGGAAAGAGAAGGGGGGAAATGGAGAAAAAATATTGTCAATTAGAGTGTCTTACTCTACTTACGATACATGGATGACATCTTCAGCATATGGACCCATGGGAGGGAGACTCTTGAAGAATTCCACAGGGATTTCAACGACTTCCACCCCACCATAAACCTCAGCCTGGACCAGTCCACATGACCTGGACACTACAGTACTATTAAATGATGGCCACATTTCCACCACCTTACACTGGAAACCTACCGACCGTCACGCTTTCCTATATGCCTCTAGCTTCCATCCAGGACACATCACACAATCAATTGTTTATAGCCGGGCTCTAAGATACAACCGGAATTGCTCCAATCCTACAGACAGAGACAATCACCTACAGGATCTATATCAAGCATTCTTAAAACTGAAATACCCACCCGGGGAAGTGAAAAAAACAGGTTGACAGAGCCAGATGAGTACCTAGGCACCAGCTTCTTCAAGACAGGCCCAGCAAAGAAGACAACAGAACAACCCTCATCATCTCCTACAGCCCCTAATTTAAACCCCTCCCATGCATTATTAACCATCTACAATCTATTCTGGAAAATGATCCCTTATTCTCACAGACTTTGAGGACAGGTCAATCCTCGCCTACAGACAAACCCTAACCTGAAACGAATCCTTTCCAGCAACCATGCAGCACACATTCCATCACACATTTCACTATTTAGATTCCTGCAATCAACTCGGGTGCTATCTCTGTCCACACATCTATACTAGTGACATCATCACGGGACCTAACTACATCAGCCACCACATCAGAGGCTCATACAACTGCACGAGTGCCAACAATGCCCCTCTGCCACGTACATTGGCCAAAGTGGACAGCCTCTACAACAAAGAACTAATAGATACATGTAACCCCCTTTTTCCTCCCCGGGTTACTGGGGAGCAGGTCACACTCACAGGTGTGCCTGAGCGCCTGGTGTTTTAACCCAAAAGAGATCCTGAGCACCCCAGTGGTGATGGTGTTTAGTTGGGGAAAGCCCTATCCACCCCCTTGCTGCAGTCCCTTGCTGGCAATGAATTTAAAATGGCAGTGCCTCCACCTGGCTGGCCTTGTACACACACTGGTGCCTTGAGAGCCTCCAGGAATATACTCATTCCAACTATAATATGGATCCAAAACAACAACTACAAATCATATACATCTAATAGAATACTTTAAAATAAACAACCTTTACTTAACTTAACTAAACAGGGATTAACAGAATTAGCAAGGAATAGCATTAAGAAAACACATCACCATAATTGAAGCTTATACAGCTCCCATTTGTACTACCAGTGACCCCACCCCAGAGTGTGCACACCCCTAGACTCAGTCCCAGACGCTTGCTTGCGTGGGCGCTGATGTTGCAGCTGTAGTGAAGATTTGGTCCAGGCTAAACAGCAGCTCTGTCCCAGGCAGCACTTTTCCAACAAGGCCCCAAACTTACTGCCTCATGCTGGGCCTATAGCCTGCTACCTCCCAGCTCCAACAGGCAAGGGTCTGTAGCTGCATCCAACAGCCCCTGGACTGGATCAAAGTCCTTGGCAGCAGCCTGGCTCCCCCTTCGGTTCCAAAACTCCAAGGCAGAGTTCCAGACTGCTAGGTCTCTTCTTCAAGCACATGGAGAGAGCAGCTCTCTCTCTCCCTAGAGTCCTTCCTTCCTGTTTTTTTCCCAAGGGCTCATGGGAATTGTAGTCTGGATTGTAGCACAAAGGGTCTTTTCCGAATAAAACAGAGGCCCCTTTAGTAAGGGGACTACACACAAATCAGATATTCGAAATGGTAACACACAGAAACCTGTTGGGGAACATTTTAACTTGCCTGGGCCCTCACTAATGGATCTAAAAGTTTCTATATTGTTTCCAAGCAATTTCAAAAGTCACCTGGAGAGAGAAACTGCAGAACTTGGTTTCATTTACAACTTTGACGCCCATAATTAAGGTCTGTACAAAGACCTGCCCTGGATGGACCACTACATTCCACACCCTAATGACATAAAAAGCTAAGCACCAGGTACTTACAGCCCACTCTTGTAGTCTCGTTTAGCACGGACACTCTAATTGACAATATTTTTTTTCCTATTTTTTTTCCTTCGCTTTCCTTCTCCATTCCCTCTCTTTCTCTGCTATTTATTTGTACCCTGGACCCCTTAATTCCATTCATCTGAAGAAGTGGGTTGTGTCCACGAAAGCTCATGATAACCATCTACATTTTCTGTTAGTCTCTAAGGTGCTGCAGAACTATTGATTGTTTTTTAAACCCAAAATGGTATGGTGTCCGGGAACATAGTACAGCACTGGGGGTGTCTCTAGACTACATGGCTCCATTAACGGAGCCATGTCAAGTCGTTTACTCGACATAGTCAATGAAATGGGGATTTAAATAATACCCGCTTTGTTAAAATAAAAATGGCCGCTTCACTGTGCCGACAATCAGCTGATCCGGCACAGCGCGGCAGTCTAGACGTGGATTGGTTGACAAGGGAAGCCTTTGTCGACCGCTCCTGTAAACCTCGTGAAACCATGCAGCAGGGCTTCCCTTGTTGACCGATCCACGTCTAGACTGCCGCGCTGTGCTGGATCAGCTGATTGTCGGCACAGCGCGGCAGCCATTTTTATTTTAATGAAGCAGGCCATGTAGTCTAGACACACCCTGGGAGAAAAGAGTTGCCTCATGATGGCATTGCATCACCTGGAGGAGGAGATGACAGTCTTCACATTCTCTTCTCTCTTTTTCTTTGGGTTCTAGAATCTGTCTTCAGGCAGGCTGACTTCCCTCACGCTCCTTAATTCAAGGATTTGGGCATCTGGTTGCAACCCTGGGGTGGCACTGCGCATGCACCGTGTGCCTGGGGTGCAAGAATGGCTCAGGCTGGCCCTGGTCACTAGGTGGGTACAAATAAATGCCCCAGCGGGCGCCATGGTGCCCCCGGGCACCGTGTTGGGGACCACTGTTCTAAGCTACAGTAAATTCACATGGCTCAACTAAAATCAATGAAACTGCCAATTTACATCATTTACATTATCACTATTGGTACTCCAATTTAGAGAAGAAAAAGAGATGTAGGCAATCGAAGCAGTGAACCTCTTCCAGATCCCTTCTAGACTGTCTTTAGTCTGAGAATAACTGGCCACAGCATCCACAGTGCAAAATAATTAAAGCCACAGAAGTCAACAAAGCTGATCTATGGAAAACTACCTGCGACAGTTTTACTTGTACTATTTCGTTAGGTTGAAGCGGTCTCTTAAGTTTTAGAACGTTCTTAAATCCTCAAAGGAATATCTGTCTTCCGAGGAAATGGCTGCTAAGTCAACGCCTCAGCAGGAGGAAAGCTATGTGAACTGTAACACTGTCAAAGTATTTGTGTTACTTTGAGTTTGCTTTGAGGCCCGTGCTATGGTGATATGCGTTTAAACATCTGGAAACAAGCAGCTCACTTTCCCAGGTCAGGTTTACAGGTCTTCATTTGCTGGTGACACGCAGAACGAAATTCTGTTGTGGTATGTCTCTCCATCACTAATCCTCTATGTGAGTGGGGTTCCTATGAATCCAATTAGCCAGATCTTCTGGGCAGCAAAATTGGACGTATCAAAGGGGAAGGCTGAATATATTTTAAATGAATCTGAGGTGTTGGGAGTGTTCTGTATTCCTTGAACAGAACACTAATAGGAAACTTAAAATATATTCACACGAGTCACCTAAGGGCGTGTCTATGCAGAGACTCATTGCATGGCAAGCTGGGGTGTGATTCTATGGTGCACACTAAGGGTACATCTACACAGTAAAGTTATTTCAGGATACCAGAGGTATCCCGAAATAGCTACCTCATGTCTTTTAAATGCGTCCACTATTTAGAAATATAGCAGATATGCTATTTTGCCTTTCCTGTAAACCTCATTCTACAAGAAGTAAGGAATGGCTTGAAATAGTGCTGTATTTAGAAATTTGGCACTGTGTAGACAGCACCAAATGACTAAATAAGCTACACAATTTGCATAGCGCAAATTGAGTATCTTATTTCGAATTTTGGGTGCTGTGTAGATGCACCCTAACTGACCATGTGAAACTCAGTATTTGATAACAGAAACCATTCAGCCAATGCAGACTAAAGCTTGGTGTTGGCAAACTCTACTTCAGCAGCTGTCAGAGAGAAAGAGGTCAGCTAGAGAAATTTAAGTTCTGAAGGTTTTAGACTCCCAGGTGTAGCGGGTATGGGAAGAAAAGTTCTATGGGAGAGAACTAGGTACCATCTGGAACCATCACAGTTCTGTGAGGAAATTATCATTTAGTTGTATAGTTCAGCCAATATAAGACAATACAAGTAAAGGATAAGTTCTCACAATACTAAGGTGATTCCAGATGAATTTAGTTATCTTCAGCAAGGTTATATCTAACCCATGGGTTCCCAAACAGCGGGGCGTGAAAAAATTCCGGGGGAGGGGGGGGGTACGAGGCGACCCAGCCACACACACACACCTGTCAATCCCACCCCAAGTTATGCTGCTATTTTTTGGAGGGGGGAGGGGGGCGTGAGGGTTTCTCAAAAATCAAAAAGGGGGCGTGCTGAGGAAAAGTTTGGAAACCCCTGATCTAACCAATATAGATATTGACTTGTGCTAAACTACCTAACACAAGGCTTAAGTGTCCAGAGCCAAGGTTATCAGGAAAAAAATTGCGGAAGGACACAGTGATTTTCATAGTCATTTGAATCTAAATAGTGAAATGTCACTTTGAAACAGTAGTCTCCAATCTTTTTAAGCACGAGATCACTTTTTGAATTTAAGTGCAATCCCAGGATCTACCTCAAACACCCTTGCCCCATCTCCTTCCCACCCCTTCTCCGAGGCCCCACCCCTGCTCACTCCATCCTCTCTCCCCCATCCTCACTTACTTTTATCAGGCTGGGGGTAGATGTTTGGGGTGCAGGAGGGTTCAGGGCTGAGTCCAGGGTTTGGAATGCAGACTCCAGCTGGTCACCAGTTACCACATGTGGCTTCTGGGTGGTGGTATGGGGGCTAAGGCAGGATCACCCCACCCTGGCCCTGCACCACTCCCAAAACCAGCAAGCAAACTCTCTCCATTCCTGCTCCCCTCTGTGGAGATGGGGTACAGGGTGGCGGGAGGGGCACCCTGACATCAGCACCCTTCCTTCCTCTTCTTCTCATGCCCTGCACAGCAAGCAGGAGGCTCCCAGGGTGAGAGGTACCTCCCAGGCAGAGGGCAGGTGCAGCACGGCAGTCCTGAGAGGGGCAGATGAAGAGCCGGCACTTGACAGCCTCCCAGCCAAACCATCAGGATCACCTGTCCAAGGTTCCAAGATCTATCAGCAGATCCCGATCTACTAGTTGGTGAGCGCTGCTTTAGAAGATAAAATGCTAATATCTGGCCATGGCGGGAAGCCAACCAACTGCTGAACGGCTAGCGCAGGGAGACCTCTGCAGGATGAGTGAGCAAGGTGAGACAGAGATCTCTGGCCAGGACTTCAAGGAGGAGTAGGTCCTAGCTGCAGAGGAGACCGTAACCTTCCTTAAATGACCAACTAGCTTCTGCACTCTCAGTTATCCAAATTCCTGATAACTTGAATAAAACTCACATTCCCCCTGATCTTCAGAGAATCCGGAATGCACTGGGTATAATGTACAGCTTGTAGGCACCAATGCAGTGCATTTGCTAACTCTCTCCTCCCAGATGATGTGGTAGTCTTTTCTTTTCATGACATTAATGTTGCAGCCTGTATGTGTAAAGTTCACTGATCCTATTCAGTATCGCTGTGATCAGTCAACTTGCTCCCTCCATCTTTTTTTGTTTTAATTGAGTGGTCCCAGCCCTAGTTATCTCTCATTTAAGCCTTCTTAGCTTCAGGATGCATGCAGCAATTATGAGTGCCCATAGCTGCAGGTTTACAGCAAAGCTGTAGGCTTCCACAAATCAGATCCCAGCCTTCTAGCTATATTATTTCAGCTCTTGTCTCTGACTGAAATGCCACCCCACTTCCAGGCTTAGCAGGTAGGCTAAGAACTGAAGATCTACTGCAGCACTGGAATTCCCAGAAATAACAGGAGGAGCCAAGCTTCCTAGCTGCTGCAGCTTTAACAGGCGAAGGAAGACCTCAAAACCCTTAGCATAAGTTTAATGGCTCTCTAGTCATTTAAATTTAAAATAGATCTCTGCACTTGCGCATGAGAACAGGAGATGGCATCTCAGACTTTTTCCCATAGACTCAGTAATTGTTTTTTCTGATAGGCATAGTTCTCATCAATAAATCATTGAATTTTGCAGGCCCTGTTCTGATGCATTTTTAAATGCCTTTTTATAACTTCTCAGGGAACATTTACCTCCAGCTTCTGAAATGTCCCATTTGGACACACTGTAATAAAGTCTTTTAAAGCCGGGGTTAAAAGTTTAGCAGGATTTTTTTTTTCCTGTCAAGAAGTCAATTTTCAACTAGGCCTGTGGCACAAAGAACAATTCTGCAATAAATACATGCAGAGATGCCCTGGCGGTGTCTTTGCTGATAGTACCCCCTTGGTTGCCTGTGTTAAAATTTTGAATATAACGATCGGAGATAGAAATACGTGTGCTTGCTCCACTGAGCCTAGCCTGCTACAAGTAGTAGCATACTGCCCGAAGCACAGACAGTGGCAAGTGGCAATGTAGGCGAGCCACCGTGAGTACATAAAACAGCCTTGTTCCAATGGGTACATACACGGGGTGGCCACCACTCATTGCTCTGCATATAACCGCAGTGTCACTTCTATTTTGATATGCTCCAGGTTGGACCTCTATAATCTGGACTTCTCTCGTCCAGCAACATCTGTGGTCCAGCATCCTCATGGGTGCTTTCCTGGGGCACTCCTAGAAAAGCCAACTCCCTACGCTCAGCAACTCCTCCCCTGCCTTCCCAGAGCTTCAGGCCCAGCACAAATAGCTTGTTTGTGGTGTTAAAGCTCAGGGAGGGAGGGGAAGGAGCAGAGACCTGGGGGACACTTGAGGGAAGAAGGACCTTCGTGTTTATGATCATGTGCAACCTGATGCTGCTAGTAAAAGAGGAGTTCTTTGTCTTTGGATTAGAGCACAATGCCAGAACTTACTAGGGCTCTTGAATTCTATTCCAGCATTATCACTATGACTGGCAGTGATGTTTAGCTAATGCCTTTCACCTCTTTGTGCCTCAGTATATCTCTCTGTGAAATGGGTATAAAATACCTCTCTTTGGGGAGTGTGGGTGAAGGTGGGACATGGCTGGGTTAGGCTGTTTCTAAAACATTATAAGATCTTTTTGATGAAAGACACTAAATTATGGGTGTGCCACACTGGCCCAGCTGGATTTCAAATAACAGTGTTTATGAACTATGTACAAAAATACTACCTACCATGATTGCTCTGGCAGGATTCTGCTGGCTTCTGAAATGGAAGACAGGGTGGTTTCTAGAGCGCTCCCAAACTCTTTAAAGGAATGCTGCCCAATTCCTAGGTGATGAAGTTGGCAGGAACTATCTGGGTCATGGTCTAAGTAGTGCTGCAACGTTACTCATCATTTTGCAAGGAGATACACTCAGACTTGGCCTGCCTGCCTCTCCAGCAATGTCTGGGCCAAACTTGCGTGAGTGGCATTGTGACCTGGTGTGAAGCTGCTCAGGTTTGGCCTGGCCACACCTCTGTCATGATGGAAAGGTGACTGGGCCAAATTTGGGTGAGTGGCTTTGCAACTTGGCGTACAGGTGTAACCCCCACACCTAGTGTGTTTCACGGTCCCATGTAGTGGCACCGTGAGAGATAAGAATGAGTGAGCTCTACAGCCTCAGCTGAGAGCCAGCTGGCTTTATAGCTCAAACTGTAGAGGCATCTATACTGAGGTCCTAAGTTCAAATCCACCCGGTAGCAGTTATGCTGGGTGTGGGGGTTTCGGGGTGCGATCACCCCCTCTTGGTCCGAGAGGGGGGGGTCAGCGAACCCTAGTGCCCCCTCTTAGTGCCTATCTGGCCCCCGGGGCCCCGACGGGGAACCCCCGGCAATGGGTGCGATCACCCCCTCCCCGGAGGAAGGGGGGGTCAGCAAACCCGTCTATAGTTACCCGTCTCTGTGGGGCGGGGTAGCAGACCCCTGGTTCAGAGTTTTCCATTGTGGGGTTGTGGCTTGTAGCGTTTCTCTGTTCAGGCCGCAGGGAGTGGGGCGTTCCCTTCGCGGAGGGAGGGGGACCCGGTCCCACCCTCTCTCCGGGTCCCAGCCCGGGGCCCTAAGCGGCGGGGCTTGCCAACGCCCCGACGCGGTGGATGAGGGAGTTAATCCCTCCGCAACTCGTCCACCCAAGGTCGCCAAAAGCGCCCTGCCCCGGGCTCCTTCCTCCCTCCGGGCGGCTCCCGCCAATCGTACCCGTCGCCTTTGAACCTACCCTGGTTCGATGTCCTGGGGTGTGTCGCTCCCGGATGCGGCCTCTGGGGAGCGCTCTGGGGTACCGTTCCGCCTCTGGACGTCCCGCTCCCGTTGGGTGCGACGAGGTGGGGTGCGCCCCCCGTCGGCCGAGGGGCTGAGGGACCGCCAAGGGCAGTGGCTGTCCCGAAGACCTCGGGACCAGCGCCGGGCCGGCAGCCGAGGGGTATGCCGCCCGGGCTCCGTCCTGCCTCCGGGTCTGCTCCCCTGCTCCTGCCAGGAGCCTGCCTCCTCCTCCGTCGGCGGCCAGCCCTTTTGAGCTGGCCCGCCGTGCTAGCCGCTCCCTGGGGCCCCGCCCCTTCCGGGCATGTCGTTGCGCCGTGCCCCGCTGCCCAGCTGGTTTGCTCCCTCCCGCCCCCACCGTCCGGGGACGCGGGGAAGGAGCCGTAGCGGCGCAGCCGACGCAGGCGCGGGGGGAGTGCCTCCGCCCGCCGCCGTCTCCCGCTAGTGTTGGGGAACCACCGGGGGGGTCCGCTCCTAAGTGTCGGCTTCCTGCCGACCGGGGCTCCGGCCGCCCCGCCCCCCGACCAGTGACAGGCTGTCACACTGGGTCATTGCACCCGTCTGGTTTACAACAGGTTGCAGAATTACTTGCTCAGATTTGGAGTGGCTTGGTTCTAGAGGTTTATGCACGTGATAGGTCAGGGTGCGGACAGGGGTGGGGCCTGAGAGAGGAAGAGAAGGATCAGGCAGATGGGGCAAATCGAGGGCACCATCACTTTCAGTGATGTTCCATAGCCTCTGAATCTATACACTACAACTGTTAGCAGTGGTGCAATGCATACTGACTGTAGGTGTGTAATTGATATTATATATCATTTAAATGAAGAAATTTGGATGCCTGTGGAGAGGATTTAGGCTCTGCTGCGGCTCTCATGGGAAGTTCTTCAGCGCACGTGGAAGACTCCTGTTTTCTGTACCTGAAAGAGCCATGTTCTAGTCCTGCTTCTCCCCAGGAACCTGAGATTTATGATGCAATTGTGTCTGTTGTCTGCAGGGTGGGGATTCATTAAATTCTGCAGAGCTGACAACCTCCGCAGGCCACTGGGCAATGTGTGTGGGGGGGGTGCCATGCTCCTGAAAGGGGTGGAGCCTAGGCAGCCAGCCCTCAGTGCTGCCTGGAACGTGGTCCCTCTCCATTACTCCCCAGCTCTGGCAGGAGTGCACAGTGCAGCCCCTGTCCCCTTTGAATCACTGGGACCCGGAGCAGCTGCCTCCTTCCCCTCTCCCCTTTCATCGGCAAGCCTGATTAAATTACTAACTAATTTTTAATGGATTCACTGAGCCTCCTGTTCTGTAACCATGGCTGGCAGTGAGACTTTTGCTCTTGATTTCACTGAGAGCAGGATCAGGCCTCTTAAGGTACAGCTAGACTACAGGCTTTTGTCGACAGAAGTTTTGTTGGCAGATACTGTTGATAAAACTTCTGTCGACAAAGAGCGTCTAGACTACATCCAATTCTGTTGACAAAGCAAGCCGCTTTGTCGACATGACAGTGAAGATGCAAAGGACAGTGTAGATGCAATAACGCCTTCTGTCGACAGAACTCTGTCGTAGAATGAGGTTGACAGCCATCGACAAAACTGCTGAGTTCTGTCAACGTTATGTCGACAGAATTCAGCAGCAGTGTAGACGCAGGTATAGTTTTGTCAATAAAAGTCCACTTTTGTCGACAAAACCCTGTAGTCTAGACACACCCTCGGTGTAAAAGAACTTAATCTGCTTTAAAGGCTCAATCTGGTAAGGTTGCTCTAGCGAGTTGTCCTTTAGGCCCTAGTTGTGCAAATACAATTGTGGGAATCCAAATCAGAGCATGAGTTTGTTTGTCAGTACATGCTCCTCCTAGATGAGCCACTGTGCATTCCCCTTATTTTCTCCCACCCTGGAGTTGCATTATCTTGTCATGATATTAAAGGACCAAGAGAGAATCAGAGTATTTACATTCAGCCAAAGGTGTCAGACAGACATCTACTTCTGGCCTGGCTCGCACTTAGATTTCACATTGCAGCTGGTGTCTTTTGTCAGAACCAAAACCAATTTTTCATTCTGTTGTAGGTCAGGCTTTTGCTTTGTAAAGGGATAAAAGCGCTCATAAAAGATGCATGCATCATTTTTGAGTGTGTTTGTTGGGCTCAGTGTGTTTCTTTGCACTTTCCTTTCAAGAGTGCATCAAATACTTCATAGAATACCACAAATTAGATGTAATTGTGGCCTCAGGCTACCAGGGTATGAATGATGGAGTTATCACTAAGTTATTATTCCTATCTAGAGGTGTGATTCCAGCTAGCTCTGTACTTCTCTAATTATCTGCAGAAAGCCTGTTTCTTGACAATTTCAGGCTCTTACTCATCTCTAAGGTAATAATACTTCAGAGTTGACAGATGTGCCTCTCACTCACTGGCATACACTAGAAAACCTCCATAGGGTGTCCAATTCCATTTATAACTCTTGTTAAGCCTTGTGGGAGAATGTTATTTCTTCTTGATCAATAACATAGGGAATCTCAGCCAATCTATACTCATCAGCCTGGGCTAAGTCCTTCTGAGTTTGAGTAAATTGAACCCTCTTAGGTTACCATGGGCTTCAAACATGCATAATCTCTGAAAACGTTGCCAGATATAAAGGGCCGTGTAAAATGATGAGCAACCTTTTTCTGAAGGAATAATTCCATTTGTTATGCTAAGGGCTTGTCATCACTTATGCCAAGATCAACACTTTAGAGATCGATCTCCTGGGGTTCAATTTAGTGGGTCTCGTAAAAACCCACTAAATCAATCACTGAGGACGTCCCTGTTGACCCCGGTACTCCACTGGTTCGCAAGGAGTAAGGAAAGTCAATGGGAGAGTTTCTCCCTTTGACCATCTGCAGTGGAGATGCCACAAAAATTCGACCTAAGGTACATCAACTCCAACTGACATTGTGTATCTTACGTTAACTTTCTCTAGTAGTGTAGACCTGGCCTGGAGAACTTTCTTTAGGAATGGCCTGAATTGCACTCTGAGCATACTCTCTATGGCTGTGGTTCTCAACTGGTGGTCCATGGCGAATTTTTCAGTGGTCCACAGGAATATTGTCCACAGTCACACAGTGTGAGCAGGTGCTGCTGTTAGGCTGTTTTATGCTGTGTTTTACTGCGCATCATCCATAGCGTCACCAAGGACACAACCGCGCTGTGTTGCCAGTAACTTCCGTCTGAGGCTCTGAGCGTCAGTGTAGCTGCTGCCGTCGTGCTGAGCGGTTGCTGTGTCATTCGTCCTGTGCGACATGGGCTGTTTTACAAGTGTGGTGTCGTTTGTTTATAATGGCAACGACAGGAAGAAATGTCAAGCGCAAGTATTCGGAGGACTACATCAAATTCGGCTTCACTTGTCAAAAAGGAGGTGGTCCACAAAAGTTGTTTGATTGGCCTGGTGGTCCGTGGACTGAAACAAGTTGAGAACCACTGCTCTATGGACTGTTCTTGAGTGACACACAAACAGGGAAGTGGAAAGAGAGAGAGTCCTTAAAGTAGCAGGTTCTAACTGCTCAGGGCTTTGAGAACAAGGGCAACAACTTTGCAATGGATTAGATTGGCAGCCAAAGTGTAGCATGAAGCAGTGGTGAGGTGGGATCTTGCCAACTGGCTGCTTTTCGAAAGAGGGCACACCTGTGTGCTGCACCAGCTACCCTTTATTGCTGTTGCAAAGACCTTAGTTGTCAGGAACAGTTTGCAGGCCAGCCTAGTAAAGCAATGCAGCTGAAATTAATGGTCTTATTTTCCTAATTCCCAAAAGGAACAGTTATTACTACGGTACCCATTACTGTAGCATCCTGGAGATGCACATTATTTTAAATACGATATACTTAAGTTGTTCAGATAAGCATAAATGCAGAAGCCCAATAGCTATATTCAGTGGCCCTCTCTTCACTGCCTTTCTCTTTGCCTAAAGTGCTGCTTAAACAGGTGCACCTCACTGTGGTGACAGTCCTCCAAAGAGGGTGAATTCCATGGGGAAGGGGCTGTCTTGAAAACTCACCACCACTCCAAGGGTATGTCTACACTACCACCCTAGTTCGAACTAGGGTGGTTAATGCAGTCAATCGAAGTTGCAAATGAAGCCCGGGATTTAAATATCCACAAGGAGTAATGGTAGTTTGAATTAGAAAGCCTAATTTGAACTACCTACTCCGTGCCACGTGTAGCCGCGGGCACGGAGTCCAAACTACCGGGGATTTAAAAATGGCGGCACCCGGCAAGATGCAAATGAAGCCCAGGATATTTAAATCCCGGGCTTCATTTGCAACTTCGATTGACTGCATTAACCACCCTAGTTCGAACTAGGGTGGTAATGTAGACATACCCCAAGAAAGTTGTGTCAAAGGACACCAGAGCAAAATGCTCACAGTCAGTCTGAGATCTAATTATTAGATAACAATTTATCATGTCACAACCCGAATCCATCTTGGAAGCCCCAGTTCTCATTTCTCAAGCTGTTTTAACACCACAGGTCTATTAATAATCATCATTTTATTAATTTCCCAATACCAAAAATAACTAATTGCTCACATTTTTCAAAATGTGCAGCAAACTAAGAGGTGGGAGGGCAACTTCTTTTGCTAATTATTTCAGGGCGAGCTAATCCACAGAGTGTGTGACCTTTTGTATATTTGGACTCAGGTGGCATTTTCCTGAAGAACTGAGCATTGATCTGCATACAGTTAATTTATTGTTTAATTTAAAAAATATAGTTCACTGATGTGCTCTGATTGCACATCCTTTTCCCCATCAGCCAATTAAATATGGAGAAACCATCACGAACTTGTCATTTTACTTCATTTTATTTATTTTATTTTGTAATGGAGCTTCCCAGAAATGCAGATCTCTTTTTCTTAACCCACTAATGACATGGAAAGTCTTTAGCATAAAGGACCTGCTTGAACTACTCTGGAAGATAAATTTTCAGCGTATTGTCATTTTAGTGCAACTCTGAGGTGCAAAACTTCCGGGACTTGATAGAATGTTTCTGGAGCCTGAATGCATTTTAAGTCACCAAGGGTACGTCTAGACTACCGAGTTTTTTTTTGAAAAAAAGTGGCCTCTTTTTGAAAAAACTTCACCTGCCTCTAGACTGCCATTGCATTCTTTCAAAATTAAATCGAAAGAATGCAGTGTTTTTTTCAACAGCGGTAAACCTCATTTCATGAGGAAGAACACCTTTTTTCGAAAGAGCTCTTTCGAAAAAAGGCATTCTTGAACGCAAACAGGGCTTTTTTGAAAACAAGCGTTCAGATTGCCTGGGTGCGCTCTTTCGAAAAAGTGGATCACTTTTTCCAAAGTCTTGTGGCTGTCTAGACGATCTCTTTCGAAAGAGGCTTATAGTCTAGACATGCCCCAATACCTACCATAAAAATAGATACCATAAATAGGCAGTTATTAGGGTCATTTCAGTCCGTGGTAGTTAGCTAGACTGGTCTGGGGCATCAGGCAAAGAAGCAATGTTTCTTTCATGTATGAGACAATAATACTATCAAAGGTTTCACTATCTGATTCCCCTCCTATGGGTGGAAATTAGTGCTTAGACTGCTGTGTGTGTTATTGTCAGTGGCCAGATAAAAATATAGCTGCCTATATGAAGTAAGCAGATTACTACTCTCAGCACAAAATGCTTGTTGGCACTATCTGTTGAAACTGGTGATTTTAACATGTAGGCAAGCTGACTCAAGCTGTGGTGTGCTTTGCAGAATGTCAGAGCATTTGTTCCCCGAGAGACCCTGAGAGAGACATCATCGAAATGAACTCCTAATTCTCTCTTCCTTGTGCTTCTATGGCTGAATAGTTTATTTAATTTAGGCTTTATTGAAATGTAATGTCTTTTTCCCCCTTGCTTGAGGCTTCATCAAGAATACCATCTGAGCAAGCTTGTAAATCAAGAAATCTTGACGGTGGCAACTAAAAGCAAACACCTCTTCACCATTGGATTTTTGGGGTATATGTTTAGCCCCCCCCCCACCAGCAAAACTGGCTGTCTGGTTCATTTAGGCAGAGCCTTATCATACGAATCACCATGAAGTGGCATGTTAGTGGACTAATTTAGGTAATCAGTCTGGCAATGGCACTATACAGGTTGAACCTCTCTCATCTGGGACTCTCTGGTCTGGCAACCTCCATAGTCTGGCAGGACCACAGATGTTACTAGACCAGAGAGCCCCAGTTGCAAAGGTTGAGAGCAGCTGGGAGCAGATCTGGGTTGGTGGGCATCAGTCTGCAAGCAGTGACCTAGAGTTAGAGAGCCCCAGGAGAGGCTGCTTGTGCAGAGCCAGGTGGCCGGGGGCAGGGAGCCCTGGAAGTGTCTACTCACTAGTGCAGGGCTGGATGGTGGGGACAGGGAGTCCCAGGAGCCTCTGCCACCATGCATGGGGCCAGATGGCTGCGGGCAGGGAGCAGTGCTCCGCGAGCGGGCTGGGGGCAGCAGCGCCAGGCAGGTGGGACATAGTAGATCAGGCCTCTGGGTTGTCTCAAGTCTTGCAAACTCCTTTGTTCAGGACCACTCATCCCCAAAGGGTGCTGGACCAGGGAGGTCCAACCTATGCTATTTTTGAAGATTTAAAAGCTTTATTCCTTTACAAGGGTGTTTGTTTTCAAAAGGCTGCAGAAGAGATGGTGAATTTGTGCTGTTTGGTGTGCACCGAGGTTTTACTCCAGCAAGTTTCCTTTTGATTTGTCTATAAAATAGGAGTTCTAGAAATGATCAAAGGGAATCCTGGGGACTGAAAGACTAAAATTGTTGTCTGGCACATCTCTGAGCTGAACAGTATTTCCATGGGGAGCTTTAGGAGAACATTACTCAATATTTAGGTGTGACTAGAATGAGCCAGGTATATTAGTTGAAAAATCATTACATATTATAAAAATGATGAAAGTGACATCAAATACAAAGGGTGTATTGTAGAAGGCAATTGGTTGAAAAATGCCAGTTTTACTGTTTGTGTCCAAATTAGTTTTTTCCCAAAACTTTTCATTTTGTTGTTTATTTAAAAACTTGAATGTTCAAAACAAAACAAAACAACATGGCTGTGTCTAGATTGGCAAGTTTTTCCGCAAAAGCAGCCGCTTTTGAGCAAAAACTTGCCAACTGTCTACACTGGCCACTTGATTTTGTGCAAAAGCTCTGACGTTCTACTGTCCGAAATCAGTGCTCCTTGCACAAATGCTTTGACGTTCCTGTTCGGGCAAAAGCCCTTTTCTGGAAATGTTTTTGCGCAGGAGGGCCAGTGTAGACAGCTAAAAACTGTTTTGCGTAAAAAAGCCCCGATGGCAAAAATGGCGATCGGGGCTTTCTTGTGCAAAACCGCGTCTAGATTGGCACGGACGCTTTTCCGCATAAAGTGCTTTTGCGGAAAAGTGTCCATGCCAATCTAGATGCTCTTTTCCGCAAATGCTTTTAACGGAAAAACTTTTTTCCGTTAAAAGCATTTGCGGAAAATCATGCCTGTCTAGAAGTAGCCCACAAGTTTACAAGAATGGATTTTGGTTTTTTAAAAGTACTGACAGGTGTTTGTGGTTGCTGTGTTGGTTTGGATTTTTTTGTTAGGGTTAGAAAATGTTGACCAAAAGGAGAACTCTACATAAATATTTTCATTTTGGTTGAAAAGCTCTATTTTGTCCAAAAAACGTTTTGAATTAGTGGTAATAAAAGACGTATAATGGATTTTTGTTTAAAAAAATCTGTTGGCCATCTTATTAGTAAAATTAATTAATAATTAAAAATAACCCCAAAGCAAATCTCCAGAGCACAGTAGTTGCTGTTCAGTTAGTTAGGAAAGCATTCTGTGCCCAACCCTGGTCCAGAATAAATCACATGTCAAAGCAACACATGAGCAGAGATCATCCCAGAACATTATGAGAAGTCCACATATCACTATAGCATGTAAATTAAAGACATTTGTAAAAGTGAACAGAAACTTTGGATACATCCGTACAGAAGCCCCGGAAAGCAATTAATATTGGCTTTTTTGAAAAGAGATCTGTGTCATGGTCTCTAACTTAGCTGCGCCTTCTGAGATCTTTGTCCAGTCCCCCGCCAGCCCTTTCAAGTGACAGATCTGTGACTGCTTCTCTTTGGCGTGGGACTGCAAGATCTGGCCACTCTGCAAATATGTCTCTGGGGTTACACCAACCCTGGTTGTCAGTTGTGATTCCTAGCAGGCCTAATACACTGGGCACCTCTGAATGTTTTCCTTTGTGGGCCTGTAGCCAGTACAGTTTGAACCTCTCTATTCCAGCGCTCCCTGGTCCAGCAACATCCGTGGCTTGGAATTATTTTACTTAGCTGGATGTCCACATATCATGGGTGCAGCCAAGTTTCCTGTAGTCCCATAAAGTTTGTTTACAGCCACCAGTTCTTGCTGTCAGAGTTCTGTGCTGTTATTTGGTTCTAATTTACTCCTAACTGTCTTCTAAGAGCCAAGCAAGCCGTGGAAGCGTTGGTAATGCTGCTAGACAATACTGACCTCCCGTGGTTCGGCAAATCGGTAGTTTTTGAAAGAAGAAGCTCAGATGTCCCTATCAGATGCTTTAATTAATTAACTAATTGGTCCTTCAAACTGTTCATGCTGTGCAGGATTGTCCAATACATCATTCCTTTACTCATGACAGTGGATGAGCCTAGAAATCCAAGTCAAGACCAGAAACCCATTGTGCTAGACCAATAGCGGTCAAAATACGGCCCGCAGATCAGATCTGGGCCACCCAGCCTTCGGCTCTAATCCACAGTCCACTGGGACCGTCAGGCAGGCTCCCTGTCTGTCATAGCCCCAGGCTGCTCAAGGCGATCAACTTCTGGGGCCATGTGCCTCTAGGCATCGCGTGCCTCTTGTGGGGGCTGGAGACTTCATGCCCTGTTCCCACCCCCAGTATAATCATCACAGCTCTTTCATTGGCTGGTTTCTGGACAATGGGAGCTGCAATGATTGTGCTGGGGGTGGGGGCAGTGCGCAAATCCCCCCCCCCCCTTCCCAACACACACACAGGGACACACAGTGCACAGAGTCATAAGGAGCAGCCAGCTGCTTGGAGTGGCCTATGGAAACGGCAGGCAGGGAGCCTGCCTGAGGGTCCTATTGGGCTGCTGGCCGGGAGTCACCTAAGTAAGCATCTGGCACCCCTCGCCTCCACTCCAACGCTCTGCCCCAGGTCACCACCTCCTCCTTTCCCATGTCACAACCCAAATCATCTGCCTCCTTCCGCCTCCCAGGTCGCAATTCCCTCCCAGACCCTATACCCTCTTCTACATCCCTCCACCAGACCAGAATCCTCTCCTGTATCTATACCCCCTCCCACACCCTGAATCCCATACTGCACTCCAATCCTCTGCACCAATCAGAACCCAAATCCTCTGCACCCTCTTCTGCACCCCTCCTGGGATCAGAATCCTCTCTTGTACCAATACCCTGTCTTGGACCCTGCACCCCACTCCCCTGCCCCAGATCACAACCCCTTCCTTCACCTATCCTCCCTCTCAGACCTGACACCCTCTCCTGCACTCCAGTCCCCTACCTCAAGCTCCTTTGTGCACCCAGCCTCTGCTCCAGACCCCGCCCCCTCCCCCATAGAAAAATGCAGCCTTTGGTCATTTACCAAATCTTGGAGTGGCCCCCCATCAAAAACTGAGAGACAGTCACTGCTGAGCAACTCATGCTTGTTTTTCCAACTGCCTGCTATTAAACTAAACCAACCTATTCATGCAGTAAACACCTAATATAGTAATGCAGCCCAGGAACCAGGTCAACATACAATATCCATAAATTCCTATTACCACTACACCTGGTATTTAAATATTACGGTAGGTATTGCTGAACCTATCCACCGTAGCATTGCACAGTGTAGTCTCTCTTATAATATATGCATTCAAAGAGCATTCAGATCATACAAAATATGCACTTTTAGCCATTTTACTAGGATTAATTGTAACGCTATGGCTTATTAATTAAACGTGAGGAGCAGTGAAGTTGGAGGCAGTGTTTTGCTTTCTCGGGGGAACTTTAATGAATATTGGCATTTATTCTGCAGTAGTCCTAATGAAATGCTGAAATTGTCGGCTTATCAATTTATTCATTATCAAATAAGTTGAATGTAGCCATCCTAAATATTCATGGAAATGTCTTCATTACAAAAATCTTATAATTAACCTGAAATGTGCTCTAAATGAGGCAACCAAAATGTTGCATATTTTCCCTTATAATTGCAACCGGAGTATAATAATTTCTCTAGGCCCAGTTCTATTTACAATAATAATAGCAATTCACACGTGCTGAGGCAAAATTTTAACGGTGAAATAAACTTCTGGAACATTTTAGCAAAAATGCTATTAACCTTTCATGTTTGTGTTCATCCCGTTTCACTGTTAATGTTCATTATTGCAGATGATTGTATTTTAACAAGTGCTTTTATGAACATGTCTCTTCTTTTTCTGCTGGCGTACAAACATGGTACCATTTATGTCACCATCATTTTAAAGTTATGCCAGTCTGACTGTTGCAACCCCCTCATTACTTTATTGAGCTATTTCCTGAAAAACAGCTCACCTCTAATGTAAAAATTATTTCTGTACTGAAACGTGGCATAAAATGTCACAACTAGAAGTAAACATGTGACACTGCTGAATATAAAAGAGAAAGATGAGAGACTCTTGTGTTTAGGGAAGTGTCTTATTTCCTAATTGACAAACACACAGGGATACTCTTCAAATGAAATGGCTCCTACATAGAAGTATGGGCCTCTTAACACACATTTTCTCCTATCCTTTGTATTCAGAAGCTCTGCATGCTATGGAGATGGGGTTAGATATGTATGCAATACTTGCAAATTCAGAATCCATCCTTTTGAAAGTATGAAAGATCCTTTTTAGCATAATGTCAATTCACAATTCATAATGTCCCATTCCAGTCATGGCTTATCTGATTTTATCTAATGTGAGCTTGTATGGAAGACTCCCTCGCTGCAAAGTGAACTAAATATTATTTTATTCATCAATTATAGCAACAAAAGGTGTTGACATATTACAGACAACTAGGAATACAATGCTTTTTCTACAAAGATCTTACACTCAAGACAGGTAAGTTGCAGGTCTCTTCAAATAAGAACCTTATGGTCAGTTACAAGACATGGGACTGCCATTTACCGCAAGGCCATTCACCAAAGAACTGGCATTATGGGCCAATATTTTTTATAGTGATAAAACAAAATTCTGTCATCCAGGTAATGTCTGTGACTCTGCAACATCAATCCCAAAAGTTAGTCTGTTTAGGAGCATTTCTTTGATAGCTATGACCATAGTTTTGAAACATCACCCTCAAGTTGAGAGGAAAAATCTGTATTAGACTGAGCGGATGGTTTTCTGGATACAAGACCAATGTTCTCTCTAATTTTTTTTCATCCAGCAGTGGAATAAATTGTGTTATGTGCACTGAGGTATGTGCAGATGGTACCACTAGTTGAAACACTCATTGCCAGCTGTGGGAATTCTGCTAATCATCTGGGGTGGCACCTGAATCTCTCCTGGGTGGTCGCCAAAGGGCTCAGCTTCACAGGGAACGCTATACAAGACTTAGGCACTGTAATAGGGCAGCACTTACCTCTCGTGTATGCCCACCTCTGGCTGAGTGCATTAGCCCGAACTCTCCTCTGAAGCCCTCTTTGGCAACTCAGCTTAAAAGCCTCTTTGGCTCCTGAGCCCTCCAACCACGTCACACACCCAGTGTGCAAAGTGTAGAAAACCCTTCAGTGGTACACCTTTAACGAGGGGACCATCTCGGTGCCCTCTGTAGTGTCCCACATCTATTCCCCGCTCTGAGAGAGAGTGGTGCCTCTGAGGCTTCCCCTTCAGGCCATGCCCTCGCCCTTACCTCAGGGCTTTATCTCAAAGTCCCATCATAGTTCAGTCTGCATTAAGCTCACCACAATGAGATATGCATGGTGCTGCAGCTCTCTCAGCCAGCCAGTCACCTGGTTGCACAACTTGAGGTTGCCAGAGGAACTGAACTGACTCTGGGCCTGCAGCTCCTTTTGTAGGGCCTTCCTGGCCCCTAACTGGCTGCTTCCTTTACTGCCACTCTAACCTGTTTGGAGGACTTCTCTGTTGTCTCTCTGGGGTAGGGTACAGCAGGGCCCTATCAGTGGGCTATGGGGCCACTCTATCTTTCTCTGCTTTGCCTGCCTCTCTTTTTGTCTGCTTTTGCGAGTTATAGTTGCAAGCCCTCATGGGGGGAAACGTATAATGTGTTGGTACAACTGCCAGCAACATGTGGGGACTGAGGGCTGCGTCTAGACTGACAAGTTTTTCCGCAAAAGCAGCCGCTTTTGTGGAAAAACTTGCCAGCTGTCTACACTGGCCGCTTGATTTTGCGCAAAAGCACTGACGTTCTACTGTCCGAAATCAGTGCTTCTTGCGCAAATGCTTTGATGTTCCCATTCGGGCAAAAGCCCTTTTCTGGAAATGTTTTTGCACAAGAGGGCCAGTGTAGACAGCTAAAAACTTTTTTGTGAAAAAAGCCCCAGTGGCGAAAATGGCGATCGGGGCTTTCTTGCGCAAAACCGCGTCTAGATTGGCACGGATGCTTTTCCGCAAAAAGTGCTTTTGAGGAAAAGCGTCCGTGCCAATCTAGATGCTCTTTTCCACATATGCTTTTAACGGAAAGCATTAAAAGCATTTGCGGAAAATCATGCCAGTCTAGACGTAGCCAGTATGTATAGGGTCTTTAGGCACTACTGTAATTCAACACATAAACAATGATAATTTGTGCACTGACAGACTTGAACTGCATTCCATTTGCATATGGAGAGAGAAGGAAGGAATCACAGAACCATAGGGTTAGGAGGGACCACAAGGTTCCTCTGGTGAAACCTCCTGCCAAGACATAGGCTTTGTTGTGTAAAACATCTAAGACAGATGGCTATCCAGTCTCCTTTTGACATCTTCCTGCAAAGGACCTTCCACAGTCTCCCTAAGGAATCTCTTCCATTGTCCAACTGTTTTGACATTTAGGAAGTTTTTCCTGAGATTTAATCTAATTTAAGCTAAGCTATTTAGTTTGAACCCATTGCCTCTTGTCCCACCCTAATGAATTTTGGTGACTGTGTCCTAGAGAAAGAGAACAAATAACTTCAGGATAGAGCCTCCTGCCTTTTTTTGCAGGTGAGGGAACCACTCCAAGCATAGGATGCTGAAGAAGAGTCGCCCTGGAATATGTCATCAAATGCAGCAAGTGAGTACCAATGTTCCTGGAAAAGGTTTTCTCCACAGTAGCCAGAAACATTCACAAAGGTATGGTGTGGCTAGTGTTGTTTCCCTTTTCCTTAGTGGTGGGAAGAGCAAGGTTGAAGATACCCAGGGGATGGTATGATTTGAGTTATAGAAGCAAGACAGTTACAGCACATGACATTTCAAATTCTGGCATCAAATTGCATCCGTGACACAATGCCACTGAAGTTAATGTGACTGTCACAAGGTTAAATTTGGCCAAATGAATTTATGCCAATACATTTTAATAACATCCCAACACTCTGCACTTTAACAGTATCTCTCATTTGACAATTGCCAATAAAAACCCCGTTTGTTTGAACCTTTCTAACAAAAGTTTCAGATCCTTATTCCTGAGAGTTCTGGACACATATTAGAATTTGGGTTTTTAACGATTGGAAAATTAAGTCTTTCACGCCTGATTTTTATTTCTTTTTGAGTATATTATTACTGAGCAGACTCTTCCAGGAAGAGAACTGGGGCACTTGAATGGTTATAGGCTGCATACCCTGATCACCTATTGAATTCTTTTCTGTTTTATTGTAAGAATATTTCTTGCACACAAAGGGTAAAAGCTGGAATTTTTCACATGCAGCATAACTTGAAATACATATCTGCTCAGCTGCAGTGCTTGTGTGAATGTCTCCACAGTACCAAGGTATGCAATTAAGATCTCTGTTTAAACAAAAGATCCCTCCCTTATGATCCATATATTTACCCCACCGCAATAAAATGATCATTTTTAACCATCACATCATCATCTGCTCTCAAAGATTACTGGAGCACCTCAGCTTAATATTATGAACATTAGCAATGAGAATGGACTGAAATGTTCTTCGTAAAACACACACAATCATCAATCATTTATTATTAGGAACAGGGGAAATAGGTATAATACACGGGATGAATTTTTCTTTTAATATCTGTGACTTTCTTTTTTGCATATTTTTATTAAGTGATACCAAGAAGAAAAGTTTTCACAAATACAATTAATGAAACTGTTTCCTCTGTCCAATAGAATGCTGACTGTATTATGCCACCAGAATTGGTATTTGTTATGTATTGATGTGATTTGCAATATTATTTTTGTACTGCATCAGTTCTCTCTGGCTATCTCCATACTGCGGAATTTTTCCAGGATACCTGCCGCATCCAAAGAACGCTTCCGCTTTTTCTGAATAGTTTCACGAGGCTTACACGAGCGGTCAACAAAGGCTTCCCTTGTCGACTGCGGAGCATCTAGATTGTCCGCTGTGCCGAATCAGCTGATCGTTGGCACAGCGCGGCAGCCATTTTGATGTAAATGGCAATTATTTAAATCGCCGCTTCATTTTTCTGTGTCTAGTAAACTCATTTACATGGCTCCGTTGATGGTGCCATGAAGTCTAGAAACACCCTTTATGATGGGAAATGATTAAGGCACTTGTCCAGGAGACCCATTTGAAAATCTGTTCCCCAATTAATATAAACTTAAGCAGGAGAAATAGAGACCCACCCCAGAATAGCCGATAGGCTGTTAGGTCTTCCTCTCCAGGATAAGTGCCTTGAGTTCAAAACCCTTCCCCAGAATGAGGAATTTGTGTCTCCCATGATCTGAGTAAGAGCATGTCTTCACTACAGGTTAGATCAATGGGCTGTGATCAGTCCAGTAGAGATTGATTTATTACGTCTAGTATAGATGTTATAAATTGTCGGCCAAGTGCTCTTCTGTTGACTCTGGTACTCCACCAAAATGAGAACAGTAAGCAGAGTAAATGAGAGAGTGTCCACTGTCGACTTACTGCGGTGAAGATACCATGATAAGCAGACCAAAGTATGTTGACTTTAGCTTCATTATTCATGTAACTAAAGTTGCATAACTTAAGTCGATGGCCTGTAGTAGTGCAGACAAACCCGGCGTGTCCCTAACACTGGGCTAAAAGTGATAAAGGGGCTCCTCCTCTGTCCAGTTTGTGAAACTAGCCCTGCTTCCTTCCTTTCCCCACGCCCAAGATTCTGGCTTAAGCTATACAGAAACCTGTATTAAATCCATGAATCATTCTGGGGCAACTCAAAACTGTGTGTGAGACCAATGGAAAAATGTTGCCCAGCTCTTTGAGAGTTTGAGAACCCCTGGACTGAAAACAGAAGTTCATCCTCAGGAAGCGTGTGGTTAGTTGCTCCCCGAAACTAACGGATAGTTGCAGCACATCAGACTGAGCAACCTAACGATTTTTCCTTTCTGTAACCGGTGCACACATCATCGGGGATCTCTTGAGAGGAAGCTGTTTTTTGTCTTCTTTCTGATTCTACAGGTCTATCCCTCCTGGCAACAGAAGGATGACTTTCCAAATGATGGTTTTATCTTTACCCCACTGCCTCTCATTTTCTTTGGCTCTCGAATACCTTGAGTATTGATTCTGTGATGTTTTTCTATCCCTCTCATACCATGCTCTGTTGCCTTGGACAGCTTCCCCATTACTAATGCTGAGCCTGTGAAAAGCTGCGCGTTGCTGATTTGACACTGTGAAATTTGTTGTGTTTAATGTTTCTTTCTGTAAGGGAGTTCGTTGAAAGCTTTTTCTCTTGCTCACTCTCTCTTGGGTTATTTTTTTCTTCTTGTTTCATGGCATTTTCAAGCTAATAGCAAGTGTGCTGTTGTAGCAACATGTTCTGGCAACAAAAGCTTTGATCTCCTGGGCTATAGAGGGATATGTCCTGGCCACAAGACTTTCGTTTCTTTTATTTTTTATCTTCTTTTGCCATGGTCACAGCTGTTTGAGATTTGCATCCATTACATTGGGATAAGTCACTTTAGAAAGAAAATCCTAATGAGATGTTGAGTAGATGCAGACAGATCTGTAAGTTGGGCAAATCACGTAGTTGGTTGAAAATGCACTTACGAAATGTCAAACACACACACACACCCCATCACAACTCTGGTTCTGTCCATGCTAAGAAGCTTTGCACTGGAGTTCATAGGTGTAACTTCCAAATTGAGGTGCACAAGTATAAGGTCCCCTTTCCATTCCTACAGCAACATCTACATGTGGGCAACTATACCAATGTAAAGGAGACATTTTTAACATAGAGCAGCCACCGATGTTTTAAAGCTTTGAGAGTGTTTTAAAGAATCATAGAATGGTAGGACTAAAGGGACCTTGAGAGCTTTTCTGGTCCAATCCCAGCAGGGCCTGGGGCAAGGTGTGGGGTTCCTGGCTTCCCCAAGAAGAGGTGGAGCTGAGGGCGGAAGGGGTGGGGCAAGGGTAGAAGGGCGGAGCCAAGGGCAGCCAGCCTTTACCACCACTCAGACCATGGTGCGCCTCCCCTGCCCCTCTGAGCTGTACAGCATGGCAGAGCAGCACTCCAGCAGCATTTCAAAGGGGCTTGGGGCTCCGGCTGCCACCAGTGCTGCAGTAGCGGTGGTGGCATCTGGGAGCTCTGGCCTCTTTGAATCTCCAGGTCCCAGGGCAATTGCCCCTTTTGCTCCCGCACACCATTGGTGGGCCTGTCCAAATCCCTGTATCCCAGGCTACATCTAGACTGCATCCCTCTGTCGACAGAGGGATGCAAATCAAGCACGTAGAAATTGCTAATGAAGCAGGGATTTAAATATCCCACGCTTCATTAGCATAAACATGGCCGTCGCTTTTTTCTCAAACAGAGCTTTTTCAACAAAACCCCGGCAGTCTAGACGCGGATCTGTTGAAAATAAACCCTTTTTTGACAGATCCTGTATTCCTCAAAAAATGAGGTTTACAGGATCTGTCGGAGAAGGGTTTATTTTTGACAGATCCACGTCTAGACTGCCGTTTTTTTCTAAAAAGCTCCGTTTCGGAAAAAAGCAGCAGCCATGTTTATGCTAATGAAGCGTAGGATATTTAAATCCCTGCTTCATTAGCAATTTCGACGTGCCTAATCTACACTCTCTGTCGACAGAGAAGTGTAGTCTAGACGTAGCCCAAGGTAGAACTAAATAATATCTAGATCATCTCTGGTGTTTGTTTAACCTGCTTTCAAAAATCTCCAAGTATGGATATTCCATATCCTCCCTAGGCAATTTATTCCAGTGCTTAACTATCCTGAGCAGTAGGAAATTTTTCCTAATGTCCAACCTAAACTTCCTTTGCTGCAATTTACGTCCATTCTTTCTTGTCCTAACCTAAAAAGTTGGACAACAATTTTCCCTCTCCTTCTTGTAACAAACTTTTTACCTCCTTGAAAACTGCTATCATACCCCCTCTAAGTCTTCTCTTTCCAAACTAAACAAACCCAATTCTTTCAGTCTTCCCTCATAGGTCATGTTTTCTAGACCTTTCATCATTTTTGTTGCTCTTCTCTGGACTTTCTCCAGTTTGTCCACATCTTTCCTGAAATGTGATGCCCAGAACTAGACACAAATACTCCATTTGAGGATTAATGAGCTCCAAGAAGAGCAGAAGTATTACTTCTTGTGTCTTGCTTACAACACTCCTGTTACTGAGGTTTGATTTTTTTGCAACGTTGTTACAGTGTTCACTCATATTTAGCTTTTAATCCATTATGAACACTAGATCCCTTTCCACAGTACTATTTCCCATTTTGCATGTGTGAAACTGATTGTTCCGACCTAAATGGAATACTTTGCATTTGTCCTTATTGAATTTTATCCTATTCATTTTAGACTACTTCTCCATATTGTCCAGATCATTTTGAATTTTAATCTTATCCTCCAAAGCACTTGCAACTCCTCCCAACATGGTATCATCTGCAAACTTTATAAGAGTACTGTCTATGCCATTATCTAAATAATTGATGAAAACATTGAAGTTTGATATTTAGAAGTCTGAAATTTTGAACCCACAGTGAATCTCGTGCTAACTTCATCTGAATCTGTGATACCTAACTAATGGAATAACATGCATCATTGCTATTGCCTGTTTTAATATCCATGTAAATAATTATACTCTGCACTAATATCTTGCCTTTCATCTAGAGACATTAATTAATTAATTACCTACCATGAAGGGATGTTGTGAGGCTTGATGATTATTTCCCTTGTTTTATATGTGATAGAGAAATTAAATGAATTGCTCAGGGTCACATACAGAACCCATGGCAGAGTCAGGACTAGACCTCTCCCCATATCTTTAGCCTCTACATTGAAAAATGTGACCAACTTAGCTACATTGCTCAGGATTGTGAACAATTTCACACCCTATGCAATTCAGTGGTGGCCTACTGTAGACACAGCTAGATCAATAGAAGACTTCTTCCAATGACCTCTCTGAGATGTGGATTGACTAGATGATGCTCAGTTCTACCGTGAGGGCAGGGGACTGGATTTGATCACCTCTCAAGGTCCCTTCCAGTTCTAGTATTCTGTGATTCTATAACTACGTCAATAGAAAAAAACATTCTTCTGTCATAAGATGCATCCGTAGGTGCTGGAACTAGGGGTGCTGGAGCACCTCCTGGCGTGAAGTGATTTCCATTATATACAGCGTTTACAGTTTGGCTCTCGGTACCCCCACTAAACACATTGCTCCATGTACATTGTATATTACAGTGTCACAGCTGCAACACCATACCTTCTGCTGTAGACACTTTCACCCTAGTCTTTGCTTTCAGCCATGGTATTGAAATGGTCACACGGTGTATGTCCATAGATACCCTACAGACATGCATTTTAAGGAAAAATATGTAGAAATATCCAGAATACTGCATGATAGGAGACACCAAATGCATTAATGCCCGGAAAGGGAAATGCCTTGCATTTCTGCTGAAAACACACATTGTCCCTGTTGAAAAGTGACACTTTCCTCTCCTTAACAAGCAAGGCCAATATATGTGTGAACTTATTTGCCTGCAGCAGAAAAACCTGCCGGCGAGAAGGGCAAAATTTTAGTGGCAAGCACTCCAACTATACGTTGTAATTGAGCAGCAGTATAGCTTACAAGGTAATGTATAAATAACCTGCTATACTAATATTTTGTAGGAGGAATAAAGGTATTAGTAACAAAAACCATGGAAGTGGCTGGAGAACATTGAGGTTATGTCCTTACACAGAACTGTCTTTACCGTGCTATGAATTCAGAGAGGGAGTAAAACTTTAGGTGGCTGGAGCCTTTGTAATTTTTTTTTTTTTTTGTTAACACGGCGTGCCAATTGAACTTCAAAAGCATTTGTATTTGGGTCTATCAGCAGCCTTTCATTAAGTAACACGAGAGGCGGTGGATGCAGCAGCAACTCAGCAAAGCTCACCCAAGCAGCACCCTTTCTGAAAATTGTCAGCAGGAGCAAATGCCAATTTGTGGGAAATGGGGTCACAAATCACAGCTATTTGTGTTGACGAACACCTCACCCCCAATTTCTCATCATAGGGTATGTCTACCCTGCACGCTTATTTTGAAATAAGCTACTGTGGAATAATTATTCTGAAATAGCTTATTTTGAAAAAATAAGTCTACGCTGCAGGAAGCCTCAAAATTAGTCTGAGGCAGGCTTCCCTAATGTAGACGTGCTATCTTGATTCAGAACCCCAGGGGAGGAATAACTTAGAATGGCCCTAGTGAGGGGCTATTTTGAAATAGCAGCAGTGGAGCATCTACACACGCCTTATTTTGAAATATCTATTTCGGAATGGGCATTATTCCTCATAGAATGAGGTTTACAGATTTTGGAATAAGATATCCATTATTTTGAAATGATTTCGAAATAACGGAATGGCTGTGTAGACGCTCACGTTGTTATTTCGAAATAACGCTCGTTATCTCGAAATAATGGTGCTGTGGAGACACACCCTCTCATTGTGGGAGTCAGAGCTTGATGTGCCCTAAAAGTAACCTTTAGGTGTAAATAGAGCTAGGTGGCAAATAATTTTCCTGTCCCGTGAATATTTTCAAGAGTTAAAAAAAAAAATTCCCATTCTATATTGGGACAAACCTGAGCATTCTTTCTTCAGTAAACATTTGGGCCGTGTCCACACTCAGGGGTTCTTTCGAAAAAAGTACCCTTTTTTCGAAAGAACTTCCCCTGCGTCCAGACTCAAGCCGCGTTCTTTCGAAATTAAATCGAAAGAACGCGGCTTTTCTTTCGACGGCGGTAAACCTCGTTTCACCGAAAGAACGTGAGTGTGGACGGGGGGAGCCCTTTCTTTCGAAATTATTGGCCTCCAGGAACAAGCCCTGGTGGACAATCTGGGCCATGGGTTGCACGTCTGTGGTTCCTGGCTGCAGCCATTCCTTAAAGGGACAGGCGCACCCTCACAGCCACTTGTTGCAGACAAGGAGCCAGAGCACACGGCAACCTTGCTGCAGCATGTCACAGCCCCAAGAGCGTCCTGGCCCTTCCTCCGAGCCTTCTGGGGACCCAGCCAAGGGCTCCAAGCGCCGGGCACCATCCTGGTCCGGCGCAGAGATAAAGAGCCTGCTGGAGCTGTGGGGAGAGGAGGAGGCCTTACAGGCCCTCAAAAGCCGCCGGCGAAACGCCAACATTTATGGCCGCATGGCTGAAGCCCTGGCCCAGAAGGGCCACTACCCCCGCACCCAGGACCAGGTGCGCTCCAAAGTGAAGGAGCTGCGGCAGGGCTACGCCAAAGCCAGGGAGGAGAGCTCCCGTTCTGGGGCAGCCCCCCACTACTGCCCCTACTACTCAGAGCTGGACCAGATCCTGGGTGGCAGTGCAGAAGCACGCACACCACGGAGGTTCGTGCAGTCCGGACTGGCAGACCCAGTGGTGGACGCTCCAGAGCGGGAGCTACAGCAGTCTGGAGACGGGGACATGGGCCCAGAGGAGGAGGACACCGAGGAGACGGCGACCCTCATCCTGGAGCCAGTCACCCAGACCTCTGAGGCCTCCCAGGCGTCATCTGGCGTGGGAGAGGAAGCAGCAGGTGAGTACAGTGAGGTTGTGTCACACCCGGGGGGGGGGGAGGTAGGTGGGTGGGTGCACAGTGGGTGATGCACAAGGGAAACCTGTCATGCTCAGGCTGATGCCCAGGTCTCACACACACACACACACACACACACACACACACACACACACACACACACACACACAGTGTGACCTTCAGAATGTCTGCTTCCCCTGTCTCAAGGGAGAGGGCATGCCCTTTTGGACAGCTGTTGCACACATGACTGATTGTGATAGAAATGTAGCCGTGTTACTCTGATCTGAGGAAGTGGGTCTGGCCCTGGAAAGCTCATCCCCTAATAAACCATCCTGTTAGTATTGTAAGTGCTACAGAGTCCAGTTTATAGGACTGATTGTGTCTTCTTCTTTTCCTCCACAGCCGGACCAGCCGTGGAAGAGGGCCGCAGCACCCCAGCCCCACCTCCATCTCCATCTCCACCTCGGAGACATGGGAGCCGCAGACACAGGCGTGTCTACGCCGACATCCTCCGGCAGCACGTCGAGGCTGTGCAGGAGCAGAACGCCATCCTGCTACAGAGGGCGGAGGCAGAGGAGCGGTGGCGTGATCGGCTCATGAATGAGCTGGTCCTGCAGCGCACGGTGCTGTACGCCACCCTGAGGGAGGTCAGTGGCTTGCCTGCTGCTGTGCCTGGTCCTGCTCCTCCAGCACCCCATGACCCCACCCCACCAAACCCCCCTTCCACAACAGCAGCCCTTTCCCCCCTTGGACCTCCCTCTCCCCCAGTCCCCCCAGCTCCCCAGCCCCTCTCTCCCCCTGGCCCTCCTCTCCCCCAGGCTTCCACGTCCCAAGAGCCCCCCAGCAGCCAGCCAACCGACAGGTACATCACCCGATCCCGTAGCTGGGGAGCACCCCAAACACGAGGCCCAGGCAGGAAAGGGAAATCTGCCAAGCCCCGTTCAACCTGATCCCCTTCCCCCCTCCAGGTTTCCAGTCCCTTTCCCCCCTCCAGGTTTCAATCACCCCCATCACCCCACTTATTAAGCACACACAAAGGGTTAAAGGAACTGTTTGTTTATTGTATATAGTTTGGCAACAACAAAAATGAAAAAAAAATTTGTTATTTTGCCACATTGTTGGATAATATGTACAAAATTATAAATAAGTAAAGAGAACATTTTATTTTGAAACACACCCTGGTGTAAGTGATGTGTCCAAACTGGGTCAGGAGATGGGTTGTGGAGGGAAGCTTCTATTGGGGGCCAGGGCCCAGTCCCCAGGCAGAAGCCCCTCAGTGCACTCAGTGGCCTCCACTGGAGAATTGCTCCCGGAGGGCCTCCCGGATGCCAACTGCAGACCGGTGAGCCTGGCGGATGGCAGCTGTCCGGGGCTGGGCAAAGAGCCTCTCCTGGCCATCAGCAGCTCTCCCCCACCCTGGTAGGAAGGCCTCCCCTTTCCTCTCCACGAGGTTATGGAGGACGCAACACGCGGCCACCACCTCGGGGATGTTGGTCTCCCCCATGTCGAGGCATGTGAGCAAGCACCGGAATCTGCCCTTTAAACGGCCAAACGCACATTCCACCTGGTTGCGAGCCCGGTTAAGGCGAGCATTAAACTGCTCCTTGCTCGCATCCAGGTGGCCGGTGTAGGGCTTCATCAGCCACGGCATCAGGGGATAGGCGGCATCAGCCACTATGCACACCGGCATGTGCACATCCCCAACCGCAAACTGGCGATGGGGGAAAAGTGTTCCTGCCTGAAGCCTCCGGTACAGGTACGAGTTTCTGAAGATGCGGGCATCGTGTGCCCGCCCTGACCACCCAACACAAATGTCTGAAATCTGTCCACGATGGTCGACCAGGGCCTGGAGGACCATAGAAAAGTAGCCCTTTCGATTGATGAATTGGGCTGCTCGATGGGGCGGTGCACGGATGGCAATGTGTGTCCCATCGAGCGCTCCTCCGCAACTGGGGAAGCCGAGGGCAGCAAAGCCGGCCATGACGCTGTCCAGATCCGGTAGACAGATGAGCCTGTTGAGCAGCTCCGAATTGATGGCCCTCACCACCTGCAGAACGAGACAGACAACAAAGTGTTAGAAGGGGTGCCTTATCTCTTAGGAGGAGAACCCACCGCCCACCTTCCCTCTCAAACAGCCCGGGAATCCCCTCCTCAGAACCCTCCCCCCCCAATTCAGGGTGAGTGGAGGAGCTCCCTCCCACTCCCACTCCCACTCCCACTCCCACTCCACTTGGCCCTTCCTGACAGTCTCCCTTCCCCCCACCGCAAACTGTGACTGTCCCCAGACAATGACTTACCTCCATCAAGACGGCCCCGACAGTAGATCTCCCCACTCCAAATTGGTGTCCCACGGAGCGGTAGCTGTCGGGGGGTTGCCAGCTTCCAGAGGGCAATGGCGACCCTCTTTTCCAGGGGGATGGCGGGCCGCAGGTGGGTGTCTTGCCGTTGCAGAGCAGGGGCGAGCCAGGTACAGAGCTCCTGGAAAGTGGTCTTTCTCATGCGGAAGTTCCGTAGCCAGTCTTGGTCATCCCAGATCTCCATCACGAGCCGGTCCCACCAGTCAGAGCTGGTGTCAAACCTCCAAACACGCCTGTCCACGAAAAAGTTCGGAGGCAAGGGCAGTGTGGCTGCCGGACGGGGGAACCCCTCGTCCCTCTGGTCTGGGTCCAGCTCAGGAAGGAGCCTCATGATTGTCTCACGAAGATGCAGCAACAGCTGCAGTATGGTGGTGTGGGGCCATCGCCTGCCCAGGGGCAGCTCTGGCTCCATGCCAAAAATAAGGGTCCGCAAGCAGAAAAACCTCAAAAGAAAAAAGCTGCTGGGGTGTCCCAGGAAGCTGAGCACTCCAAACCAGCACTGCAATGCCTTGCAAAATTCCTCAAGGGACAGCAAAGGCAGCTGCAGGAGCAGAGCAATGGGTGTTCAGGAGTGTCCCTCTCACCACGCGTCTCTGCAAAGGGCAGGCAGGCAGCACCCGGAAGGAAATGCTGCCCCCATGCCCTGGCAGAAGCAGTTCCGGGTGGCTTTCAATTTCGAAAGAGCGTCCGGCAGTCTGGACGCTCTTTTTCGAAATAGCGGATCGATCTTTCGATCCGCGCATTGTAGTCTAGACGCGCTCTTTCGAAAGAAGCCTGCAGTCTAGACACAGCCTCGGAGTGCTTGTCAGTATTAAAACTGAACAAGTTGGGAGCAGAGCTGAGCAAAAGAAATTTGGTGATTAGTTTATTTGACCAAAAAAATGCAGTTTGGGGTTGAATTTGGTGAAAAGCTTTTGTCAAAAATTGTGGTGGTGAATTCCAAAATGTCAGTTTCCTTTTGACATCTTTAAAATGAAAAGAAGATGAGGAGAAAGAGGATAAAATACAACAAAAGAAGAAAATGAAACATTTCATTTTGCATCCAAGAAAGCATTTTTGTTCAACCTGAAATGAATTTTGTTTGTGGAAGAAGATTGTTTTCTTTTTGGTAGGAAAAAATGAAATATTGTCATTTTGGGTTGCCCTGAAATGACTGATTTTTTTTTTTTTAGATTTTTCAGTTCAGCCATCATACAAAATCCCCACTTACTCACCTAGCTTTCCTTGGGAGTTGTTTTTACATTAAAAAAAAAGTCAATAAGCCAAACAATAAAGAACTTTTGAATATCGGGGTTTGCTGTTTGGAGTCATAGTGGGTAGTGTCAGTAATTTCATTGTTCTATATGCTTTCCTGTCTAACTCTTGTCTCCAGGCATTATTTGAAAGGTGCCAGACTTCAGAATGGGTCAGTGTTATGTAATTAAATAAATCCACACTGGAAAGAGGTGTGCATTGTGGGTTAGATGGGTCTTGATCCTTTATGTGCCTCCAGACTTCTGGAAGCGCCCAGGGTGGTGGCAGGACTTGCCATGAAGGCTGTGGGCAGGAACAGTGAAATATAATCAGTATTTTTGGCCATGTCCCAGTCTTGTTTTGTTGGCGGAAGGTTCCCAAGTTCCAGACCCTTTAAAGTGTTTTGTTTTGATCCAGACTGGTGCCTCATGACAACGAGCTATTTCACTGCTGACCACCGTAGAGTCACCGATTGGGGACTGCAGGCAGAACTGAGTAGAGCAGTGTTTCTCAAGCAGTGGTACGAATACCCTTAGGGGTACTTGAGAAAAGTCGGGGGGGGGGGGTCCGTCAACACAACTGAAATTTGGAGAAAACTGAATTTTTGTTTTAAGTTTTATATCACTTTATTATTTTTGTACTTTTTACACCCAAAAATTTCATCACCCGCCCGGCTGTGATTAAGTTGTTTAAACAAATGTGTTGCAATAGTAGAAACAAATTTTGTGTGTCTGAAAACTGTAGGTACTGGGGGTACTTATAATTATTTTTTTAAGGGGGTGCTTTATTAAAAAAGGTTGAGAAACACTGAAGTAGAGTACTTCCTCTTACTGATCGCTGTCACCCTTAAAATAAAGTGCATGGACAGTTGTGCCACACCGATGCAAACTTCCCATATGCCGTTTTATGCGGACCCATCTATCGCACTATGTAGCACCCTCTCCTATTGCAGTAATGAGCTCTCCTGTGCGGAGGCTTCTGCACAGCACACTAATGTTATTCTATGAGCAAAGTACTCACCATGGACAAAGCTGTGTCCAGCAAACTTTTCATGTGCTTGTTTAACCAGGAGGCTGGAGCTGACGGCTTTGTGTAAAATTAGACACTGCAACAGCAATTTGCAAAGTGTGAATAGAAAAATACCCTCCAGACTCCAGTGATTCCAAAAGCCACCACCAAGGCTGGCACTAATTGACATTCTTGTTGGCAGTGTGTTGCAGAGGATTTGTCTCGTTTTACGATTGAAACATGTTAAAAGGGAAGTGTGTGTATCCATCTCTTCCTGCTGGACACTTCATGTGATGGGCTTCAGGATCCAGGACGGTCGATGCAGCCCCTTGCAAGAGTCTTAAATGGCATGGAGATAAAACATTCCAGTGTAAAGGAGTGACAAATTTCCATCCTATTCCAGCCCAGGTAATGCCAGATGCCGTGCAGGGCAAACTAGAGGCTGTGGAGCCTTGTGAATTAGCTCCCTCTAAGCCAACCGAAAGCCATCAGTAAAGTTAGAAATATTAAGTCAATTAAAAAAAGTCTTGGCAAAGGCTTTGGGACTTGACCTGCTAGAATTCTCTGCGTTCTCCTTGAAAAAGGAGAGTTTGTAAACTTAACTTTTTAAAGATTTGCTTCCTTTCGAAAAAATCTTTCACTGGTGACTCTTTTCCTCCCATGTGCCTAGAGCAATATTTCATTTATCATTATCTTTCCCACTCCTAGGTGGCCTGGTTTCCTTTAATTTTATGTAATTGATTATAACTAATTGACTCTCACGTTGGGGACTGGAGGCTTCTGAGCCTGCTGGGTTTTCTTTTCCTTGTATTATTTTTGCAAAGTTATTTTTTCAGGCTGTGAATTTTAAAGTTGCTCTTAACAATATGAGGCAGATTAACTCCCCACATGTTCATGAACAGAAGCAGATTAACTCCCCCATGTTCATTTGTCAGCTGGCCAGATGTCTCCACTTGATGCTGTTATGTGGAGGGCTCAGCAAAGGAGCTGCCTAGGAAAATTAACTTCTTCACTGCAAGGGCACAATACAACTGGTTAGATATTGGACAGTGGAAGGGATCCCTTCAGAAAGAATGGGCACCATGGTGCAAAAGTAATTTGCCTGTCCTGGCAGCAGTGAGAGGAGGCAACGTGTTTTGTTTGTTAGGACTTCGGTCTTCTGACTCCTCCTCCAAAGTTCTAATCAAAGAACTAATCTGGCTCTATCAGAGAGTCACTTTGTGGTCTTGGGCAAGTGCGGTAGGGTGCTCAGAAGACCATTTAGTGCACCTGATGCCCAGCCCTCATTTCCCTGACCAAGTGGCAGAGATCCCTTGTTCCAAGAATCTTCTCACCTCCATTTGGGTCTGGAACTCCGTCCTTAAAGGCATGTGGTAGGGGTTCAGGGACCCTTCCTCTCCTCCAGGACTCAGCCTAAGGCCCTGTGTAAAGCAACACCTGCAGGGCTCTCTTCACAGAGAGCCTCTAAAACCGTTGCTCTGGATTTGTGACCAATGTCCTTTCAGTTTGGGGTGAGGCCCCCAACTCTTTGTAAGGGCTCCCCTGGAACAGGGTGCCTTTGTGGACCTTTTGGGTTGTCCTATCGCAGTCTCAGGTGTCTCCTAGCAAGGTGCACAGATGGAAGGTTGGAGGGGGCCTTGCCTCACGATGTCTAACAGTCAAAGAGTCACTCACTGCTGGATGCACCCTCGTCTCCTAACAGTCTCTCTCACTCAAGGGTGAAGTGCTACTCTGTCTGACCATCACTCTTACAGTGAAGCTCAGCTCATACCAAAAGGCTGTCCTACCTCTTTGCCAGTAAGCCCTAAAAGGAGCCCGTTTCTCTCCTTTTCTTCCCCCTCCAGTGTTGGCACTCTATAACCCTTCTGCAGGTGTGAGGATCTTCTGTACCATCACAGAAGGTCACATATTGGAATAAATTGCCAAGGGAGGTGGTGGAATCTCCCTCTCTGGAGATATTTAAGAACAGGTTAGATAGACATCTGTCAGAGATGGTGTAGACTGAGCTTGGTCCTGCCTTGAGGGCGGGGGGCTGGACTCGATGACCTCTCGAGGTCCCTTCCAGTCCTATTATTCTATGATTCTATGATTCAAAGCTCAAGTCAGGAGGCTCCACTGAAGTCAATGGGATTCAGATCTGGCCCTACTCCACTCCACTGCTTCTTAGCTTTATTGGCACTTTAGATAGGCTAGGAAATATTTAAGGCTCCCCTGGGAGCAAGTTTCCCAAGATGCTCTGCAGACAAGCTGTCACATGCAGAACAGAATGTTACTATGCAGTAACTCAGCCTATTTCGAAAGCTATTTTCAGTTACATGTTTTTACAATGTACTCACTCCGGGGGGGTAAACATTATCTCCCCCCCAAAGGCATAAACACTGACTAAGCACAAGGTGTGGAGCTAGTGGAAAGTTGGAAAGTTGTACTGTTACAGAGAAACTTGGGAATGGCCTAAGATAAGGAGAAATGTGTGCCAAAAAAAGGAAATAAATAAAGGATCAGAATGATGCACAATAAGGGTGATGAGCATAATGGCCCTTAAATCACAGGAGAAGACCAGTGGGCAGGCTGAATGCAGACTGTCAGAAGTTGCTGGGTGACTTTCTGTCTTTACTAATTGTGTGGCTAGTCAAGCCAATCACAGCTGATTTGACTGGTTATTATCAAGCTAATCTGAATGCAAAGAATGTTACCAACTAAATGTATAATCAAATCAAGAATTCTCATCCGTCATTAGCTATGCATTATTGACAACTTGTTGAGGATCAGTTATCAATAGTTTCATCCTCATTACTTTTTTTTTCCTTTTTTTGAAGGGTGTTTCTAGTTGTTCACTAATGCATGTTAGCTATGCTTCTCTAAAATCCATGTGGGGACAAGGGCCTGTAATTTCTACCATAGATACTGTGTGCTGTTGTAACCCACAGGTGTGGTGCACTGTCCCATACAGTGGCACTGAAACCACTTACAGAGAGAAAGTGAATGAGCCTGCTCTACACCCTTAGCAGAAAGCCTGCTGGCATTCGCTCCAGTAGTGGCTCATGCACAAAGCTCCAGCGGTCCCAGGTACGATTCCGCCTGTCATCATTACACTATTATTTACATTACATAAATAATAGTAATGCTTCTACTGAAGGTTAAAAGCATGTGTGGTCAACAGCAGGCACATTGCTAGCTTTATCCAGCTACCTTTTGGTAAAAGCTACAGTTGCCTGGTCTCCACTCGGGTTGTGCGGCAAGAGAACTATTGCAGGTTACTTATCTCACTGTCAAAAGAACGAAACCCCATTGGCAGTGAAGACAAAACTTTAGTTTCCCCATCTGTGCCATCAGGCTAATGACATTTTCTTATGTAAAATGCCTCGATATCCTTGAAAGCAGAGGGTTATATAAGTGACGTGTTTTTATAAATAATCATGATAATTATTGTTGAAACACCTGGCTAAGCTGTAGAAACCAAATTGCTACTTAATTAGGCTTCACAATATAGCGGTCTCCTACCGTGGTTCTTTATTTGGGAGCAATGCCTCCCTTAAGTGTGTGCAGTGGGGAAAGGTTGTGGCCTGTGGACACTAGTAGCATTTATATGTATCCTAGGAAACATAATTATTTAATGGTAGGGAATGAATGATTCCCTACCTTATTACGTATGATTTCCATATCTTATTTGTTAAGAAGCTGCTTTTCCCCATTTGTGGTTTCTTTTCCGATCTGGCTAAGGGAAGGAGGAGTAGGGGGAATTGCTCACTTCTGAACGAGGCCTTGATCAAATTTCCTGTGAAAGCAGTTATTCTAGAAGGTCTTTTTATGGTTAAAAAAGGGCATTTTCTTTATGGCATAATGCAATTTTCATTAATCTGTTAGCGTTTCTTATGCCCTTCTCTGTGCTACTTGGTGGGCATTGCACTTTCCCCATTTTCCTTTGTGAATTCAGAGTAAAATATGCAGGCTTCTTGCCATGCCACATAATAAGCTGGTAAGTTGTTGGGTTTTTGTTTTGTTTTGTTTTTTGTCTTGAAAATGTGCTTTACCCAATAGCACCATCTGCTGGAAATCACGTCACTCCAATGCTTTGAGTTGCACTGTTGAATTGTATCCGGGAAGAAAGACGATGGAGAAGTAAGTTCTTGAACATCTCTGCCCAATGTGCACTGGACAAGCACACTTTTCATTTAGCAAACACAAAAGCCCTCTGCACGCTTGATGTTCTTTAGCTTTCGGAGGCACAGCCTTGTGTAGGTCTCCTCATACATCTCTGATCTCTTCTTCAGCAGCAATGCTGGCGAGAGATCTTCAGAGATCCTTGGGTTTTCCTGTTTTTGGGGCCTTGACACACATACACACACATGCCCTCACTCTTCTTTTCAGGCCCTTCAAGCCTGACGTGTGTGTGTGTGGGGGGGGGAGGGGGGGCTCCATTTTCCTGGAAGGGGCGAGACCTCAGACACAAGATGCGGGACTGGGAACAGCCAGCCCTCAGTGCTGCCTGGTCTGTGGCACCTTCTCCCTCTCCCGGCCAGCCCTCAATGCCGCCAGGAGCACATAAAGCTCCAGTGTCGATTTAAAGGGCTCAGGGCTCTCACCCCCCTGTCAGTGGGCCTGGTGGGGAAATACTGATTCTGTAGAAACATGTGAGCTACTTTCCACAGTACTCCTCAGAAGCTGAATACATGCTGGCAAGGTTGTCTTCAATGAAACAGATACCTCTTATAGCAATAACTTGCCAGATATGCCACACCACAACACAGAGAGAAATACAATGAAACCCTTAAAATGAATTATTGACAAATTAACAAGCTTGTGAAGACAGTAAATTCCCAGTGCACCTGTAAATAAATTACATGGAAAATTACTTAGGGGGGAAACATGCTCTGTGTATTTCTATGTACCAAGCCAAAACTCAATTAAAACACAAATCTCTTGAAATCTCTGTTTGTGGATTAGGTCTTGTTAAACTTATAGCTCCAAAAGTCTCTTCTGTTATCTATTTTTGTTCCCAATCTAAAAAAAAAAAAAAAAAACAGTAAATGATTTCCATTGATGTCCTTGAAGTTTTTCTCTTTAAACTTTTATCAACAGAAGCAGATCCTGTAATGTAAAATGATACAGCCATTCTCTAACCCTGTGTTTTATGGGGTTTTGTTCTGAGTCCACCATATTTTTCTAACATGCTGATTTTTTTTTCTAATCTTTCTTTCTCCCCACACAAACCCACTGGTATTCTGTAGAGGTACGGCGCTACATCCATTATCCTGAAATAGTGTTCTGCACATCTTAACAGCAAGCCCATTATTTCAATGGGCCTGTTATTCCGAAATCCCATAAATCTCATTGCACAAGGATTAAGGGAGTTGCCAGAATAGCGTTCTATTTTAAAATTAGCGCTGTTTAGACAGCCCCAAATTTTGAAATAGGCTATCTCAAAATAAGCCATGCAATTGGAGCTACGTGCTACTATAAGTAGACATACCCTAGCAGTCAAACTAGTGTCTTTAAGAAATAACACACAAAATAGTACTTTTATCGACTGTTACATCTTTCCCCGAGGGAGGAATTCCAAGATTCCAGAGCCTCAGGACATAGGTAGAAAGAAGTTACTCGTTAGGGATCCATCAAGTTTGCCATGCTGAATGCCAACTCTAAAATGAAGGTTAGTAATGCCCCAGGATTAAAAAAAGTCAACAGGAAACCTGGATTAATAGGAATTAGAGGTGGAAAAATCATCAGTCTCATGGGCCATTATGTTGCCATTGCAGAATGCTGTGTATCTGGGGCGTTGTGGGGAGAGGGACCAAATTGGCACCAAACTTGATCTTAACTAATACATGGACATTGAATCTAGAAGCAAAGCAAACACCGAGGCTTGACACCACTCAAGATGATGATTTTGCTTCAAGTGTCCGTATCATAAAAATAGCATCAAGATGGATCGTTGGATGGGCAGTCTCTATAAAAGGCCCAAAGAGTGAATGGGCCAGCTGCCTGATCTCTTAAATGAGTTCTCTCAAGACCAAGATTAGTGGTGGTCAGCTTGAAATGAGGAGGGAGAAATGTCCGTGCTTGGATCTGGGGGTGCTTGAAGAGACCTATTTGAGCTAGGTCTCAATGGACCAGTGAGTTAAAAAGGACCTGTAGCTGCACCAGTGTGAGCCACAGGACAGACAAGCCACCTCCATCTGGTGTGTACCCATCCAAGACACTCTTAATCTTCATGGCGTGGTCAGCCCTTCAATGAGAGCTAGCCCCAGTGTGTCTCCTCAAGCTGGGAATCGCACCCCCATATTGAGGGGCGGATATATCCCGAGGAGCATTCTCCTGTCTTTGGAGGTTGTAATCTCATATCTACAGTCTGCTAACTTCTTCTTACCAGGGGAGATATCATGGCTACTCATGGAATTCATCCCAATAAAACGTAGCAGGTTTCACAGTGGTGTCACCTCCTGCTGGTCTCCCAGGGGATTAGCTCGTTCCAGCACCAGAACGCCACCTTCTTGCCTGCGATTATCTGCCTCTTTGGCCTCCACCATGCCAGGACCCATGTCCCTCCCAGACCTCAGTAACTCTTCCCCTGGGTTACTGCCGTATGGTGGTGCCCACTCCAGCGTTCCTCCCCTCTGGGGAACTGACTATGCCTCATTCCACCACTCTCCACGCTGACCCACTGCAGGCCACGTCTAGCCCCTTCCGTCAGGGTCAAACTGCAGTCTGCATTGGCCACTCATTGTCAGCAAGCGGGGAGGACCGGATGCTGATTTCTCCCTTGTCTGGCCCTCTTCAGCCCTAGTATCCTCTCAGACCCCTTAGACAGGGCCTGAGCCTGGGAGTTAGTCAGGCTGAAGCCCTGCTGGCTCCCTTGCCTCTTCCAGCACTGTTCTTCCCATGGAAGCAGTCTCTTTTAGCAGCTAGTCCCTCTCCCTCAAGCCCCAAGGGAAGACTGAGCTCCTTCTTTCCAGCAGCCCTTCTTTATAGGGCCAAGCCTGGCCCTGATTGGCTGCCTTCAGCCTCCCACTGATTGGCTCCTACCACGGCCCTCTCCAAAGTCTGCTTTAACCCTTTGTAGCACCATCCACCCTTGAATACTCTCTTTGTCTACATACACAGAAAACAGCTCAATTCAGCTACTGTGAGATATTTGCAGGGCCAAAGTCAGATTAGATTGGAAATATGTCAGAGCAGGGACTGGGTTTTCATGCGAATCTGTACAGGACCTAGCGCAATAGGACTCCAATGGTGTTTAGGGCCTCTGGGCACCAGCATGTCTCAATATGTGATACTGCTGATAATGGACCTGAACTGAGAATAATTAGTGTAATCTAATTTCTAGGTCTGTGTATCTAGTGAATTTCATCAGCACTTGCTATTCTATTTTAGCAGTGACTATGCTGCCATAAGTGCTAGAGCTTCTAATTCACAGATGAACCCTGATCAGATGTATCTCGTTTAAAAAGTGCTCTCTGAAATATGTTCCAAATACAGTTTGAAACAATCCCTCTTTTCTTCCTTCCTTCTCTTCCTCTTGTCCCTGCTGTGAATCCCGCTATCACAATGTTTCCTATAATATTTTTCATTCATGTGCTGAATAAATTTTGTTACGTGCACTAAGGCACATACATATGTACACCACCAATAGAAACACTTGCTTCTGGCTGCTGGCACTCTGCTAGTCAGCTGGGTGACATTTAATTTCTCTTGGTTGGCCGCCTAAACGCTCAGCTTACAGGGAACACTGGTCTACACAATATCTGAACAAGATGATTTCTGGTGTTTGTCCCTTTTTCAAGATCATCTGTCCACAAACCAACTCTTCATTACAATGGATCCAGACAGTTGGTCTCCCGGAGCTTAGCACTGACAGTTTGATTCACTAGGATTTGCTTTGGACCCTGTGCACTGTAAATGAAGTGATATATTCCAAGGGGAGACAGAGGCTAAGATTTACCCTCCAGGATCCGCATCGACCCTTGACAGACTGTAAGAACTATTTATGCCCTTAGTAAAACTTTCCTTGCAGATGAACGACAGTTATAGTAACTGGTCTTGGGGTCTATTTTAAGCTGCATAATGTACTGCTCAATATCCTTTGATTATAGCAGAGATTCCAGCTGTATTTGAAGAACGCTCCCAGTATATAAATGTGCTGCAAGTGTTGCAAATGTATTATTGACACCAGATACTGTTTTTTTCTTCTAACAATTCATCACTGCCCCTGAATTCCAGCCTGATGAATGACGGTGGCTCCATCTAGCGGCGGTATGCAGGCACCAGCCATCCCCAGCTGTGTCGGAAGCTCTGTAACTTTGCAGAAGTGCTCCTGACAAATTAAAAATGAGGATTACAAGCGCTGGCTATTATGGTGTGTGACTATTTAGTGTTTAATAACGTAGTACATCTCCTTCAAGACATAGATATTGAAAGGTGACTTATGTTTCTATGGGAGCATAGAAATTTGCTACATTTTGACAAGTGCTTGTAAGTCCCTTATAAGAGCCGCCTTATATTTGATTTGCCTATGTGAGAATAGGGAGATCAGTCAAAACCACAATATTTGGACCTGGAGACGGAACACACCAAAACTTGGGGTGCTCAGATCCAGAGACTTTGCTTTGGCTCACTAGAGAAATGACTCTTCAGCACCATAATATTGAGACTTCCTGTAACAAAAACAGTATGAAATCTGACACTGGATTTGCATTCCAAATCTCCCAGAATTCAGGATCCCTGGAGCTGCGATTTTGATTTGGTCCCATCTTAACTGTGTTTGAGAGAGAGCAATAATTATATTCCTAGTTCCTTTTTGGGGGGTTTTCCCCCATTTTTCCTCTTGTCACCGGGAGAAAACGACCGGGAAAAGCATGAAATTGCCTGAAAACTGAAGACTTGTGTGGATGGGATTTGAGCTCAATACTGCTTGGACTAGAAGTCCAAGGAAATGAAGTTGCAGCATCAAATGGCTGTTACTTTTATACACCAGGATACAGTCTTGAGGCCATCAGGGCTTGGAGCAAGTGGGTGGCTACAGGAGATTGATAACAGGCTACCAGCTGTGTATCTCTGATTCCAGTCCAGGCCTGCCGACAGGGAACAGTAAGGCAGGCAACTGCCCCGGGGCCTGATGATTCAAAAGGGCCCGGGGCTCCCAGCGCTGCCACCCCCACAGTAGCAGCAGTGGAGTTTGGGAGCCCTGGGGCCTTTAAATCACTGCTGGAGAACCACACAGCATGCTCCAGGCAGTGCTGAGGATTGGGGGGGGGGGGGGGTGCCATAGTGCAGGCAGCCCCCTTCTGCTTGAGACTCCACCCCTCCTGGGAGAATGGAGTCACCCTCCTGCCCAACTTGTCTATGGGCCTGGTAAGGCTGTGAGCAGCCCGGTTCCAGTTCAATCGTTCAGCTCGAGCCCAGCTTGGGAAGAACCGAGAACTGTTGCTATCAGACATCCATTCAGTGGATGACCTATCGCAGCGCTCACCAACTAGTAGATCGGGATCTGCTGATAGATCTTGGAACCTTGGACAGGTGATCCTGACGGGTTTGGCTGGGAGGCTGTCAAGTGCCGGCTCTTCATCTGCCCCTCTCAGCACTGCTGCGCTGCACCTGCCCTTTGCCTGGGAGGTGCCTCTCACCCTGGGAGCCTCCTACTTGCTGTGCAGGGTATGAGAAAAAGAGGAAGGGGGGTGCTGATTTCAGGGTGCCCCTCCCACCACCCTGTACCCCATCTCCACAGAGCAGAAGGAGGCAGGGATGGAGAGAGGTTTCCTGGCTGCTTTTGAGAGTGGTGCAGGGCCAGGGTAGGAGTGAGCCTGCCTTAGCCCCCTGCACCACCACCCAGAAGCCACCTGTGGTAACTGGTGACCAGCTGGAGCCCGCATTCCAAACCCTGGACTCAGACCTGAACCCTCCTGTACTCCAAATCTCTACCCCTAGCCTGATAAAAGTAAGTGAGGGTGGGGGAAAGAGGATGGAGTGAACAGGGACGGGGCCTTGGAGAAGGGGTGGGAAGGAGACGGGGTAAGGGTGTTTGGGTTGGAGGTAGATCCTGGGATTGCACTTAAATTCAAAAAGTGATCTTGTGCTTAAAAAGGTTGGAGACGCCTCACCTATATGAACCTGTTGGTTCTTTGTCGGGACGTTGCTGGCGCTGATTTGTACCTGTGCTGGCAGTCTCAGAAGAGAAACCCAGGACAGAAAGGACATGGTGTGACAGGCAGGTTAAAGGACTTGATGGAAGGGGAGAGGGGCAGCTCTGAAAAACAGCAAGGGCCCTGGTTAATCAGGGGCAGCTGAGACAGAGCTGCTATAAATTAAGGGCCAGGTGAACTGACCTCCGGCTGCCAGGGAAGTGAGAGCTGATGAGGAAAGAGAGAAGCTGAAAACCAGAATGGTCAGCACTGCCAGAATAGACAGGGAAGGTAAGCGGCTCTGGCAGGGAGTGTTTTAGCTCCCTTCTCCAAGCAGCCTGAGAACACAACTGGTGACCGCAGAGGGATGGTTACTCAGGCCAAGCTGACCAGGGCGTCTGTCTCAACACCTGTTTAGCCAAGGGGCAGAGCCCCAAAATGCCAGACTGCGGGGTTGTGGACGGAGCAGGGGTGTGGAACCCGGGAGCGGGTCTAACCCTGCCACAACAGAGACTGATCTATACGTTTAGAGGGTCCAGCTAGATCAGGGCTGAGACATGTGCAGGTCGAAGCTTGCCTTGCCACCATAACCCTTCTGTGGATCAATAGACTTTTCATTCATTAGGGTTGTCAGTACAGAACCATGCATGAGCACTAAATTCACATTACCCCGCCCCCATGGTTACACACATTGACACATCTCAGGAGGTCTCTGGAGTGCACAGCATGGATGGTACAAGTCTGGTTTCCAAAGTTTTCTGCCAGGGATTGCTCCAGTTGTCTCTCACTTCAGAACCACATGAATCTCTGTCCCATGTAAACCTGGCATTATCATTATAAATTGGTATCAGAACTTCTGAATAGAGAACCGGCGGCTAAGGAGAATCTGAGTTACTGCACATACACCCTGTTTAAAATCTTTTGCTCTCAACCCAAGGGCTGAATGCCATGGGATGGGCCTTCCAGGAGACCCAGTTTGCATGTGACGGGTGCTGAATATGGATGGGCCACAATGGTTCAATTATAAATAGTGCTGTCCTCTAGGTTACTAAATGGCCAATGTTTTGTGCAGCCAATTCCCTGCAGTGCTCTCTGTTCTCTGTAGCGACAGATGACAACGAGAAGCAGTGGTCTCAAGTTGCAGTGGGAGAGGTTGAGGTTGGCTATTAGGAAAAAAACTATTTCACTAGGAGGGTGGTGATGCACTGGAATAGGTTACCCAAGCAGGTGGTAGAATCTCCCTCTCTAGAAATTTTTAAGTCCTGGCTTGACACTGGAATGATTTAGTTGGGGTTGGACTTGATAACCTCTGGAGGTCTCTTCCAACCTTACGATTCTGTGATTTAATGTGAGCTTTTGGGGGAAACGATTCTGCTGAATTCCCTGCATGTGTCTGAGTTTTCTGTTACCATTTAATAGAACTGGATGGCAGCCGGAAAGTGGGGATATTTCTATCCAGCCACAAGAAATTACAATCCTGAGCATTTTGTCATCCTTTTAAAATTAAGGCTGTGTCCATAATTCATTCCCCTGTACCAGGTTAGAGGCAGACATCTGGCCAGTGGGCATGTTATGTCCTGTCTCATAGGACTTGCAGCAGCTGTGGATACAATAGGTGAAGTTCTTAGCAGGGAACGTCAACCTCCCCTCCCCCCCTTTTTTTTTCTTTCCTCACAAAATAAATTTAGTGCTGGAGAAAGGTGTCAGGCTTCCTGCCCTTTCTCTCCCCACCATGCAGGCAGGGGAGGAAGGGAAGTGAGAGCTCATAAGGAAAGAGATAGAATTGTAGAATACTAGGGCTGGAAGGGACCTCGAGAGGTCATCGAGTCCAGTCCCCTGCCCTCATGGCAGGACCCAGTACTGTCTAGACCATCCCTAGAGAAGCTGAAAAACAGAACATCATCACATGCTGCTCACTGTGAAGAGGTCTAGCCTAAAAGCTTTTTGCAATATCTCCCTGGAGCAAGGATATTGAGAGACAAAGGACTAGAAAATAAGTAAGAAACAGGAAGTCATTCTTCCGCTCTACTCTGTGCCAATTAAGTCTCAACTGGAGTATTGTGTCCAGTTCTGGGTGCCACGTTTTGGGAACAGCGTGGAAAAACTGGAAAAAGTACAGAGAAAACCTGATTAAAGGTCTAGAAAACATGACCTATGAGGGAAGACTGAAAGAACTGAGTTGCTTGGTCTGGAAAAGAGAAGACTAAGGCTGTATCTAGACTACACAGTTCTTCCCAGAAAAAGATACGCAAAGTGCAATTTGAGTATCTTTTTCCACTTTTTTTTTTGGAAGAGGCCTTTCTAACATTTGGCCTGTCTACACTGGACCAAATTTCAGGAAAAAACCCTTTTTCAGAACATCTCTTCTTCCTCTTAAAACAAAGAGCAGACGCGTTCCTTGGACATGGCTGAGATTTTTCAGGATACCTATCCTGGAAAAACTCTGCAGTCTAGACATACCCTGAGAGGGGACATGATAACAATTTTCAAGGACCTAAAAGGAGAGAAAAATTATTCTCCTTAATCTCTGAGGATCGGACAAAAAGCAATGGGCTTAAATTACAGCAAGGGAGGCTTAGGTTGAATATTAGGAAAAACTTGCTAACTGTCAGGGTGGTTAAACAGTGGGGATAAATTGCCTAGGGACAGGGCCGTCCTTAGCCATAGGCAGAATAAGCAGTTGCCTAGAGCACCAGTATTTCTGGGACACCACTCTGCCGGGATGGACGGGAAGCAGTGGGTCATTGGAATGGAATGTGGTGTATTGTAACTAATTTGGGGCTGTTGTGGGGGTCACAAATCATGCTACCCCTTATCGTGGGAACTGTAAAATATGACACCAGTGCTTGCAGGAGAGACGCCATCATTGTAAGAAGTCTCAGAGGAACAAGCCTCCCCCTTCCAGAGTTGAGTGAACTGAGTTGGGGGGAGGGAAGAGCTTGAGGGCTGAGTCAGCCTGCTTCATGCCTGCCAGGTGTGAGCTGTAAGACTGGCTCAACCTGCTCCTTTCTCCTGGTTTTAAGGACAGACCTAAAGCAGACTCCACGAGGAGTCTTTTTGCTAGTCCAGTGGAAGCTGGAATGTTTTGCCAGCCCAGGTGGTGGCTAAAGAATAACACTAAGAGGTGAAATCACTGGTTTGGCTTGGAGCCAGACTCATTGCAGCCAGTGGAGCAGCCAGCGGAGTGGCTGGTGGGAGCAGCCAGTGGTCTACAGGAGCAGCACAAAGGTGGCCTAGCCTCAGGCTCAAGGAAGGGAGTCATCCAGATGACGTGTCAGGATCTGCACTGACTGGACAGTGAGGCGTTTGAAGTGGGGTACAGAGAAAGTTTGGGTAAGTGAACTTTGTTGTGGTATTTTTCCAAGATAATGCCATGTGACTTCTCTCTGTTTCATATAGGCTGGCTATGTCTAGACTGGCATGATTTTCCGGAAATGCTTTTCCATTAAAAGCATTTTTGGAAAAGAGCATCTAGATTGGCATGGATGCTTTTCCACAAAAGCACTTTTTGCAGAAAAGCGTCTGTGGCCAATCTAGACGCACTTTTGTGCAAAAAAGCCCCGATCGCCATTTTCGCGATCGGGGCTTTTTTGCGCAAAACAAATCTCAGCTGTCTACACTGGCCCTTTTGCGCAAAAGTTTTTCGCAAAAGGGACTTTTGCCTGAATGGGAGCAGCATAGAATTTCTGCAAAAAGCACTGATTTCTTACCGTAGGAAGTCAGTGCTTTTGCGGAAATTCAAGTGGCCAGTGTAGACAGCTGGCAAGTTTTTCCAGAAAAGCGGCTGATTTTCCGGAAAAACTGGCCAGTCTAGACACAGCCGCTATGTCTACACTTGCAGCTTCTTGCGCAAGAACAGCCATTCTTGAGCAAAAACTTGCCTGCTGTCTACACTGCATAGCTGTGTCTACACTGGGCCACTTATTCCAGAAAAGCAACCGCTTTTCCGGAATAACTTGCCAGCTGTCTACACTGGCCGCTTGCTTTTCCGGAAAAGCAATGACGATCTACTGTAAAATTGTCAGTGTTTTTCCGGAAAAACTATGCTGCTCCCGTTCAGGCAAAAGTCCTTTTCCAGAAAAACTATTCCGGAAAGGGCCAGTGTAGACAGCACAGTAGTCTTTTCCACAAAAAAGCCCTGATTGCGAAAATGATGATGGGGCTTTTTTCCGGAAAAGTGCGTCTACATTGGCATGGATGCTTTTCCAGAAAAAATGCTTTTCCGGAAAAGCATCCTGCCAATGTAGACGCGCTTTTCCGGAAATACTTATAACGGAAAAACTGTTCCGTTTTAAGCATTTCCGGAAAAGGGTGCCAATGTAGACACAGCCCATGAGTGTTCTTGCGCAAGTAAATTTACAGTATAGCGTTGTAAAACAGGGCTTCTTCTGGAAGAGTTATTCCTCTCCCTACGAGGAATAAGCTCTCTTGCGCAAGAGCTCTTCCACAAGAGGGCAGTGTAGACAGGCAACATGAATTTCTTGCACAAGAAGCCCCTATGGTTAAAATGGCCATCAGAGCTTTCTTGCGCAAGAGAGCATCCATGCTACCATGGATGCTCTTGCGCAAAAGCACATGGCGTCTGGACGCGCTTTTGTGGAAGATTTTTTGCACAAGAACTCTTCCACAAAAGAGTTCTTACCCAAGAAGCCGCCAGTGTAGACATAGCCTAAAAGTTTCGTTTCTTCACTCAGGCTCTGTGCTTGCAAGTGGGGAAGCATTGCCTCTCAGAGGCACTCAAGAGGTGTGTGAATTTCCTAGGCTACTGGGTGGGGGCTCAAGTTGGTTCTATGTAAGCTGGACCCCTAGATATTGAACCCGGTCCTGGTTGCTACCGGGCCTATCTGGTGGAAGGGTTAAACATGTAACAGCAGGGCTGGGTCCTAGAGAGGGCCGAATGTGCTGTCTGCAGCACAGTCTGAGGGAGGGGATTGGCTACTGGGGTCTCTGGGAAGGGGAGGAGGTAGGAGTGGAAGAGCAAGCCAGGCATAGGGGCACCAGTTTAATAATCCCTCCTTGGGCACCATAAATCCTAAGGACAGCCCTGCCTAGGGAGGCTGTGGAATCTCTATCATTGGGGAGTCTTAAAAGCGGTTAGTCAAACACCTGTCTGGGATGGTCTAGATGGTGTTTGGTCCGACCATGAGAGCAGGGGATGGTACTTAATGACCTCTCAAGGTCCTTTTCAGTCCTATGATTTCAAATATTAACTGTCCTGATTGGAGGTATTAGCTTGACGCAAACTCAATCTGATTTTAAAGTTAAAGGCCTTCTATGACTTTTAACATTAACTCTCTCGCTTACACTAACTCAAAAAAAAAATCTTTTTAGAAGAGTGAATGTGTTATGTTCATTTGTCATACCCCTTCAGAACTGGACTGGACATCAGAATTCCTGACTCTATGTAACTTCAACTTCCCTGCCAAGATTGCAGTAAAGAAGCAATTAGTGATGGCATTGCCCAGTAGGGATTAGATGGAGGCCACTGGATTCATGTCACAGAAACAGTGGAGCCGCTTGAAACAGGGTCAGCCTTAGCTCACTAGGCTGGCTATTAAGTGGCAAATTTAACCATGACCCTTCTACATTAAGGCTACGTCTCCACTGCAGGTTTTTGTCGGCAGAGAATGCTAATGAAGCGCTCATTAGCATTTGTCGTGCTGTCATTTGCATATCTCTGCCGATGCTTTTTGCGCAAAAACAAGCAGTGTAGACGGGTCCATTTTGCGCAAAAAAACCTTTTGTGCAACATCCCTTATGCCTCAAAAAAGGAGGTATACCTCTTGTGCAAAAAGCATTGGCAGAGATATGCAAATGACAGCATGACAAATGCTAATGAGTGCTTCATTAGCATACTCTCTGCAGACAAATACCTGCAGTGTAGACACAGCCTCAGTGTCCCCAGGGCCAGAAAGTAAAACTGAATGAGATCTGTGAAGGTCTCCCAGGTTTGAATTTTAGCACAGAGAAACTTCGAGAAACTTCAGCATAAGCAAAATGGCTCTCAGGTTTGTCCAAGTCTTCTTTTTAAATGTTTTTTCTACATTTGGAGAAGTTTTTTTTACAGAGAAAAGACCGAGAAAGAGACATAGGTAGTCTTAAGCCAAAGTTTCTCTGTGTAGGCACGGAAGGATGTGATGTTACTGTCGCATGATGTATTGGTGCTAAAGGCAGCTGAGGTGTGATGAATTCTGTGCTGTTTGTAGGTGGCTCTGAGAGCAGGTAATGAATAAAAAGTGAAGCCATTGGCTGCTGGTTGCCAAGAGTGGAGCATGTTAAGTTGCATGTGGAGCTCAATGGAGAAAAACACATGGTTGAAGTGGATTTCCTGGGTGAAGTCTCCATCCAATGCTCCAGCAGTGTCTATGGGAAAGAAGGTAAAAGCAGGAGGAACTCATCTATAAATATTGGGGGAAAGCTTAGTCTAGGGGAAAGGGCATCAACTGGAGAATCAGGATATCTGGTTTCCTGGCTCTGTCACTGATGTGCGTTGTGATCCTGGGCCTCTGCCTCCCGCCCCTTTATCTGACTTGTCTATTTATCTCGTAAGCTCTTTGGGGCAGGGTCTATGGGCTCATCTCCGCCAGAAAGCTGCATCAGTTTAAAATAGTATTTTAAATGGATGTAGCCCAGCCTGTGATAAACACACAGACTTATTTTGATTTCAAAACAACCTACTTGCAAGTTGATGTAAATTAGGAATCGATGTACGTGAAATCAGCATACGCCACTTAAACAGAAATCGGTCCAATATTACCCTTTCTTCAGTTCAGCTGAATTGGTTTGGAATCACACGTAAGTTAAGCTGGTGGACCATTCCTGTGCAGGCTGGGCCTACCTCCCTCTGCGTGTGTACAGCACCTACTACACTAGGATTTCAGCTGGAGCCTTTAGGCAACAAGCTAATACACTCTATAATAATTGCCCAGAAGGTGCATCTCTTTTGCTTTGGAGCTATGGAAAGCGACCTGACTCTGTCATTTGTTTAATAAAAAACACTCCATGATTTTGCAAAGGGTAAGAGGACAAAGCTTGGCCATTATATGCTGAGGAATAAACCTTTAGCATATGGTTATAATACTGTACTTTTCCCTTCTAATACCGTCCATCAAAGAATCTCAAGACATTTTCCAGACATTATTTAATTCATGTCCCTAACATCCCTGAGAATGAGGTAACTGTTATCTACTAATGTACTGAAGAGTGATCTGGGGGAAAGCGAGGTTAAGTGTCTTGGCTGAAGTCAAATAATGTTAGAGGATAAGTTGAGATTAGAACCTATGAATCTGGACTCTTGCTCCCCATCTGCTATGCATTGGCTCTAAAAGCCAGCCTCCCTCTCTAGAACAGGTTCCATTTAGAGGAAGGGAGTCTAAATTCAATTTTCTCATGTATGTCATCTCCTTCAATAGCAAGAGAAACGTTAACTATACATGCAACATGTATTTTTATGTCTTAAATGGAAGTTTTTATGATACAAACAATGGCTTCCTGTTCGAAAGAAATTCCAGTTCTCCTTTCAAGAGAAACATTCCATTTGAAAAAGCCAAATGTTGTTTGAGGAAGGATTTCCTGAGTTTCTAAATTTGGCAAAATAAGCTCTCCAGTCCCTAGGGAAGTACAAAATATTATACTAGCATTCAGCAGATTTTTTTTTTTTACCAAATGCTTGTCATTAGAAATGGCAGTTTAGTAACGGCCATCCATTTACACATGATTTCCTGGAAATCTGACATTTTGTCTTTTAGACCCAGGATATTGGACAACCTGAAATGGGTTAAAGGAGGTAGGAATCTATTTCCTGCCCCACAGGGAGCAACATAACTAAACCTAATCTCTCAATACATATTGGCTGTGTCTAGACAGCTGCTTTTGCAGAAAAACTTGCCAGCTGTCTACACTGGCTGCTTGAATTTCCCCAAGAACACTGACAATCTCATGTAAGAAATCAGTGCTTCTTGCGGAAATACTATGCTGTTCCCGTTCGGGCAAAAGTCCTTTTGAGCAAAAGCTTTTGCGCAAAAGGGCCAGTGTAGACAGCTCAGATTTGTTTTGCGCAAAAAAGCCCCGATCACGAAAATGGCAATCAGGGCTTTTTTGTGCAAAAGCGTGTCTAGATTGGCACGGACGCTTTTCCGCAAAAAGTGCTTTTGCGGAAAAGCGTCTGTGCCAATCTAGACGCTCTTTTCCAAAAATGCTTTTAACAGAAAACTTTTCCATTAAAAGCATTTGCGGAAAATCATGCCAGTCTAGACGTAGCCATGGTGTGAAGCAATGTGGACTCAGATATGTAGTAGTTAAGCACCATAGATTCTCTCAGATGTGATCCATCCAGGTTCTCGCCCATTGCTGTCAAGTGCTATATTCACTAATGCAAACCCCTGGACTCAAAAGTTCATCTTCAGGATGTGCTGACTGGTGATACTCTGTTCTGTTTTAATATGGTGTTACAAATCTCCAGCCGCTTATGGAGAACAAGCAAGAGGGAGGTGATCTATTTGGCAGGCTGAACGTTAGTACGAGTCTCACGCAGATCCATCATGGTGCTGATGATTAATGCTCACATATTGAATTTGGCGGCTCCAATCTAAGCAGTCTGTTGCCAGATGGTGAGAGAACGCAAGGAGGCAGGAAGGAGGAGGAAAGAGATTCTTCAATTGCTGTTTTATCATGTCACCAGGGTTGAAGGATGGCAGAACTAGAGAACAGGAGAAGGGAGAGGAGAAGTAACATCCATGCATGATTTGGTGGGGGCAGATGGAGGAAGGTTTTAATCCCATGTCCCTTTCCCTGTTGATGCCAAACTCAACATAGATCTTCAGTAAAGATCAGCTCAAGAAAAATGTTTCTTTCCAATGAGGGAAATGAGCAGCAGTGGCCTCATTCTAACCCTCAACAAATTACCTTTGTTCTTCCAATTAATTTAGCCTTTGCTTAATGTGAAGCAAATGTGTAATAAGCTCCAGAAAGAGACAGAAATGTTATTTCAGAAAGCTGTTTGAAATACCCTACAGAGATGTTCCAGCAGGTTTTACCCAGTGTTCCCTCATCTCTAGTCCCACTTTAATCATCACAGAGCCTCCTTGTTTAATGCTATTTTATGGAGCACTTCTCTCCTCAGTCCTGCTATTAAAACGTCACTGGTGTGGAAAAACCCATGCAAAATGTTACAGGGAGGTTCGTGGCTGAGGGATTTCATTTCAAAACACTTCAAAACCTAGAGAGAGGATTCTTTAAAGTCTAAACCCGATGGACACATCCTGAATTCTATTCTTGGCTCTGCAGTTGGTTTGCTGTGCAACACTGGTGAATCACTTAGGCTTTCTTCGCTGGATTTTCCAGAACTTTGTGAATAAAAAAGTGAATGCAGTTGTGCTTGTGGGAACTGATATTACAAGTCCTCAAATGAGTAGCCTCGTTTATTTCCATGGGCCTACAATCAGGCCAACTTATTTCAATAGTGTTAGCTGGAGTGAGTGAGGTCCAGTCACCTATATCTACAGACTACAGGTATGAATAAGCATTTGCAGGATACAGCCTTTAATTTGTGCATGTTTTAGTGTTGATATGAACAACAAGCATGTTAGATGTCTAACTGGCCATTTGATATGTTTACAAGCAGACTTCTTCATTGAGGGTCAATATTAATCATAAGAGGCTTTTCATCTCTTAGGATCCTATCCAAAACCTATCAAAATCAACTGGAGTCTTTCCTTTGCTTCAGATGCTCCTGGGCTTTTCTCAATCAGGGCCTAAGTCCATAAGGAGATGGACAAAACTCCTACTGATTTCATAGAACTTTGGTTCAACTCCCTCAGTTATCTTCAAGATAGTAGAGTCAGTGTCTTTAACCGGTCTGTAAAGTTGCATTCATACCTAATGTGTGAACGTATTCATGTTAAGTAATAATTGTTTGCTGGTGTGTAAATAGGCGTGTTCCAATGGACAAAATATACAGCAAACCCCATTGAGATAAAGTTGCGTGGGCAACAGACATGGTAGAAGTGGATTTTGTATTCTAATCTTTACCTTTCCTGGAGCATTTGTTTGGTCCTACTGGCTAATGTATCAATGTGGCGTGTTTGCATCTGGCAGTTGAAATGGTGGTCAAGAGGAGAGCATGCAAATTAGATTTACAAGACAGCTTTAAATCAAGCCATGCTGGAACAGGCCTATGCTACTTTCATGTCAAATTGCACATTTGAATTGTTTAGCTTCCATCAGTGGAGCAATTTCATAGTTTCTAAGGGAAATTATGGAATGAAATGGCAACCCATCTTAAATATTCTTTTATTTCAGTAAACCTTTGTTTTTTATTTTGTGTGCTGTGGAAAGCATCAATTCGTTCAGTGCTTGTTGGGGCAGGAGGACAAACAGTGTTGGCTAAAATGGGACTGGAATAGGCAATAAATAAACATGCAGAGACAGCGTGGAGGAATCTGTTGTATTCCAGTAATTCACAGCACCCTTATAAAGTTTGTATAATTCCTGGCCTAAGAGGTGCTCTCAGTACTTGTTACTATGCTGGAACAGATCCTTAAAGCTGTAGGCAATTGAGTATAAGTTGTACGATCCCCATGTGGCTACCCTTACTTAGGAACTGGACTCAGAATAAAGGGACACACAAAGGTAGCATGGTCACCTTTTTTCTTCCTCTCCTTCCCCTCCCCATTTTTTTCACATCTCTCACTGAGGCATGAAACCTGCTCCAGAAAGCTATTGCAGAACCAGATGCACATTGAAATGAATTTGCTGCCTCCATGTTCACGCCCCTTTTTGTGATTTCTTTCCATGTACGTTTGAGTAATTGCGCTACAGTAGCAAAGAGCACTAATTTGGGGAAACTAAATCTTAAGCTTGGATCAGAATTGCTTGCACTGTCATCTAATTAAGAAGCAGAAACACTGTCCTGCAATTTAGCCAACCAATCACAACTAATCACAGCTCTACTTCTGAATAGTTGTAACCAACCCATCAATTAAAGCATTTGAAAGCTAGATAATGATTAGGGCCCTACCAAATTTATGGCCATGAAAAATGCGTCTCAGACTCTGAAATGTGGTCTCCTCTAGTGCAATCTGGTCTCTTGTGTGCTTTTATGCTCTACTATACAGATTTCAAGGGGGAAACCATTCTCTCAAATTGATGGTCCAGAATCAAAAGGGAGTTGAGGGCGTTACAAGGTTAATAAAGGGGGTACTGGTATTGACACTCTTACTTCTGTGTTGACTGCCGAGCTGGGTGGCTAGAAGGCAATAGCTGTTGCCGGGGCTCCCAGCTCTGAATGCAGTGCCTCGCCAGCAGTACCATACCATGACATCCTTCTGTGATGCTGCTGGCGATGGGCTTTGCCTTCAGAGCTGGGCTCCCAACCAGTCGCCACCACTCTCCAGCTGCCCAGCCGTAAAGGCAGCACTGACACCAGCAACAGCGCAGAAGTAAAGGGAGTGTACTGCAAGCCCCCCCACTACAATACCCTTGCAACACCCCCAACTCCTTTATGGCTCAGGACCCTTGAAATTACAACACTGTGAAATGTCAGATTTAAATAGCTGAAATCATGAAATTAACCATTTTTAAAATCCCTTGACCATGAAATTGACCAAAATGGGCCATGAATTGGGTAGGGCTCCTAATAATGATAGGGAAAGTTAAGGAAATGACAATCTGGTTCCAGGTATTCCCCAAGACAGAGGAGACTAAATTTGTCAAATTATACATTTCCTATTTCATTAGCATTCTGAGGTTTTGTATATACTTAAGAAACAGGGGCAACCCTGTGCTTCAGGGGAGATACTCAAATGAGGGACAGAAAGTGGCCAAACGTATTGCCCCTCTGAGTTGCATACAGTTACTTTCAGATGTTTGAAGGCCCATGCACCTGTTGTGGTATAAGGCTTCAGCGCTACAGCGTACACAGCCCCAGTAGGCACCTCCCATGAGGCTGGAGCCCTGAGATACCCTCCCCAGAGCAGAACCCACTAGCCCCACCACCCTGCCATAGGGCAGAAGTCCTGAGTTCCCCTGCACCATTCGGGCAGGTGGAGAATAGGAAGGGATGTGGGAGTCTGCAAGCCACACTTTAACTGTAAAAGAGCTACATGAGGCTCACAAGCCATGGGGTGGCCACACCTGGTCTAGGGTTTACTCAGTTCTGCTACAGTGCAAGAGGCTGGAGCTGATGAGTCTCAAGTTCCCTTCCAGTCTTGCCACTCTATGAGAATGAGTTGTTCACCGCAGGAATTGTCTCTCCCTATGTATTTGTAGAGTGTATAGAACAGAGTTGGGCGACAGTTTAAAGCAAATAATAAATTTGCCCAAAATGCTTTTTGGGAGCATCAAAGCTATCTGGGGAGCATTCAGAAAATAGACCAGGAAAATTTTACACACAAAAATGTCTAAAATGTTTAAATCATTTGTTTTGCAAAAACAAATGTTTTAAAGCCACATTTTTGAAACAAATGCCCTTTGGAGCTGGGGGTGACGTTTTTATTAGTATTTTTGTTGGGGGTAGAGTAGGCAAAAGCATCACAAATGTCAGTTTTAGTAGGAAACTAACTGACTTGTTTGGATTTTCCTAGTTTGGAAATCAATGATGTGCAGAAATCAATCAATTGACTCACTAGAGTGAGTCAATATCAGGATACCTTTGTTTGAAGCCTCCAGCCTCTGCTTCTATACTCACAACACTAAGGTAAGGTTGAAATTCCTTGTTTGGGGCTCCGTTTATATGATAACTCCTGGATTCCTGCTACTGAAACTCTGCACTATATGAAATCCTAAATTACACTCCAAATTTTAATTCAGAATTGATTCTGGCAAATGACTTTAAGCAGACCTCCAAAGTCAATATGAAGACCTCATACATACTATTCTCAAAGGTGCTCCACTTATCTTACTTGCTATTCTCCTTAGTGAGTTCAAAGACTTGAGGAGCACTTTCCTATTGGTCTCATTATGATTTTATTTTTTTTATTAAAATGACACACTGAAACTATGAGGGTTCAGGCTCCTCCTTAAGGCAAGAGCCAAACTCTTCAGCCCTCCTCAGAAAGGAATAAAAATACCAATTTTGCAGACAATACCCGTTTGCAGTGAATCTTGATGTGGTGAAAAGCCTACTCACTGGGTATCTCTTTAGATGCACCAGTGCACTTTTGCATCTCTATCCCCATTTATTTAGTATGGCCATCAAACTTATTAAAATGACACATCTATGCATAATCCCCTGATAAGAAGCTGATTAAATTTTTTGCCTGACTTGTTGATGAGCCAGTGTTGTTCCTTCGAGTAAAGGTCTGCTCTGTTTATCAGCATTAACATTTGGAGTCCCATTAATTGTGTGGAATTTTCTTGTTATATAGCTCAGGGTCTGGATGGTAATGTACTTGATCTGTCATGTAGCAGGAACTCTGGCATTGCTAAGGAGAAAAATAAGTCCCCCTCTCCCCCATCAGTTTATCATATGCTTTATCTGGTAGTGTAACTGTTTTGTACATTTTTAATATAGAATAACATCATTGTGCAAACACTTGTGCAGGTGCTTAAACTTTAAGCATGGGAATAGTTTGATGCCTAACTTGAATTAGTCAGTCCTTGTTATGAAGGAGTGACAACCTGGAAAGCTTCTCAGAAGGTGCAAGGAGGAATTCACCATGTGCACGCACATACAGACAGACCTTTCCCTCTCATGTAGGATGGCAATGAAGCTTGGAGGGTTTTTTCCTTCTCAGTTAAAGATCTGCATCTCGAGTGTAGGAACAAATGAGTGTAACCAGGAGGATCAATTTTATGATTCCAAAAAAAATAATATGTTTGGGATCAGAAGAAAAAATCAGAAATGTGACATTGCCCAGGGAGCCAGCTAGTCAGGAAGGCAGTTGCATGAGTAGCCCAGAGAGATGGGTAGACCATTCCCTGAGAAGTTAGACAGTCCAGCGAGATGGCCACGCACAAGAGTCTCTGGCGTCCCAGCAACTGCCATGCAGGCTGTCGGAAAGCCAGGCAGGTGAGCTGACAGGAAACCAGCCAAGCTTCATCAGAAACCTGGCTGATTTTTCTGGCCATAGTTTTGTTGAAATTTATATCTCTGCAGAGCATCTCTGTAGATGAATTTTCCAATGGAATGTTTTCCCAACCAGTTCTGATACTTGTATACAACATACTAGCACACGTTTTCAAAATAGGAGCTGCATATTGCAGAAGTGCTTTACAGACCATATAGCATTGGGATAGTCTGATCTGATCCTACAAAAGCCCACTGTAGGAGTTATGAAATGAATGGGTTGGTCTTTGATCAGTATTTTCCAGCTATTATCTACATGACATTTAGGTCATGTCTTCACTCTAGGGAAGGTCCACATTGCCATGATCAATCTTCTGGAGTTTGATTTAGTGTGTCTAGCAAAGTCCTGCTAACTCAAACTCAGTGGGCGCCATCGGCAGCTTGTACTTCTGCTCCTGCAAGGAGTAAGGGAAATTGACGAGAGTATTTGCTCCGATTGGCCTCCCGCTGTGGAGATGTCGGGGAAGCTCAAATTAATGTACATAAACTCCAGCTATGTAATTAATGTTGCTGGAGTTGAAAATCTTAATTTGAAATTCCCCTTTACTGTAGACCTGGCCGTAATTGCATACTGTATCTGAGATGCCGAGAAGTCCTTTGGATATGTCAATGAACTGAGAACTGGTGTTTGTTCCTGGCTCTGCCACTGACTTACTCTGTGACCTTGATTGAGACACTTCATCTCTCTGTACCTTGGTTATCCCTCTTGCCCTTTGCCTGACTTCTTTTTAGACTGTAAGAGCAGGGACTCTGCATTTGCACAGCATCTAACACACTGGGTCCCTGATTAGATTCCAGGCTTGTTCAGGTTGAATCCCTATAGTCCGGCATCATCTGTGGTTGAGCATGATTTTAGTTAGCTGGATGTCTGCCTATCGTGTGTGGCCAAGTTTTTTCTGGTCCCATAAAGTTTGTTTTCAGCCACCAGTCCCGGCTCTCAGTGTTCTGTGCTGTTATTTAGCTCTAGCTTACCACTACATGTCTTCTAAGAGCCCAGTAAGCAGTGGAAGTGTGGGTAATGCTGCTAGACAATATTGACCTCCTGTGGTTCAGCAAAGTCTCCAGCGTGGCATCAGTCAGGTCCCGAGGGTGCCGGACTAGAAAGGTTCAACCTGTAGCAACTACTGCAACATAAATAAAATCTACATCTTGGAAACACTTTTATGTCCTTTATATATTTTTCTCCTTTCATTGTCAATGTGTTCTAGATTGTAAGTTACTTGGGGCAGGTATAGTGTCTATTTTATTCTCAACAATAGGAAGTTTGTTCTTTATAAACAGTACATTAGCAGCCCAGCTAAATGGCTTAATGTATCCTACCTAAACTGCTATGTGTACATATCTTAAGGGGAGAAAATACCCATTAAAGCATTTTTAAGACTCAGTCAGGGTTCCTGGCATGACTGTTCCTCTGTTTGTTGTTTCTAGGCTTTATTTACCTAATGCTCTAATTTCATTAATGCAACATTGGTCAGAAAAAAGGAATCCCAGCAAGCGCCAAGTCCCATCAGACTACAGCAGAGCTTAAAAGAAAAGCTTAGTAAAGGATTTGTCCATCTCATGAATTTCCTTAATTGTAAACACGGAGCCAGAGTGCCTTGTGTAGTAACCACATTTCAAAGCAGCATGTGGCCCATTAAAGTCCTCACATCTAAACTGCTAGGATGAAGGTAAGCAAGTAATTAGAGTAGTTTTTCATGCAGAGTGTCCACTAGAAGGCACTGTGTGCTATAGAATGTAGTCTTCTGAAAATACTAGCTGAAATAAGGAGAGCTGCAGTGGTACCTTAGAGACTTACAAATTTATTAGGACACAAGCTTTCAGGAGATACAACTCACTTCCTCCGACGCGTGAAGTGAAAGAAAGCAGCAGAGGAAGTGGGTTGTACCACATGAAAGCTTAAGCTCTAATAAACTTTTAGAGGAGGAGCTGTGTTAGTCTGTAACAGGAAAAAAATTAAACAAATAACATTGTCTTGCAGCACCTTAGAGACTAAAAAAAAAAAAATGTAGATGGTATCTTGAGCTTTCGTGCCCACGAAAGCTCACAATGCCACCTAATAAACTTGTTAGTCTTTAAGGTGCCACTGGACTCCTTGTTTTTGCTAAAACAGACCAACATGGCTACCGCTCTGAAACTTAATGGAATAAGGTGTGTCATGAAAGCAATTCCACCCCATCACCAGCACAAGATCTTACAGTGCAGCGTAGCACGGTTTTGGGACGTGAATGGATAGCGTATTTAGCCTTGGTACCAAATATTTCATGTTGGAAACATTAAGATGCTAATTTAAAACCTATTTTCTTTTGGTTTGGATACCTTACCCCTAAACTGAAAATAACAAAATGAATGACTGGGAAGGATGGCCCAGTGGGGCCACTAGCCTGAGACTTGGAAAACTTAGGTTGAATTCCCTGCTCTTCCAAAGACTTTGCATGAAGTAAATGGGCAAGTCGCTCAGTTTCTTTGGGCCTCCATTTCCCAGTTGTAAAATGGGAATTGTAGCACTTCCTTAGCTCACAGGGGAGTTGTGAGGACAAATCCATTTGATAGTAAGGCACAGGGTAGCCCAGAAAGCGGGGAGGAGGAGAGCAATTGACTCAGGACTTCCTCTCCCCCAAACCAAGAGATCTGGTGCACAATGTGACTGCATCAACCTGAGTTGTGCGGTGACCCTGTGTGCCAAGTCACAACATGCAGAGTGGAAAATAGGGTGCCGGGCCCAGCCCCACAGGACAAGAGACACCACTGTGGAGTGAGCGCAAGGCAGCTGTACGGTTCAGTCTGTGGCCTCCCGTCTGTGCTTTTATACCTGTAGTGTCTGGTTTCAGAGTTTGCCCTAGTACCTTACCCCTCGAACCCCCAAAAGCCCTCTGTGTGGCCCTCGTAAGTTGTTCAGATGCTAAAGTGATATGGGTTATAAGTACGATAAGTGGATTGGGGGGGAATTATTAGAAATGGATGTAGTAAACTTAGGGTAAGTCTAGACTGCGGGGGTTTTCCGGGATACCAGAGGCTTTTTTTTTTTGTGGAAAAGCAAACAGGCTCTTTCGGGGAGCCCTGTATACCTTGTTCTATGAGGAATAAGTGCTCCTCCGAAAGAGGATGCTTTTCTGCCATTTGGCCTTGTCTAGGCAATTTGCGTAGCTTTTTCCAAAAAAAGGCTATAGTGTATAAACCTAGCCTTTCTTTAAGACTGTATCAATGACAGTAGAGAAGTTATTCTTTTAGGGTACATGTACACTGCACATTTATTTCAAAATAAACTTTTTCTGATTTTTTTTCTCTCAAAATAGCTTATTTCGAAATAGCCCATCTATACTACAGGGAAGCCTCAAAATTAGTCTGAGGCAGGCTTCCCTAATGTGGACATGCTACCTCGATTTAGCGCCCCAGGAGGCACTGGGGCGTAGTTACTTTGAATGGTACTGGGGAGGAGCTATTTCAAAATAGCAGCAGTGCAGCATCCACACTATTGGAATTCTGAAATAGCTATTTCGGAATAGGCGTTATTCCTCGTGGAATGAGGTTTACAGAAGTTGAAATAAGCCATCTGTTATTTCGAATTTATTTTGAAATAACGGAATTGTTGTGTTGACGCTCGCATTGTTATTTCAGAATAATGGCTGTTACTCCAAAATAACGCTCCTGTGTAGACACACCCTTAATTGCTTTCCCCACCATACTCGCATTAGGTCCTAGGGACAAAGGGCCTGTGGAGATAGAAACTATCTACTTATCTGTGCCACTGCACCCGCTCTCAGCCTTTCTGCAATTGAATCAGCTTCCTTCTTTTCACTTCTTGGGGAGGGGTAGCTTCTTCCACTATAGCGCACACATCATTTGAGAACACAGGAAAACAGGGCTCACTACTCAGACCGGCCTGGAGGAACCAAGAGCTGCAATTACATGGAAAACCCTACTCAGTCCCAGGCTGAAGTATTTTCAGTGGTGATAGCAGCTAGAGGGAATGTAGATGCTAAAATCTAAACCATCTGTACTGAGCATGTGTAAACTGCAATTTTTTTAAAGGCTTTGTTAGTGCAATCTGGATGGATTTTTCATGGGGACAGCAAAACACACATCCCTGACACAAAGGCCTCTCCCCTGTCAAGAATTTCCACTTTCTGCATCAAAGCAGGAGAATCCGAGGGCTTTTAAAATGAAAGGATGCCAGACTTCAAGAGTAAACTTTTTTTTTTCCTAGTCCTTGGTCTCAGAAGCAGTTGAACTTTCCTGACTGTAATTTTTCCAAATATGGCATGAGTAAGCTACTTGGCATGGAAAATGTCATCAACTATTAGAGATTAGTAAAGTTAGAAGCAACTGAAAAGAGTCTATTAGCAAGAAGCGTCAGACTACCTTAAAAATAAGGTGGTGTTACCAATTGTGCTTGTGACAGCTTCCCTGAACCACTTGACATATCTGTGAATTATACTATGCCGGCTATATGTAATACTACTTGGTTATTCTGTACCTACATGATAAATGGATCCCAGTTCTTCCTCAATGACTAGGCACATGGGGCCATAAAGGATCTCTGCTGTAATTCTGCATTTCCTTCCATCTCCTGGTTTGTCTAATTAACTTTGATCTTCACGTTTCTTCTAACATACCATGCATACTACAACTTCATGTGCTACACTTATGCATAGGGCCCTACCAAATTCACTGCCGTGAAAAACACATCATGGAATCTGGCCCCGTCTCCCTTCTCCCCCATGAAATTTAGCATTGTCTTTGTTTGTAACCATATGCTACACAGAGATCACAGTGGAAATCAGTGTCTCTCAAACTGGGGGCTCTGATCCAAAAGGGAGTTGCAGGGGGGTTACAAGGTTATTTGTGGTGGGGGTCATGGTTTTGCCACCCTTACTTACGCACTGCCTTCAGAGCTGGGCAGCCGTAGAACGACAGCTGTTGGCTAGGCTTTCCACTTTGAAGGCAGTGCCCTGACAGAAGCAAGGGTGGCAATACCATAACATACCCTTACTTCTGCACTACTGTTAGTGGTGGCTCTGCCTTCAGAGCTGGGCTCCCAGCCAGCAGCAGAGCAGAAGTAAGGGTGACAGTACACAACTACCCCTACAATTATCTTGTGGCCACCCCCTGACAATCCTTTTTGGGTCAGGACCCCCACAATTACAACAGGCTGAAATTTCAGATCTAAATAGCTGAAATCATGAAATTTGACTTTAAAATCATATAACCATGAAATTGACCAAAATGGACTAGAATTTGGTAGGACTCTATGCAATACAGGAGTCAACCCATTAGCCTGCATTCTTGGCTACACACACACGAGGTATACAAATAGGAAGAAAGTGCCAATTAAATTGGTGACAAAGATCTGCAACTACTTTGTCAAGAAAATTCATGTTTACTATAGAGGAAAAGCTGCTGGGTCTTAAGAACAATTTGTAAATGACAGCACCTCTAGACAACCTGTTTCTAATTCTGAACAGTCAGAAGCAGCTGGAAGATGATTACTGTTCTTTGATTCACATATTTAATTCATTACATTGGATTTGGGCACTTTCCAAACTTTGTGGCAAGTTTAATATCCATGGCTGCAGTGTTTAATATCCATGGCTGCAGCCCCTCCCCCCCCATTGCTGAGCTTCTGTCATATTCTAGTAGAGCTTTCTACGGCAAACAAATCCTAAAAGTTATTGAGGGGAAATAGACTATTGTCAGCCATTGTCAAGTTATGGCAGTGTTCTTTTGGACTATTTCCTAAACATTTCTATTGTGTATATACTTCATTTCTCTGTTCCTTGAGAATACAGGAATCTACAAATTGCCATACAGGAATTAGACCTGTAGTTCATAAACTCCAATATCTGGTCTCTGACAGTAGGCAGGAGACAGACCAGATACCCCAGTGGTCTCCAACCTTTTTAAGCACAAGATCACTTTTTTAATTTGTCAGTCCAGGATCTACCTCAAACCCAAATACCCCTGTCCCGTCCCTTCCCTCTTCACTCCGTGAAGATGGGGTACAGGAGGGGGACAGAGTGACATAAGTGCCCCGTCTCTGTCTCCCTCACCCTGCACAACAAGCAGGAGGCTACCAGGGGGCAGCTCTGGGCAGGAGCAGCAGGGCGAGGAGCAGCTGAAGTACCAGCACTTGACAGCCTCCCAGCTAAACCAGTCAGGATCACCTGTCAGAGGCTCCAGGATCTCCTGGTAGATCCTGATCTACTGGTTGGTGACCAGTGCCCTAGAAGGAAGTGCAAGAAACTGCACAGAATCCTTAGTTTGTGTTCCATGAAGGTTTCATCCTAACATAGTTTAAGCTGTGAAGCATAAGGTTATGTCCCTTTCAAAATTATTAGCATTAACTACTGTAACTCTGGACTAGGGATGTGAACTGGATTTGAGAGAGACAGACAGACAGGGGGAGAACAAATGCTTCCAATCTACAATGTCTGTATTACTCATGATTTTATATGCTACTTTACCTTCTTTCTAAGGTCAACAATCTCTTTTTAATCACTCTTCAGATGTTTTTTTCCGTACACTTAATCCTTTCTGAATGCTGCATCAGAACTGACAAATCTGACAACAGCTCTGTGATTGCACAAGAGTAAACACAGAGGAAAGCAAAAAAAGGCAAAGCATAATTTCCCTATTTCCAAAGGCTTAGCCAAATATAAAAAATACTTCATATAATTCATCTTTCTCAAGAACACAAACACACTGGATTCGTGAGCTGTTTAATATGGTTGTGAATGAGAAAATACATCTTCTTACAGCTGTAGGATCCAATTTATCAATATCCCAGACTGCCAACTTCATGTTTTGATAGCTTGCATGACTTCTTGTAAAAGAAGATCTTAAGACTCAGAGTTATGATAAATGTGGATCAAAATAATTGAGGCTACTTCTAAATTTTAAGCAACATGTGTGTTTGAAGGAGAGTCATAAAAGCTATGTACAGTATTGCTATGTATAGGCAAATGGCTTTTAATTCATCACCAATGGGGTGAAGGACAGGATTTATATATGTAAAATGTCACATATTGGAACCAGCCCTCGTTAGGTTACAAGCTGTCATAATCCACAGCAATGGCTAGGACAGGAATTAGCTAATCATATAAACGTGGCATCACAACTGGAATTCTCAACCTTCCAATTCCAGGAGGTTGAGAGCTAAGGATAACAAATAAAAATAGAGCATCTATGCTATTTTTCAAGCTAGCTGCTAGGATGAGTCAGACACTGGAGCAGATTTGAAATTCAATCCTTTGGCATGCAGAAGCCAACACACTACGAATCATGGAGAATTGGAAGAAAGCTAAATCAAAACAGGACATCAATATAGACTTTTAAACTATGATAAGAACTAGGGATGTAACTGTTTTACCTGTAACCAATTAACTAGCATCACTGCTAGCAGCTCCCCCTCCCCCCCAATGCAGAAAGGAGACTGCTCCAGCATGGCCAGCCCCACCACTCCAGCCCAGCTGGGCCCATCACATTGTGGGCACTCCAGCATGGCTCAGCCATAGCAGCCCCCCGTCTGCGGTGCAGTTTGCCCAGCCAGACTGGAGCAGCCCTCTGCCAGTGGCAGGCGTGGTTAAATGTAATATATAACTGGTTAACCGGGATTTTACATCCCCAATAATTACCCTGAACCAATAAAACTAGTATTACTCTGTAGTCATGGAACCATTAATGTTAGAGCTAGAAACCAAAATCTAAATCTGAAGTAGGGATTTAAGATATAAGGAAATATCAATATTTTAAAATACTAAGGAGAAATGATAGACCCAAACTCAGTAATTGGTTTTTGGATGCAGGATTTGTTTCCTATGGTAATTTTCTTGTCAAGTGTTTATTTAATGCTGCTTAGGTACATATTGGTCATCCCGTCACACACTGTTGATAAACATTACATAAAAGTTAAGCTGTTTTTGAGCTTAGCAGATAAGACTTACTGTGTGCAGTCACTTCCTTTAGTTAATTGTAAAAGAGAAATTGAACCTGAGACACATACCTGTAATTTGTGATGTGATAAAAGTAGTCATTAGCATGAATGTGTTTGGTATTCCATATTAATATATGCAGAATGCTTCATTCCTATACAGCCAGTCCCCGACTTACAAATGCATCGACATACAAACAGCCGCACTTACGACCTGCCTCCCATTAAGTGCGGCCACGACTTACAAACGGCGATCCGCACTTACGAACAGTGTGGCCCCACTGAAATGAATGGGGTCCGACTTACGAACACATCGAGTTACGACCAACGTAACTCGTTCGTAAGTCGGGCACTGGCTGAATTAGAAATGATTGATCAAGCTATTTAAATATTCATCAGTGCCTAAGTCATTCATATCTTTAAAAACATTTCATCAAGATGTATACTAAGGCTAGGTCTACACGATAGCCTTTTTTCAGAAAAAGCTTTTCTGATTGCTTTTCTGGAAGAGGTTTTTCCCGCCATTTGGCCCCATCTAGACAGGGCCAAATGGAAGAAAAGCCTCCTCTTTCAGAGGAGCCTTTATTCCTCATAGAACAAGATATACAGGGCTCCCTGAAAGAGCGCATCTGCTCTTCTGCAAAAAAAAGCGGAAGAGCAAACATGTTCCCTGGACACAGCAGAGTTTTTCTGGGATACCTCCAGTATCCCAGAAAAACCCCAGTCTAGACATACCCTAAATGTGAGTTTTTTTTAAAAAGCTATCAAATAGAAACTTTAATTTATTCACATTGATAAATGTAGTATCTACTTATTTCTCAGCTAAATCAATAGAGAGTTACTAGACCTCCCAATTTAATTAGTACCTACTATGGTACTGAGAAACAAACCCAATCCTGAGGAATTTAGAATATACAGACTTAAAGGATGGGAAGGGAAGAGGCACTGAGGCTACGTCTACACTGCAGGCTTCTCGTGCAAGAAGCCTTGTGTGCAAGAGGTTTTGCACAAAAACTTCTTGTGCAAGAGCACGTCCACACCTCAAAGCGCATCGCAAAAGCCATGTGTTTTTGCACAGGAGAGTGTCCACAGTGCATGGACACTCTTGCGCAAGAAAGCTCTGATGACCATTCACAGAATGGTCATCAGAGCACCTGTGCTTTTTCCCATAGGGGTTTCTTGCACAAGAAAGCCCACTGGAGCATCCACACTTGCCTTTTTGCACAATAGCTGTAGCACAAAAGGGAGTTATGCCTCGTAGGAGATGGTTTACCTATACTGGCAAAAGCCCTCTGTTCTGCCGTTTTACTGCTGATTTAGTTGCGCAAAAGCACATTTGAGGTGTGGATGCTCCGCAGGTTTTTGCACAAAAACCGCCGGTTTTGTGCAAAAACCTTGCAGTGTAGACATCGCCCAAGAGATTAAATGACTTGCCTGACAGCATTCAGCAGATCAGTGACAGACCTAGGATTCATTACAAGGTCTCCTTGACGGTACCATGCCCATTTCATGTTTTCGCATGTGATTATATAAAGAAATAATCCATTGACTGCACTCCCAGGCATATATTAAATCAGTGTTTCTTAAACTGTGTTGCAAGGCACAGCGGTATGCTGCAAGGCAATTGGAGGTGTGCCTTAAAGAACAACAGGAGTTCAAAATGGCTGCCCCTGAAGGGGCAGGCGACCTTTATTTTTGCTCAATAACTTCCCCCTCTTGCTTCCCCCGCCCTTCAACAAAAAAATCCTTGGTGTTCCTCAAAAACAAATTGTTTGGTGTTCCTCACTCTTAAAAAGTTTAAGAAACACTGAATTAAATGCTGTGGTTATAATAGAATCACTTGAATTATCTAGTCACACTTTTATTACAGTTTATTTCTACAATAGGATTTAAAACCATAAGGCAGCTGTGGAAAATCTGTCAGCTAATCAGAAAGGAACAACCGTTGGTAAGTTACTGTTGTACTCAAGGTCACTGTACTGTTATTGAAAATGTGTATTATTGTACTGTATGTTTGCCATGCTTTGTCAGTCAGAAAATCAGTCTAGTTTGGAAAAAAAATTCTATGGTCTCTGACATATAATTGAGCAGTTTTAAATGTTTATCAATTATTTGGAATTTTTTATTTGGAAAAGAACATCCCACCCCTAGTACCTCTTTGCAAAACTTTAACTCCACAATAATAAAACAAATACTTGAACCCATACATGATGCTTCAATACCATTCAGTAACTCCTTCCCTCCCCTAGCTTTTGGACCTGCTAAGTGCATGAGGGAAAAATGTGAATTGTGTACCATGTCTGGTGGCTGGAAGTATGTTTGAAAATCAAGGCATCCTGCCAACTAACAATTTCCTCTTATAACAAGGGAATTCCAGTTTTTGTACCTCTAACCACAACTTGGGCAGTGTACCAGGGAAAGGCAAGCTTCCTCGATGACCTAGACTCAATACCTTCAGTTCCACTGGGAGCTTCATAGGCAACTCGTATAGTCCAAAGTGCCAGTGTTACTTGCTCCCACCATCAAGCTCCATTTAAAAAGCAACAGTCACATTCCAGACTTAGCTGCAACTTCCAAACAGTCTCAACAGCACACTACACTAGTTTAATGGTCCCACTGGACTGCTGGTAAGCGCCTCCTGGCCAGAGCCTGCCTCTGACACCTTACTTCCTTCCACAACCCAACTCTTTGTCCTACGACACCACTGCCTCCTGGCTCAGGTCACCCTCCAAACCCTCTGCACGCCACACCTCCAGTCACAACTCCTTCCCAGACCCTGCACTCCCTCTTACTCCCCCCCACCCGCCCCAGGCAGAATCCTCTTCTGCACCCATACCCCTTTGCTGACCATGCACCCCATCTCCGTCCCGCATCCCATACTCCCTCCATAGAAAAGTGTGGCCCTTGACCACTTTAGCACAATTTTGGAGTGGTCTCCCGTCAAATTATTGCCCACACGTCCTAAATGAAGAGTTGCACTAACTTTAGCAACTACAGATTGGAAAGTTCAATGCCCCTAGTATATGGGCATATGCTAAACCTGAGACGGTATTTGGTTTATTTGTAGCTCAATTAACTTGTGAATGAGTATGAAAATACACAGCACGGTATGCTAATGTAAAAATAAAGAACTATTTGCTTTTCATAAAATGGAAAGTGATAACTCAGATTGTAATGACAGGAACACATCTGACGACTTATTTCATCCTGAATATTTTATAGTAGGAAACATCAAAAGGCAGCCCTAGGGCTGAATGGAGCATCTTTCATGTTGTTTTTTTTTGTTGGTTTTTTGTTTGAGCCTATTTATTGTACTTCAGGGCAAATGTTTCAAAAAAGAAAAATGAGGAACTATCCAGCCCTTTCCCCAATGAACAATGGTGCCTTCTGAAGTTGATGGATGATTCTCAAACTGAATATTAAGGTGATTCTTCTCCCATTAAAATGGAATAAATTTGATAAATTTGCACTTATAACTGCAGGGACTTCTGCCAGCCAGCAGGTCCAGCCACCACCACCACTATCAAAAGGATAATAGATGTGTTTTAATTATGCCTCATAATAAAAGGCCTGTCCTGTATTTTGTAAAATGAAGAATCCATATAAAAGAAAACCTTACTAATATGATGATTGAAAATGGGAAAGAACAACTTTTAATCCATAAAGAGACTGCATATTAAGTGTTCTACTGTACTTGTATTAATACAGATCAAATGTATATTCATCTGTACTAGGCCAAAAGAATCTTATTTTGCTAGATTCATTGTTTATATTTATGTCTTGAATAAGCTTATTGTAACTCAATTAGTACAAACAGTCTGTGCATATCTTAAATGATAGTAATTGAGTGAAAGGCATTTTTTGCACAAAATTATACTTTCCAGATTACCATTTATCTACTGATACTGCTAAAGAGACTAATCGTACAGGGAAATACTACCTGAACAATCTAAGTATATAATAACTTTTCCATTAAGCAGAAATTTTCCACTAAAATAAATATAGATGAGAAAATTTACTTATATCTCCCAGAAAAATTCTAATGCTAGTTCTCTGCCAAACTCTTATGCAAAGAAATTAAAATTTGATTTTTTCCCCCCATAGAAAGTTATTGCTAATGTCTTCATATAAGAATACACCTAAGAATTAAAATGACACTCAACCACACTTTGAACATAGTATTGCAAGCACCCAGATATACAATTTCTATATCAAATTTCCTTATGTGGTTACATTTACATTAACCATAAGTGTGCAGATAACTTCATTACACTTAATATACCTGAAACATCTATGCAAAGGCCTTTGTGACTTGTATAAACTCCAAGTTAAAAGCTTTTGTGCATGCCCATACAGTATTTTACATTATATAATTTGACTAAGTTACCATTTAACAATTTTATTAGGTATTTTTAATGACAGTACAACAAATGTAAGGCTGGTGGTACAGTACACATTTTCCACAATCAAAAAATTTCACCTAACATTTTGAACTCTCAATACAATTTTCACTGTTTTGAGAAATGACATATCCCTACATATTGCCTTCATAATTCCAATGAAGTTAACTTAGAGGCACTCATACCAGCATTAAGTGTGGTACAGTATAAACATCTATCTATAGAATTATATCAGCTTTGTTATTAGTGACTGCTTAGAGTCATCTCTCAAACAAGTTGTTGGGAAGTATTAATCTCTCAAACCAGTCGTATAGTATCATCCGAGTACTTGAGTCATTTTTCTTCATAAACCGTGAAAAGATATAGAAAGATTCTTTCAACAAAGATTTGTGATTTCCAAATGCTCAAACTCAATCTACTGAATTTAAGAAAAGGTAAAAAATTGATATGATTAAGAAAAAGGTAGACAGTTTCTGAAGCAGGGTATTATGAAGATGCTCTCCTATTTGTTGCTCATAATAGCAGGATTTTATAACTTAAAAATGGATTCCCTCCTTCCAAGATTACCGAATACTCCGCTTCTCAGCTAAGCGGCTTGGTTTTATATACAGTGCCAATGATTTATGCTCAAAGACCAGGTACTCAGCATTTCCTAGACAGTGTCTTCTTATAATATACCCAATACTTAAATGCTATTTTTCAACTATGACACTGATGATGAATGTATACTAGGAGGGTTTTGTTGTAGTGTCTTGCTATACTACTACAAACTCTTAGCTAAGAAAAATGTCATCATGGGATTTATTGATAGCATCTCAGCATTCTAAATGAATAACCTACTTGAGCTACAGTGGTTTCTTACCCTTTGGAGGGATGTTTCTATCACATCACTTCACCTTCCAATTCTTAGTCATGACACCATACACTAGGTGAAGTAACGCCAGGAGTACAAGTAAAAAAATGTGTACACCTCACATCTTAAGTATCCAAGAGCATTTTACTGGATGCATTAAAAACAATATATTATTTTGTACTGGTATAATGATTGATGCTAAGACTATAATTCAATTTCAATCTTGTGCTTCGCTCCCCAAAAGTGTTAAGTTACAATATGACAAGTACTTTTTCAATTTGACAGAAATCACTAGATTTTTAGTCATCAAAAAGAAATTAAAGTACAGTAAAAAAAGTCTTCACGAAAAATTCCACTCAAATTCAGTAGTTATAGTTAAGCTCCATCAAGTGTATTTTAATACAATTGATCCTTATAACAAGAATTCAAAAAGTGTGAAACTACACTGCACAAATCAAAATATACTAATCTAAATCTAGCTATACAATATACATTAGGAATGCAAGCTCTATAACCATATAAAATGCTTTTACATACACCATTTGCAAAAAATTCTGTAATCCTGTGGATCTGTAAAAAAAGTGTATTCCAGCATTCATCATAAATTATTGGCAACCTGTTGAGGGGAAGACAGAATATGACTATTAACAGGAATTTCACTACAGAAGCATGCTATAATTACAGTTACAGTAATTGATTCCCTGTGACCTAAGGGAAGTATAAAAAATCCCTCAGATTTAAAAGTAAAAATTAAACTCTAGTGCAACTAAACACTTAACTTTACTTACATGAATAGTCTATAATTCAACAAATGTTCAAGAATAAAACCAGTCAGCTAGCTATAATTACAAAAAAGAGTTTGCTGAATCAAGACCTATGTTTACTTCACTTTGTTTTAACATCCTAAGAAAATACATTCATCAGATAGTCAAGATGAAAGCATCCTCTCTCAATTATTTCTCCTTCACAGAGATTAACCACCAGGCTCCCTGTAAGGTGCGGGCCTTTGTGGGCATGTACCAAGAATTTCAGTTTCGCCCACCCTCTCAGCAGAGCCATGCCCCAAGCTGCTCCTGGGGCTGGGCCACATGGCAGGTAGCTGCCTCGTGGGCTGGGACTAGAGCCAGACTGTGATGCAGCTGCTCCTGGATTGGGACTAGGGTTCTAAAAATAGCACCGCAGCCCTGGTTCCAGCCCCTATGCACAGAGCAGCCACCCACCATGCTGCCCTGCCTGGCAGATGCAGGTGTCAAGATGGCAGAAGAGGAAGGAAGGGGTAGAGGGAGAACTAAAGAGAAGGTTCAGGTAAGGAGAGAAAGGGACTTGTGCAGAGAGGGGAAGAGAGGACCCAGGCAGGAGAAGAAAGGGAAAGGCACCAAGGGCAGGGTGGAGGAGAGATAAATGCCAGGAGGCCAAGAGAAGACAATGAGAGGAAAGGGCAGGAAGGGAGGGAGGGAACAGGATGGGAGAAGGAAGGAGGCAGGGTGATTCTCTGGGAGAGGAAAGGGGAGAAGCAGAGGGGAGGGGCAATGGGGGCAAGAGGGAGGAAGGAGTGGGTGCCTGGAGAAGAGGGGTTGAAAGAAGGGGTTGGCACAAAGAAGGTGGGGGATGGAGCAAGTCATTAAACTGGGGCAGAGGGTGGTGAGGGGGTGGGCACCAGGGAGGAAGAGGGCAAGAAGGGCAGGTGCTGGGAAGGCAGGGGCAGTGAGGGAAGAGGGAGGACTATGCAGGGGGTAAGGGAAGGTGCAGATGCCAGGGGGATTGTGGAAGTGAAGCAGAAGGGCAGACACAGGAAGGGGAGGGTCAGGTACCAGAGGGCAGAGGAAAGAGGCAGGGCAGGTAGATGGGGGAGTTGTTAGAAGAGGTGATGGGGAGGGCTAGAGGAGGGGTGGGCACAGGGGGAAAGGGCAGGTGCAGAAGTCAGAGAGGGGGCAGGTCCCAGGAGGCTAAGGGGAGTGAGAAAGGCAGCAGAGGAGGGTGAGGGGCAGCAGCAGCAGGCGGCACCTGGGGAACAGATGAGGCAAGGGGAAGGTGGAAGACATGGCAGCAGAGGGTAAAGAGGAGAGGTTTATAACTTGGGTGCCACAGTGGCACACGTCCAAACAAGCACACAAGACCTTAATATTGGTGCACAAGACAAAACTCACTCATGGATGGAAAATCTTAAGAGGGATCAACCCCTGAGGTAGTGTCCATAATAACATTAGAGAGAAGCTATCTGGTTCTATACCTGAAGTTGTGAAACTATTCCAAAAGCATTTTACTAGTCACCTTGAAACCACTGCTAATTTACAATCTTGCACTAGCATGATTAGTGCTTTACTGTTTTCAATTAGTTGCCCTCCTATTATTACAAAAGTGGATTTGGGAAACTGAAATGAATCTCAACGCCCATGAAATGTATCCCACTAATTAAAACACATTCATAGGTCGAGCATATGTCATAGTAGCTTCAGCGCACCAACAGCACATTCACTATGCTCTGCAACAACCTTGATTATTTATGAGTTTCTTAGTGGGGACTTTGTCATTCTTTATCTGCTGTGCCAGGAGCTATACTTTACTTGGCTGTTTCTTGAAAAGCAGATAGTGTTTTTGTGTGACACATACTAGTAGTACTTCCAGGGAGGCAGAAAGGTTGAAATTAGATGGTGAGGGGGGAATGCCTAATATTATATATTGTTCAAACATTAATTGTATGCTGTCAGGGTAAAGGAACAGCAGAGAACATAGCCATTTCACCATTTTGCTCCTTTAATACATTCTATTTTTTTAAATTTCTACTTCTAATATTCTGTACCACTTTTCACTTAAGGAAACAGCCTGTCTAAAGAGGCTGGTAGGAGCTTTCAGTTTTCTGTATCTAGAGCACGTTCTAGAGCTCATTGCATGATAAAATAGAATTTTTTATTATAGTATTTTCAGAATTATTCTCTGGAGATTTCAGACTCTGCCTCACACACCAGAGGCTGAAATCCTGGTCCCTTTAAAGTAAATGGAATTTTGCCATTTCAGAACAGGATTTCACTCAGAAAGTTAAGAAGAATTCCCTCACTTTAACTCTTGTGAGTAGCAGGCATCTTGTTCTCTCCTTCCAATTCTTCCACTCCTGCTTGTGTCATGAGGTCTGCAATGTTTTTCTCCAGATCATCAATACGACAGCTCATGTCATCAAGTTAGCTTGAGTTAAAGAAAATTAACTGTAATGTTTACACTTAGTAGCAGTTTATCATCATTTGATTACATCCTTACACATTGTTACAGTGCCTTTAGAAATCTGGCTTGCAAATTTAGAATTTAATATACATAAATATTTCTACACTTGCCATCAGAGCCATTTTACAAGAAGAAAGGATATTTCTTCCAATGATCTGGTCAGACATTGTCTGAAATTTATCTTGCATCTGTTGAAGCAGTGTCTGTACCTAAAAGGGGAAAAAAGTAAATAATTAAACAAAATATCCCTTTTTACAATACTTTGGTATAATTATGTCACTACTGATCTCAACTTGTTTCACACAAAATTATACATTTGGACATTACCATTGATCAAATGTTCATAGTAACACAAACTACTCTGGAAACTCCATGCCAAAAATAATTCAGAAATTACAGTGTCTTCCTTACAGGATTTCAAAGTGCTCCACAATTAGGGATGTAAGTGACCAGTCTACTATCCAATAAGCAAATCCTTATCGGATAGCTGACTAGTGACTCGAATAGTAACTCCCCTCCTCCCCTTTACTGCCTAGCTCTAGCACGGCTCTTGCAACATTTCAAAAGTAGAAGTGCTGCGGGGAGCCTGGGGCAAGCTGGGTACTCAAACAGTCCCCCGCTGGCACCAGACTCCTTGCAGCACTTTGCTTCTGAAATGTACAAGAGCCCTCTGGGGGCTCTTGTACATTTCAAAAGCAGGGAGCGTGGGTGCGGGGAACTGTGAGTCCCCCGCTGGCTGTGCTCCTTGTGGCACTTCTGCCTTTGAAGTGTAGCAAGAGCTAATTGATTAGTTGATGCAAATTACATTGACTATTTGATTAGTTGATAATCTAAATTTAACATCCTTATCCACAATAAAGATGTTAAATAGCGTGTAATTGACTAATACAATAGTCGATGCATTTTTGCATTGACTATTCAATTAGTCGATTAGGGCAGCATTGCCCCTTTGAAATTCAGATGCAACACCGCATAGAGCCTGGGGTCAGCTGGAGTGACCCTGGGCTCCGTGGGCTGCTGCCCCTTTGAAATACTGCTGCAGCATTTCAAAGCGGCAGCACTGCACAGAGTCCAGGGCATCCCCAGCTGATCCCGGGCTTCATGTGGTGCTGCCACTTTGAAGTTCTCCCCTCTTCTCCCCCCCTTGCTCCCTCTGATAGATGTAAGTGATAGATCTGATAGAAGCAGCAAAGGGAGGGGAGCAAGCAACTAGTCGACTATCCTGTCAACTATCCGATAAACATTTGACTACTCCTTAACATTCCTAATCCACAATCACTCAAAAAACCTTAGAGAAGCTCTATATACCTTACACCCACCCAAGAGTGTACCAATGAAGAAAGTGAAATGGTGTAACTTCTGAGGTCTACAAACTGAGTCAGTGTCAAAAACTACATCAAAGCCCAAGGAAGGCTCAGCGTTGGGCTTTAGCCACACACTCATTCTGCATCTCACATATGCAAGACTCTGAGAAAACACACTTGTTCTTAATATTTTCAAAATACAGCTCAATCTCTCACACACAAAAGGTCTTAAATTACATGACTAGCTCTGAACTACTCTTGCTGATAGATACCTGGCCAACAGCCCCGTGACACTAGTTCAGCGGTTCCCAACATTTTCCAGATGGGGACCCATTTTGACAATTCAGAAAGACTTGATGACCCAAGGCAATTCAAAAATGAGAGGATGAGGGGGGCAGAGTCACTTGGGGAAGACACTGGGCGACCCTTTTGAAATGTAATGGCAACCCATATTTGGGTCCCAACCCATAGGTTGGGAAACCCTGCACTCCTTAAACTGGATTGGGGTGGGCGCAGCCAAAAAGCTGGGTGTGGGGAAACCATCACACTGAAGTGTCCTCACAAGACAAGAGGTATTGATAATGCAGGCACCAATCAACCTCTTAACTCATCTCCAAAAAACGGCCCCGGGTGCCGGAGAAGAACGCTTTCAAAACACCTAGGTTTGTCATCCTGCACGTGGCCGACCCTCCCTCAGTTGGGCTGCCTTGAGGATTAGAGCTGCTAATGGGGGAAGGGAGAGATAAAAAACCAAAAGGTACCAAATCGATACAGCTGTAGGAAGGGGGGGGTAATTCCTTCCCCCCCCCCAACCCAAAGCTTCTGTAATATCGGTGCTGGGGGCAACCAGCGCCCCAGAAAGGGCCCTACACTGGATGTGGCAGGCGTGCAGGGATGTTAACGAGTAACCAATTAGCCAGGGTAGACGGTTAACCACTCCCCCACCCCCGGCTGTGGGATCCCGTTCAACCAGTGAGCTCTTTAACCGGGGTTTTACAACCCTGACTTCGAGCCCCTCCCCCCCCCCACGTAGTGTAACGGGGGGGGGGGGGCAGGGAGTGGAGTTTACATGACACAGTCGCTCCTTGGCTTCCTATGCAATGCGCCCCCCCCCCCGGGCACTGCCCAGCCGGAGTGTCTCACTCGCCCCGCCCCCCCCCCCAGGCACTGCCCCCCCCGGGTGTCTCACTCGCCCCGCCCCCCCCCCAGGCACTGCCCCCCCCCCGGGTGTCTCACTCGCCCCGCCCCCCCCCAGGCACTGCCCCCCCCGGGTGTCTCACTCGCCCCGCCCCCCCGGGCACTGCCCCCCCCCCGGGTGTCTCACTCGCCCCGCCCCCCCGGGCACTGCCCCCCCCCGGTGTCTCACTCGCCCCGCCCCCCCCCCCGCGGGCACTGCCCAGCCCGAGTGTCTCACTCGCCCCGCCCCCTTTCGGGCTCCTGCGCGCACCCCCTGCCCAGCGCCCCCCTCGGGTTCCAGGCCGGGGTCGCCTGCGCAGCCAACGGCCCCGGCCGCCGCTCGGCGTCCCGGCCCCAGGTACGTCCCCCCCCCTCCGCTGCGCCGCCTCAGGCCCGGCCCGGGCCCCTCACCACGGCGGTGAGATCCTGCACGGTCTTGGGGTCGGTCTCGGCCATGGCGGCGGCTGAAGTCAGGCCCCGCAACCGTCTCCAAGACACTGGGACGTCCGCGCCTCGCCCCGAGATTTCCGCCCCGCTCGCGGCTCTCGCGAGGAGAGGGAGCATTGTGGGGGATGTAGTCCGGCCTGGCTAGGGAGGGGGCGGGGCGAGAGGGCCTAGACTAGAGTGGGGGAAGAGGAGCGCGGGAGGGGAGGGGAGGGGAGAAGAAAGGGGGTGCAGGCAGGGGAAGGGGAGAGAAGAAAGGGGGTGCAGGCGGGGAGGAAAGGGGGTGCAGGCAGGGGAAGGGGAGAGAGGAAAGGGGGTGCAGGCGGGGAGGAAAGGGGGTGCAGGCAGGGGAAGGGGAGAGAGGAAAGGGGTGCAGGCAGGGGACGGGGAAAGAGGAAAGGGGGTGCAGGCAGTTTGTAGACCTCAGAAGTTACTCTCCACCCTGGGCTTGGCCCCTTCTCCTCCCTCAGCTCTGGGGAGGAGAATGGAAGAAAACCAGGGGATGGTGCTGTTGGGAGAAGGCAGGCCCTTAAGTCCCATTCCACATGGGATGCGCTCAATCAGATGTACTTTTGCGTGTCTCTGTGCTTGAACATTTTTTAATAACCTACCGGTGCCAGACACACATCACCACCCTGTGTTACACTGTGCCTGCCTCTTTAAGTCCACGTCTGCGCACAGGGCCTTCATACCATGCCTGCTTCCCTAACACACAAAACATAACGCCCCAAATGGATGCTGCTTTATTTTTCAGACCGTTGATAACATTTGTTGTTATGTAAAGTGTACTAAAGAGCAACTGAACTTCATACTTCTTCAAGCAACAAAAATACCAGATGCACTTGACATTACATCACAATCGACATTACATCTTATTTAGAAAATACCAGACATTTATATTTTCTCAATTTGTTTCCTGAACAGAAAGCTCAAATACTAGACAGTCCGGTTCAAAACCAGACACCTGGCCACCCTACTCAGGAAGGCGCTTCTGTCACCCCCAGGCAGCATTATACAGATTATGTACAATATGGGGGTTTTGCACCTACTTCCTAAGGATCAGATGTGGGCTACTACTGAAGGCATGATATGAAATGTAAGGAATCAATTAATGTTCATCTTGTACAATAGACCTTGTGTTTTGGTGTCTGGAACATGGACTGTATAATTATCAGGCATTGAAATTGATTAATGTAAAGAGCACTTAAAAGAGAAAGAGAAGGTTTACTCTTTCAACCTTTACTTGCAGATTATTCAGCTTTGAACCTAACCTGGCTGTTTGTTTTTGTGTTTAAAACAAAAGCTTTGTTTATACTGAGATTTAATAGTTTTGCTCGTGCACTTACAAAATCACAAATAGGAGAAAATAAAAAATATTTCTAGTCTCAAAAATGATCTTATCTGAAGTAATTCTCTGCTTTTTTTGACATTTAATTTTGAAGGTGAATGTAAATGAGCAGGGAAACCTAATTTGTAAGCATTTACCAGTAATATGGATTCAGAAGGGTGATACCTGCAGGAACAGTAACATTATGTTTTTGCAATGAAGGTCAGATATGTTACATATATGGACTGATGATTAGATGATTAAAATAAATATATTTTGGGATCTGTGGCATATTATCTTTAAGAAAGAAACTATAAGTAAAATGTGATTGTGAGCAGTTAGGTCACAAAAATTAGGGTTGCCAGGAATGCCCAACTGAAAAAGGACTGCGCCATTAACAGACTGGGCAACCGTGTAGCAGGACTAAGGCAGGTTCTCTGTCTTCCCTGGGTCTACATGGTTTCCAGAAGCAGTGACGTGTCAGGCACAAGGGTAGTCAGGAGGACTTTGTGTACTGCTCCTGCCCCAAAAGCTGATTCTGCAACTCCCATTGGTCGGGAACCGTGGACTATAGGAGTTGCAGGGAGGTGCCTGTGGGTATGAGAAATGTGCAGAACCTGCTGGCCCCTCCACCTATGGGTTGCAGAGACATGTTGTGCTTCTGGGAGCCAGGTCAGGCAGGGAGCCTGCCTTAGCCCTGCTGCACTGCAAACCAGGGGACACCTGACTATAAGTACTGCCCCCTCACCGCAAACCCCCTCTTGCACCCAGTCCCCTACCCCAGGTTGGAACCCCCTTCTACACCAAAAATCCCTCCCAGATCCTGCACCCAAACTCCTGACTGAATCCTGAGCGTGCTCCTGCTACCCAAATCTTTCGTCCCTGGCCCCAGCCAGGAGCCGACTCCTTTACCCAGAGCCTTTGTACCTGCAGCCTCTGAAAAATGGTGTAAAATAGTTCTTCCTGCTCAGTGAAATTCTTTGGCTTGTGTTATGCAGGTCAGACTATATAATCATAATGGATAATCCAGGCTATGTGGATTCATGCTGTTACTATTGAAAAACAAGTACTTGTGATCTTAGATTAACATCTCATCTAAACTGCAGCCCATCTAGCTGTACTCTCACCCTGGCTGCAATGCTGGAACATTTGCACAACAGTAATAACTCAGAAAAAAATACTATATTATGTTATTCTGTCAAGTGGTAAGTAGTCCCTTTATAGTAATTATTTTTAGATCTGGATTTCAGGTGCAGTTGATGTTTTATTGACTGAAATGCTTGGAGACCTACCTTTTAAAACTCTAATCCCCTCTTCTCCATCACTTAGGGTATGTCTACACTTGCACCCTAGTTCGAATTAGGGATGTAAATGCAGGCATTCGAAATAGTAAATGAAGCGGGGATTTAAATATCCTGCGCTTCATTAGCATGATCTCACTGGCACACTACTTCTAATCACAGCTGATTCGAACCAGGAAGTGCGTGCCAGGACAAATTAGTTGGAACCAAAGCCCTTGGTTCGAACTAACATTACTCCTCAAAAACTAACGCGTCCCGGCACGCACTTCCTGGTCCGAATCAGCTGTGATTTGAACTAGCACGCTGGAGAGATCATGCTAATGAAGCACGGGATATTTAAATCCCTGCTTCATTGATTATTTCGAATGCCTGCATTTTCATCCCTAGTTTGAACTAGGGTGCAAATGTAGAGATACTCTGTGGAATGAATCTAAGGGATCTCATTAAAGTTCCTAGGAAAAGAAGTCTCAGCATAGACACAAGGAGTAATTTTGAAATAGCAATTATAGTTGATTGGATTTTGACTTGGGTAATTAGTGAGCACTTTGGCTGAATGCTTCTTCAGCAGAGTTTTAAAGGGGAGAGAAAGGAAGAGTTCTTAGTGGAGATTCTGCACCCAGTGGGACATCAGATCAGAAAGCAGATCAGTCTCATGGGCACTGGCTCTTTATGTTTGGTCAGTGAACAGATTGGACCCCTATATAATGAATTCCTCCTCCTTTCTCTATAGTATGGATTCGTAGACCTGCCTAAGCATCACACATTAACCACCAGGACAGTCCGAAATCATCGATGGTTACAGAGGTTCTAAGCACCCTCAGCTCTCCTGGCCTTGCATGTTGGTGGCAAGATGCCATGGAAGAGATCAGGATGTGGTCCTTTAGCAGAGGAGAAATAGTTGTTGCAATCCTGACAACCAGTGGTAGCACATTTTCACTGAGAAAATTAAAAACAAAATTGCCCTGGGAGTGAACAAACCACAGACAGACACAGTAGTTGTTTCTGGAGAAGATGGCAAAACTGGATCGGTTTTTCAAAATCCCACTCAGTGCTTTAGTCTGCTTCTAATTTACCCACAAACTAAGATATGTTCCTGTATCTTGACTGTTCAAAATAGTCAACAACAAGGCAGACTGTGAGGGACTCCAAAAAGATCTTACCAAACTGAGTGATTGGGCAACAAAATGTCAAATGAAACTTAATGTGGATAAGTGTAAAGTAATGCACATTGGAAAAAATAACCCCAACTATACATACAATATGATGGGGGCTAATTTAGCTACAACTAATCAGGAAAGAGATCTTGGGTTTATTGTGTATAGTTCTCTGAAAACGTCCACACAGTGTGCAGAGGAGTCAAAAAAGCAAATAGGATGCTACGAGTTATTAAAAAAGGGATAGAAAATAAGATGAAGAATATCTTACTATCCCTATATAAAGCTATAGTACACCCACATCTTGAATACTGCATACAGATGTGGTCTCCTCACCTCAAAAAAGATATTTAGGCATTAGAAAAGGTTCAGAAAAGAGCAACTAAAATGATTAGGGGTTTGGAACGGGTCCCATATGAGGAGAGGCTAAAGAGACTTGGACTTTTCAGTTTAGAAAAGAGGAGACTGAGGAGGGTTATGATAGAGGTATATAAAATCGTGAGTGGTGTGGAGAGAGCGAATAAAGAAAAGTTATTTACTTGTTCCCATAATATAAGAACTAGAGGACACCAAATGAAATTAATGGGTAGCAGGTTTAAAACTAATAAAAGTTCTTCACACAGCGCACAGTCAACCTGTGGAACTCCTTGTCAGAGGAGGCTGTGAAGGCTAGGACTATAACAGAGTTTAAAAAAGAGCTAGATAAATTCATGGAGGTTAGGTCCATAAAAGGCTATTAGCCAGGGGGTAAGGAGTGGTGCTCCTGGCCTCTATTTGTCAAAAGCTGGAGAAGGATGGTAGGAAACAAATTGCTTGATCATTGTCTTCAGTACCCCCCCTCTGGGGCACCTGGTACTGGCCACTGTCGGCAGAAAGGATGCTGGGCTAGAGAGACCTTTGGTCTGACCCAGTATGGCCATTCTTATGTTATTATGTTCTTACGTGGCCAAGCCACTATTGTAATTTTTTTTTATTGGATGATGATTACTCCTTAATATACAAGAAGCACAGTTATGGACCCAAGAACTGAAAGAGCAATACTTGACCATTACAGCAGTGATGGCTCTTTCATTTTACCGGCACCTTTGCAGGTACGGCTGCTTAAAGCTCCCGTTCAGTGTGGATTGCTTTTCTCGGCCAATGGGAGCTGTAGGAAGAGGTATCCCAGTCTACATTGGCCAGGAACAGTGGTCCACAGCTGTACCTGAAGAGGCACAGGTAAACAAAGTGCCACTAGGAGCTAACTGGGGTGAATTGTATCCGGCCCATGGATGGGTTATTGCCCACCACTTAGTGCCTTTTGAAAATGGTACTTAGGCACTTTTCAAAATATTATCCTAAGTCGACAGTATTACCATTTGCATTTCCAAATTAGACAATGAAATGTGACTAACACATATTTAGATATATGGTAAATTGGAGTAAATGCATTAAGAGCCAGGGAAGTTGTTGGGCAGCTGTTGGGTGTGTGTGGCCGACGTGAAGTTTTTAACTGAAATTATAAGAACGAATGAAGTTATTTTCTACCCTTAATGGATTCTTTGCCTTTTGAGCCTAATCAGTTGAGTCATTGGTATTGCTCAAAGGAACAATACAATGAAGTTATTTGGTGATTTAACACGTAAATCAATAAGCCTGCATCTTCATGATTTGAGCTCATTAATTAAATCTGCCTTCTTCTCAGCCAAAGAGAATGTAAATTAAGACTTTGATCCTGCAAGATGCTGAGTACCCTCAACTTCCATGGGGAATTGTGGATATTCTGCAGCTCCAGGGATTGCTCAATTGTAGAACTGAGCCCTATTTTTTTGAAGTTCTGGGCCAGTATTATAATGAACAGAGGAAGAGCAGAATACTGCAGAAGAACAGTCACTTGCTTGAGGAGGACACTGTAGTTTAGGTACTAATTAAACACTGTAGATACTAATTAAACACTGGGGAGTTTCTGGTTTAAATCCTAAAAGTGCAGGTACTGATGTACTTAGATGATAGTCTGTCTTCCAAATGGGAAGGTGAAATTTAATCCAGGTCTGAGACCTAAAACAGCAAAAGTAAGAGGAATAGAGAGTTATTAATGCAAACTTATTACATGGTACAAATTATAATGGCTTTTTCTGGGTAAAAAAAGATTGCATTGCAGATGGGATGCACATCATAAACTGCAGTCTCAACATAACTGTAATTAAATGCTGCCTCACGTCCTAATGCCATGTACCACAGTCAAACAGGGACTTGTCCTTAACCACTAAAGGCTTGTCTATGCTACATTCACTATGAACCCCCACCCATTGCTAATAATAGTGTTTAATAATAGTGTTGTCCCACTGGTGGCACTGATGGTGAGAGCTCTAGCATAGGGAAGGTTTCAGGTGGGCACTAACTCCACCCATAGCGTAACTACAGCACACAATGCCTAAAACACAAGCAATTGCCAGGGCTGCTCATCATGGTATAATCAATAGAGGAGCTGAACAAGTGGGAAATTTGGGGCAAAAAAAAAATCTTATGTAGAAAAGGGATAAGAAGCAAATTTTTGCTCTTAAGTGATTCTGGAGTAACTCTATTATTTTCACTCCTGATTTTTATATACAATGTGGATATATTGTATACATGTATAATACTATTAATCAGTATGGTTTTTTTTAATCTGCTTAAGCCCTATTGAGAAATAATGAAAGTGGAAAATTGAAGGAGAAGTGAAACATGAATTTCCTGCTTTCATCACAGTGGTGCTTTTTTTTTTTTTCAGGCATTGGCACTATAATATTACCCATCGTTGTTGGAGCTCCTGAAAGAGGACTGTGGACCCAACCAAAAGTCCACTGTTGGCAAAGTTGGCACTGTTCCTATTGCCTTTACTTGACTTCCAAGTAGGTTGTGTGTATGCTGTGATGCTTACGTTTACGGTGTTGAAGGTGTTCCACTCCAGTCTCCAGTCAAAGGGTCATTTCTTTAGCTGGTGTAAAATGGTGTAAATCCATTGACTTTAATGGACCTGTTCTGATTTACATCAACTAAAAATCTGGCCTAAAGTATTCCTGCCTATGTCATTTGATGCCTTGCCTGTTATGCTATTTGCAAGAGCTTTTAATAGTTAGTAGGCATTGCTAATGATGCTGCAGGTTTGGTTGTATGAGGTGATGCGAACTCTTAAGACTATCTCACTGAGCAATATGTTTTCTGAAGCTCTCATTTCTGACCCCCAAGATCACAGTATTTTAATGAGTTATATGTCCTAGTTGTAATTTGTCCAGCTGTGGATGAATATAATTTCCCTTTGGCTTCTATCTCTGCTTCTTCTGACTGGGTGGCTAAGTTTAGATCTGCTCTGGCTTTTCAAGGTTAACTGTACCCTAAGAAATAGCTGAAAGGAAGTAAATGAACCCAACCTAGTCACTTTTTCAAGAAATGAAATTGAAAAAATAAGACACACATTTTTCAAGAGATGCCGATGAGAAGCACTAAGCTCTCCATGAAAATATTGCAGTTATTGAGTCTCTAGATTCCTTATGGACATTACATTGGGCTATCAATTCCTCTTAACTAATCATTAATCCCCAGGAAATTCTGTGCACTGCAGACATTACTGTTTAATTTAAAATACTTTTGACAATGCTCATTAATATTATATGTTTTGCCATTCTCAATAATACCTCTGGTAATCCCCTCTGGGGATATAAATTGTCGCTGAAAGTTGTACTGCTCTTTCTGGACCAAATATTTCTGATATTTCTGTTGGTCAATCCTGACATTGGGGAATATGAAAATGTCAAGGACATATGAGCTTACATATCTTGCCTTTCACATAAACGTTTCCAGTAATGTGGTAGAAAAAATATTTCTGGCTCATTCACTTCTGAGGTGCACATATCAGATGCACCTGGGCTGAATTTTTGTGTTGATGTGAGGGGGAATATATATATTAACCCTTTGGACATGTCTACACTAGGAAATTATTTCAAAATAACTTCTGAAATAACTCTTTCGAAATAAGTGTTATTCCTTATGGAAAGCAGCAGTTATTATTTTGAAATAGCCAACCCATTATTTCAAAACTAGCCAATTAGCACATCATAAGATGGGATTTTCAGGCTTCTCCTCCACGTTGGTCTTCTCCCCTGAGCGTCCGGTCTCTCGCTCCGTCTCTCTCTCTCCCTCCTACTACCTACCCCTCTCTCTCAGCTCTCCTCCGCCTCCTGCCTCTCTCTCTGTCTCTCTCTTTCTCTTCTTCTTCCCATCCTGCCTCTCACTCAGGGGACCATGGAACCCAAATGGTTGCTCGCGCCACTTGCTCCCACGCGGTGGCCTGGCTGAGCAGCACAGAAGTCAGCCAAGTGCCACAGCGGGAGGTGAAGGTGGGCGGGGCGGTGACATTCACGGCCAGAGGGCGGGGCCTGGAGCCATTGTCACGCTGCACGTCACCGCCCCGCCCACCTTCGCCTCCCGCCGTGGTGCTCGGCTGACTTCTGCGCCACTCAGCCGGGCTGCCACAGGGGAGCAAGCAGAGCAAGCGGCCATTGGGGCCCCACACTGCCCATGCAGCACGGGCCGCCCAGAGGGAACAGCCAGCATTTCAGTGTTACAGACTCTCAGACACTGGGCTACTATATATATGATAAAGGGGTTGGTAATGTAGATCCCCCACTTATTATTTCGAAATAAGGGGAGTTATTCTGAAATAACTCCGTAGGGTAGACCAGGGCTAAATGTATATATTTATATATATAAAAACCTTTATGTCAGCTATTTAGTGATTTGAGGTTAAGTGAACATAACATTTGTTGCTTTGCAGCCATGGTAGGATAACACAGATTTGCTAACCCCAATATCCAGTCCAGTGAGGGTAGTACTCATACCGCTTACATCTTCACTTTAAACTGTTATGCAGTGTTGCTTTTCTTCCTACTGGAATCTGCATTTAACTGTGAGGTGGTCTCAATGTTGTAAACAGGCTGTGAGGTCACCTCTCTGTTCTTTCATTGCTGATCTCTCTCTTGGACACGCTGCACTTTATTTAAAGTTCAGCAACCTAAAAAGGCATCTTTGTTTATCTATAGTAGGGTGGGGAACGTTTTTTGGGTTGGGGGGCCACAGACCCACAGAAAAAGCTGTTGGGGGCTGCACACAAATGAGAAGCAAAAAAATAAAACTCCAACCCTCACTGACATGGCCTCCGAATGAGAAGGAGAGACCCTTCCCACATTTCCCTCACACACCAGAGCCTAGGAGGCCTCAGGCTAGTAGATTCTGTGTGCTTCAGCCCCATAGGGGGATGGCAGGAGGCCTGGAGCGCCAGCATGGATTCCCCAGTGCTGCAGAGAAGCCCCAAGCCTCGGGGGCCAGATCCAGACAAGCCAGGGGCTGCATCTGGCCCCCAGCCCTTACGTTTCCCACCCCGATCTATACGTGGAACGAGGTGTACCGGTAGTTCGGAATAGGAATCCTAGTCCGAACTACCTAGTTCGAGCCCCGTGTAGCCGCGCTACACTGGGTTCGAACCAGCGGGGATTTAAAAATGGCGGCTCCCCACTTATGCAAATGAAGCCCGGGAAATTCAAATCCCGGGCTTCATTTGCACGTTCGGTATGCATACATTACCCCGCTAGTTCGAACTAGCGGGGTAGTGTAGACATACCCTACTATATTAAATCCATTGAAGAAATGGCTGTTGAGAAATAATTGAGACAAAATAAGTCCTCCATGCTCATCATTCTTTTTCTAAACTATAGGCAGAAGTTAGCATCGAACATGTTGTGTGAACAATAAATAAAATTCTGAATCTCAAGATTGGGACAGCTGGTTCTCCAGATTCTGCTCACAATTCCTTTACAGAAGGCTTGCTTGGCATCCAGTATTTGCAGACTTCTTTGAGGGGAGAGGACCGGGGAGGGTGGGGGGGGTTCATTCTCCTGAACAGTGGGCTCAGTTTTCAAAAGCTTGGGAGAATCCAGGGTAAGGAAATCTGAGCCCGATTCAAAATTTGTTGAGTCTACTGAATGGTTTTCTGTTCTCTTCGTTGGGATTTCGCTCAGGCCCTGTAAAATCCATAGCATGTAAAACTGAGTTTATTTTAATAGGAGGAGCGTCACCATCTCTCTTCTATTGAAAAAATAATTTTGACTAATTCCAGTCCCAAAATTGCATGTTAGCAGTTGACTCTAGCATCATCTTTCTATAAAATATAAGGTCCAAATGGACCATTAGATCTTCTAGTCTGACCTCCTGTACGTCACAGGCCATCAGTTTTAATCTATTTACCACTATTGTGCGCAATAACTTGTGTCTATCTAAAGCTTCTTCACTCAGTACTCCATATATAGTGGTGCATTCACTACACTAGGCTGTGTATATTTTGGGGGGTATTTCTTTACTTAGTAAAATGAAGAGTGAAGATTAAATGGTTCCTTGGACCATTTGTCATTTACAGGGGTGGGCAAGATATGAGCAGTGGGCTGGCTGTGGCTAGGGTTACCACGTAGACCCTCCCCAAAATACCGGACACACTTGATCGGGGGGGGGGGGGGAGGACCAGCTGGGAGGGGGCAGGGCTGACCGGGAGGAAGGGGAGCAGGAAGCAGAGCTGGGGGGGTGTGCAGCCACTGGCCGCAGCCAGAGTCCAACAGACCGCGCCCCTGGCAGGTACTCCCTCTAGTTGCTAGTAGCAGCTGGGCGGGGGCAGGGGGAGTGGCTAGAAGCCACTCCCCCCACCCATCTTCTGCGTGCAACCAGAGGCTCCCAGCTGGGAGGAGGGGCCGCGATTGGTGCTGTGAGCCTCTGGTTGTGTGCAAAAGCCGGGCAGGGGGAGCGGCTGGGAATTCCAGCCACTCCCCCCACCACCACCCCGCCTGGCTTTTGCACACGACCACAGAGCTCCCAGCACCAATCACAGCCCCGCATCCCAGTTGCTCCCCAGCCCCCACCGAGTTTCCGTCCAGCACCCAGACGGGAATTCAGAAAATACCGGACATTGCACATGTCCGGTATTTTCTGAATTTTTCTACCGGACAGAGGGAGCAAATACCGGACTGTCCAGTAGAAAACTGGACACCTGGCAACCCAAGCTGTGGCCCACCAAGCCGTTTGATCTGGCCCTTGGCCTGGCCTTCCCTGCCGCTCCTCTGCCCCAGGCCAATCGAGAGCAGGGGTGGGAGAGTGTGCAAAATAATTCCCTGTTCAAAGTGGTTGCAGGCTCTGTTCCCCTGCCAGGGGCTTGTGGTGCCTAGAGAGAGTCACCAGCCATTTTGAACAGTGAATGACTTTGTGCACTCCCCCACCCCCGGGTCCTGATTTGCCCAGAGGTGGGGGGAGCACGCAGTCTCCTCCCCATGCCAGGGGCGTGCAGTGCCTGGAGGGAATCACCCCTTTCATCCAAGGCCCTGCGGCTTCCATCTGAGGCCCTGCCTTCTCTAGGGGCAGAGCTGGCCCATGACCACTACCAAAAATGGTGAAAAGGCTCTCCTGCAAAAATTATTGTTCACCCCTCATCCATTACATCCCTATACTATCAGCTAAAGTTGTTAGAAACTAGCTCGCTCTTTGTGCCTTTGTGTATTACAGAAGGATGTTCAGGGAGCATGATAATTGAGAGCTTTATCTGTCTATGCAAAAGAGAATGTGTTAGTCTCATGTCTGACTATTTTTAGATAGTGTTGATGGTGCATAATTTTCAATATTTTTAATGGAGCAGTTCTAAAATGCAAGCTTAATTTTAAACCCGTGAATGCGTGACGTTCAGATGTGGGGTTTAGATTTTCTGTACAAGTAAATAAGAAAATATAATAACATGCAATATATAAAAAGGACAAGTATATACAATGCTATTATAATGTGTTTCTCAGCTATGTCTACATTACGCAAAAGATCGATGCTGCTGCAGTTGACCTTCTGGGGTTCGATTTAGCGGTTCTAGTGAATACCCGCTCATTCAAACTCGGAGGGGTCCCCCATAGGCCTGGTACTCCTGATCCTCACAAGGAGTGAGGGAAGCTGACGAGAGTGTATGCTCCAATCGACCTCTCGCTGCGTGGACAGTGCGAAAACAAGATTTAAGATACATTGATTCCAGCTACATAATTAACAACCCTCCCGTGTAGTGTAGGCCTGGCCTTAGACATCTCCAATACACCCAATGCTGAACAGGGGAGTTTATTAATCCAGTCTAATAAGTTAGGGCTAGAGTTTGGATGGGATTTTCAGAAGCTCCCAAGTGAAATAGGAGCACAAATCCTACTGAAAGCCAATGGGATTGATACTCTTAGTTCAGCTAGGCTTTTTGGAAAATCCCATCCAGTGGGTGAAATCTTGACCTCTTTAAAATCAACTGGAATTCTACCTTTGATAAAGCTAGGATTTCACCTAGTGATTTTAAGTACAGCTTGAACAGGGGGGTGATACATAAAGTGCAGCATTTCAGTAGCTCTGGGTAAATTTGTTCATTAGACATATCTTTAAGTCACAATTCTTCCTGGCTCTTGGAGAGTAACAGTTTATTGCTGGGCTTACATTATCAGTATAGTCCTGATTCAGCAAAATACTTAAGCACTGAAGTCAATAAGATTGAAGCATGTGCTTTAATGCTTTGCTGAACTGGGGCCTATATCTGGAGGCCTACAAGATTAAAGGTTTTCCCACATGTTATCCAGCCCTGCCACACCTCTAGTACCCTTTTGAAAAAGAAAAAGAAAAAGAAAAAAAGAAAACTGGACAAACAACACCTTATATATGAATGCAAAGATAAGGTGATATACCAAAATTAAGTCTTAATACGCAACTATAACTCTACCCCTAGCGATCCAATGCCATACAATCTAGCTCTTACAATAAAGATATATTATCTTAGACACACTTTTCCACAGTTTGACTGTAAAAGAAATTGTATTAAAATATATTAATGTACATAATTGTAATTGATAAGTGCAAGGGAGCAGACATACAGTTATGTACTTTAGCTTTCTGGTTTCCTAAGTTCTGAGTGCATAACTTTGGTAAAATTAACTCACCTGTATGATGTTGTGGATTTTTTTGTTTTTCATTTTATAATCAACTAGAACTTATATTGTTTATGAATAATATATTTAAAAATGATTTTCCAAGTGATCAGTTGAATACATTATTCATAACTATTGCCCCCGTTATTTGACTAGCCATCAGACGCTAAGTCTAGACTGCAGGCTTCTTTCTGAAGAAGCTTTTTTGGAAGAGATCTTCAGGAAAAACTTCTTTTGAAAGAGAGCGTCTACATCGCAAAAGCATAACAAAAAAAGCAAATGTGCTCTTTTGAAAGTCAGTGTCCACATTCATTGGACGCTATCTCACATTTAAGCTGTGATTACTATGGATGGAGTGGCACCTGTGCTTTTTCCTGGAGGCCTCTTCTTTCGAAAAAAAAACCCTCTTTCCCATCTGCACACACCTTTTTCTGAAAGAGTTCTTTCAGAAAAAGGCTTCTTCCTCATAGAAAGATGTTTACTGCTCTCGGGAAAACCCCTCCGTTCTTTTGACTTTTTGTCGAAAGAATGTAATTGAAGTGTGGACGTAAGTGAAGTTTTTTTTTTCAGAAAAAGGACTGTTTTTCCAAAAAAACCTCTGCAGTGTAGACATACCCTTATAGACTCCATCTCAAATGAGAAATTATTTGGCAGTGCTGCTGGCAGTCCTTTTCATCCACTACGGTAGGAGTTAAACTTCCTCAGACTTATTGATGCAAACTGATTGCTTTACTTCAGACTGTTCAGACTTGTGGTATTAATATGTAGGAAACACAAACGGTGATAGGTACAGAAGACATGTAATTTTTGTTCCAAGTTACTGCATTGAACCTAGCAGAAAAAATGGGTAGGAAGCTGGCTTATTACCTCTGTCTCTTTTATTGCGTTACCATGCACAGGGATATTGCAGATAGCGAACAGGATCAGCAGTGAGGAAGCATATCAGAGGGCTACAGGTCCCAGTGCACTTGTTTCATGCATTTCATTCCTGAAGCTGGTTAAGAAAGTCTGATGGGGTTGCACATGAGCAGTGTTCCCACCTACAGCATGCTTACTTGCTGAAAGTGGAAGATAATCCATCAGCGTGTTGCCACCAGTATTGATGGTGTAACAGAGTTTGACAAGAAAGATGAAGAGGAAGTTAAGTATAACACAGTGAGAGTGGAATGATTAATGCTGCCTGCTACAACAGCTTGTCTATGTAGCTGAAAAGGAAGACGTTTCATTAGTGCGGGGTGCTGATATTGACAGATGGAAGTGAGATGTAAAGCTTCAATAGAGGTGATGATGACCGAGCTAAGAGGCTAGTGTGGGGCAATTAACATTTGCATTGCCAACAGGCAGGAAGAAAAAGACTAAGAAAGCAATTTTAACCTCACACTTCCGTGCATTTTATCTCCCTATGTGAAGATCAGGATTTCACTTCTCTCAGAGTGTTCTATCTAACTTAGCTCTCAATCCAAAAACCATACAAGTTGTCCCAATAAAGTCAATGGGACTGCTTAAGGATAGGGGTGGAAGTCTTAAATTGTGCAGTCAACCTAGGTTGTTTGGACTGACTTCATTGAGCCAAGCACAATAGTCAAAGAGACCTATATGGCGATAACTAATACGGCCATGACTACACTGTAAAATGATATTGACTTAACTTACATTGGAATGTAGCCACCACAGTTATAAAATTGCTTGCTTATGCATGCACATTTGACTTCTTGTCACGGCGGAATGCATCTTCACCAAAAGTGCTTGCATTGATTGTGCTCTTGGTGTGGGACTTTGTGGAACAGCTCCTGAAAGTCAGTAATGGTTGATTGGTAACAGTTGATATAAGTAATGCTGTCTTCAGTGATATTGCGTCCAACTAATTACATTGGCCATGACTCCACACCACCCATGGAGGTGGTGTTAACTAAATCAGTGTAGAGAGTAGGGATGTAAGAGATTAACTGGTTACTGTTACCAGATTTGCCCAATACTCTGTGGTATGCTCATTTATCAGGGTTACTCTTATGGGACCAGGGGAGGTTAACAATTCTATCAGTGTGCTGCTTGTGCTTACTTGTGCTCTCATATGGAGCTGAATTATCCCTGCTGCCAATTCCCCCTCCCACTGGAGCTCTCCTGCAGGAACTAGGTTCCTCAGGATGGGGTTCTTCCCACCTTAGCAACACACACAGACACTCACACCCGCTAACAGAGCACGTCTGAGAGGACTGGGTACTCAGCACTCACAAGCTGACCCCTCATATGTCCCTGGACTCAGCTGGCTGGGTTTAACAGCAATGCCACACTGCACCCTCATGTGCCTTTGGACTCCGTGGGCTGGATTAAACAGCACTTTAAGCTGCCATCCTCATAAGCCCCCAGGTTCAGCACCCCCTATCCCCACTTTCACACCACAGTCATTCACAGGTGAACCACACGATGAGCAAACCCCACAGGATTCTGGGCACTACAGGGATCTTTAGCTTGGGTACAAGAAGCGTTGTTGCAGAGCAAACGGGGAAGCCAAAACAACACCCCTTAGGGAAGAGTGAGTGAAAGAGAAAGAAAGAGAGAGAAGCAACCAGCTTAACAATGGAAGTTATTTAGTTCTGAGTAGTGAATAGATATAAAAAAGTTACAATATTAAATCTCAATTGAAAGTGATTACAAATGTTAGGTAACCATATAACAGTTTACAGAGGGCAGGGTCAGGAGGTTATGCTTAGAGAGATAGTTGATGGGAGGAAGAGAAAGAGAGAGAGAGAAACCTCACCACTCCATGGAGCTGGCACTGATCAGTGTTCCCAGATGATGATGGTAGCCGGGGGTCCAGAGGGCAGGAGACAAGCAGAGCAGAGCCCCCAGCACATCAGACAGGAGATGAAAAAGTCTCAATGGAACTGATGCAGTTTAAGTCCAGGTATCAGAACAGTTTTTCTTGGGGCAAGGATAGGCATTTTTATAGGGATAGTTCAAAGAGAAAGAGGAGAGACAATAGAGACTGATCACCCCTGGTTATGGGTGATGTTCCTTGAAGGAGCTCACAATACAACTAGGCAGTTTCAGTATTTTGGATGTCAATAGGATCGTTACTAGAATTGGTCTGAAAATGACTAATTTGGGTGTGAGCAGGCCTGGGTTCATTAGCATCTGGAGCAGGGATTTCCCATCAGGCAGTGCTTCTCTGCTTTTGGTATCCCATAGTTCACTGCCGTTCCTGCCTTGGAAGAGCTGGTCTCCATTCTATATGCTAATGAGTTCTAGCTTCAATGCAGATGAGGCTGGGGTGTTTCCTTAATTAGTTTAGGTGTGTCTGTCCTGGCCTTTTCCTTGCTTTGTCTGATTCCAGCAAAGGCTTAGGGGAAGAGGAGGAGGAGGGATGGTGTTCCATGAATGTCACTCCCTGACTCCCAAAAGCACAGGGCTCATAGGTAACATTACCCAGTAAGCAGGGGGCTTAGCAGCCTGCTTAGAAGGTAACTGGCCTAGCCAACTAGATTCTGTTTGTAGCCCACCCATTGCTTTTAGCTAGGGCCAGAGCACTCAGCACAGCAACTTCCCCCCACCACAGTGGGGCCAGGGCACACAGCAAAGCCAGAGTAGGGGCCAGAGCAACCATCATTGCCCCTGAGTGTGGCACCACCACCAGGCAGATTTGAACCTGAGCCCTCTAGAGCTTAGCATAGGAGCCTCTACCACTTGAGCTATAAAGCCAGCTGGCTCTCAGCCTGGGCTGTAGCGGTCCCTTGTTCTTATCTGTTGCTGTATGTGGTCCAAGTGCCACTACACAGGATAGTGAACTACATTGGGTCTATGGCTACACTACAAGCTTTTTCCGGAAGAGGAAATGCAAATGAAGCACTCATTTGCATATGTTGCACTCTCATTTGCATTTTCTCTTCCGATCCTTTTTGCAGAAGAGGTTTTTGCACAAAAAAGCACTGTGTAGACGGCGCCTTTCTGCACAAAACCCCCCTTTTGCGCAAGAGCTCTTCTTCCTCATTTTTGAGAGGGGGTTGCTCTGGGGTTCACAGGTTAGACCTAGCCTTTAACTGGTTAACATGTTAAATGTTAAATAACATCCCTAGTAGAGAGGCTCTTAACTTTGGAGGGAGCCATATTTAAGTGAAGACACTTCCACAGCTAGGTCAATATAAGATATCTTATGTCAACGTAACTGTGTAGGGTAGTGTTGAGCAGGCCTCAGACCCTGTTCTGAATCCAGTGGGACTCGCACATGGGCCTTTTACGTCCCATACTCACCAGCAGGCTATTGGCAGCTTGGGAGGAGAAGTGCCTGGTCTCTCTCTTCATTTACAAACCATTACAACAAGTCTCAGTTTCATCCTGCTGTGGAATGGGGAAAACTTTTGAAATCTTAAATTTGCATCGGAAGGGAAAACAATTTCCTGCCCTGCTCTGCTTGAGACATGTCGAGCTTTGGGCTCCTTGTGATGCCGTGCTTTGTGCTAATGTACCAGCTGCACAATGAGTGTCTCCTTGATTAAGCCTGCCTTGATTTAAATAGGCTAAGCAGAAGGAATACAGATGGCGTTTGCCGTGCTCCATTCTGAGAGACTCGCCCTGCCTTGCCAGGAGAACAAGCAGCAGAGCTATTATCATCCAAGCGGTGCTAAGATGTGTGATTTAGGTTTCTCAGGTCTCTGCCTTTTACACTCTAATAATAGAAATCATTAGGAATCCATCGAAACATTCCATTTATTATAGTAAACTTTGATGGCTAGTGACATTAAGTGCTGTTATGGGTCCAGACCATGATTACTGGCAAGCACAGTCCTGTTCCAGCTGAATGAATGTGCAATAATTCAAGTGGATAAAGTATTTATCTGTCAGGGCTGCTGAATAAGGCTCAGGCTCTCTGGAAAGACAATCTCTGCTCCAAAGTCCAGGGCATTCATTTGAATGCAGGGATGGAAAAGTGGACTGGTAGAGCTGCAACTATGTGGGGTGTCTGGAAGTAAACCAGGAATAGCTTGGGATGAGGCTCTTGGGTTTTGATAAGCAGCACTTATACGTGTGGATGTTATTTGAACTTCCCCAAATCCCTTTGCTTCTGGTAATTGCTTGATCTGGGGAAAACCTGCAGAAGCCAGATTTGCCTTGAGAACATTTGCATTTTTCTGGGGTGATGGTTTATGCATCTAAGCCACTAGTGTGAAATAGCTAGGGCCTTCATTTAGCAATGCTAGCGTTGTGCCTCTCTGGAGGGAGAAGCAGGGATGTCTTTGACCAGAATAGAACTGATGTAAGGGCCATAAGGCCTTGGGAATGTGGAGGCACTATTAAAGTTTTTGGGTATAGAGGAGGGGTGGGCAAAAGGGCCTCCGCCTACTCAGAGCCTAGGGGCAGTGGGAAGAGCACGAAGTTTTTGCCGCCCTGCCCCCGCCCTCCCTGGAGCGTGTGGAGCTTAGAAACGCCACATGCTTCTGGCAGGGCAGGAGGAGACTTTGCATGCTCCCCTGATTGGCCTGGGGGCAGAAGGGAGAGTGTGCAAAGTCTCCTCCCACCGCCAGGGGCATGGGTGCCTAGGAAGAACCTCTGGGGAGGGGCAAAGGCTTCATGTGCTCCCCCACCGTCAGACTAATCGTGGTCTGTGTGTGGGGAAGAAGGGAAGTGTCCTGGCCCCACCCCTTCTGGTGCAGCCTGGCGCCACTTCAAAAATTTCAGAAGTGGTCCCCAGTAAAAAATTGTTGCCCACCCCGGTATAGAGTGAGCTGTTCCTTTGCCCTCGCTTCCGTTTTCTTCATGGCATCCTTTCCAAGTGACAGAACTAAACCTGCATTTCCCTCAGAAGGAAATCCCATCTTGCTTTTAAGGTTACAACACCCAGAGCCAGCCCAAGCTACGGGCTGACCAGGCTACCGCCCGGGACACCCCATTGTAGGGGGCGCCGCGCGGGGCTGCCGGGCTGGGTGGGGGCGGTGCCACGCATGCTCCACATGCCCAAAGTGGTGCCATTCATGTGCTGGGCGCCCGGGGGTAGAGCCATGCATGCGTTGCCCTCCCGGGGGTAACGCCGCGCTCCCGGGGCCCCGGGGCGCACAAATGGCTTGGGCCAGCCCTGATAACACTCCCTTCTCACCTTCCATTGGTTGGTGGACCCAGTTGCTAGCCTGCAAAAGCTGTCAGCCTTGCCCAGGTCAAGCTGTGGCCCTTACTGCAGGGCCCTTTTTATTTTCCATCAGACAAAACAAAAAAACAAAACCCAATAACATTGCCCTATTCAGAATCCAGATTGTGGGTCTTCGAGCATCCAACATCTTAATGGTCAGGGCCTCTGACTAAGGGGAAGGGTGTGTGTCACTCAATCCACAGGGCCTGCGTGTTCTGCTGTCCCAAGAAAATGGTCCCTCTACCCGTCCCCTACTTCCCTTTAGAGCTGAGCTATCATTAATATTCCCCCACTGGGAATGATCAGACCCAGTCACTTGATAATTACCAGCACCTGCAGTCTTGATTCTCCTCCAGAAGAGGACTGGTTGCCCCACAGTCCTCCTGACTCTGAAAGGGTCAGACCTCCTTGTTGTGCCACTGTACCACCTCTGCATGGCCAGCTGAGCTTGGGCCCTGCTATAGACTATTCTCTGGGATCTTGTGACCAGTATGTACATAACATAAGAATGGCCATACTGGGTCTGACCAAAGGTCCAGCTAGCCCAGTGTTCTGTCTTCCAACAGTGAAAGTACAGTAACTCAGCACAACTTTTTCAAAAGAGGTATAATTTGCATGTCCCTCAGATATATCTTCATCAGAGAGAGAAGAGTGAAAATAAGAGTCTAAAGACACATTGTCTTACTTAAACTTAGCCTCCTCTGCCAGTTGAATGGGTCCCACTTGACCCAGGCACCCCTCAGCTTTGGAAGACTAGTTGAAATAAGGCTTCATACTACACCTTCTGCCTCTCTCAACCCCAGTCAGTGTATCCCCCTCACATCAGTCTTTTAGGGTGCGTCTACACTGCAGCATTTTTCCGGAAAAAGGCTGTTTTTCCAGAAAAACAATATTTGCATACACACTGCCATTGAGTTCTTTTGACAGAAAGTCGAAAGAACGGAGGAGGTTTTCTAACAGCGGTAAACCTCATTCTATGAGGAAGAAGCCTTTTTCCGAAAAAGCTTTTTCGGAAAAAAGGATGTGAACACAGAAGAGAGATTTCTTTCGAAAGAAGAGGCCTCCAGGAAATAACACAGGTGCCCTGGCGGCCACTCGGTCCAGACTAATCAGAACTTAAATGTGAGATCATGTCCAATCAATGTGGATGCTATCTTTCGACAAAGCACATTGCTTTTTCATTGTGCTTTTGCTGTGTGGATGTTCTCTTTTGAAAGAAGCTTTTCTGGAAGATCTCTTCTGGAAAAGCTTCTTCCGAAAGAAGCTTGCAGTCTAGACGTAGCCTTATTTATCCATTTGAATGTTCCTTTGTTCAAGAGTTCCCACCCAAAGACACCATGAGGTTTTGAGCCTTGCTCCTGAACCTGGCCAGACTAGTCCAAGATCCAGTTCAAATTGTGGGTGGAAAATTGGTTTCTTATTGTATCAGTCTTGGTTCTACCGTACTTATTCTAAAGTTACTCTCATGTGCCTGGCTGATGGAGACTGGACATTTACCGATGTGACAGCCTTGGGTGTGAATTCAGAAAAATGGGAACATGCCGATATCACCCAGGGTTGGAAATTCAACTATTGTTTTTCTTTAGATACGTAAAAGTGAACAGAAGTGTTCATGCTACAAGCTACTTTATTCCTCTGGCTCCTGATTGTCAGTTTTGCCCAGGTTTCACTGACTAAAAAAATTGTCAGGTGGAAACTAAGATGACTTCATATCACTTTCACATTTCCATACCTGCTAAGGGATGCTCTAAGCTACGTACAGGGGTCACTGTCTGCAGGAGCACATCCTTCTGGTCAGGTGTGAGATAGCAGCTGACTCGCCATATTGCATCCCTTGCCAATGGTCACTCCATCACAGCAGTGGGATCTTTTCTCACAACTTGGTCTTCCAAGTCCGGGTCACCCTTCAGTCCACCCCTTCCAGGGTAACAGAGTTCAACCCAGCTTTAGACAAATGACCTTGTAGCTGGTCTTCTTTGTGTCTCTGCACTTCATAGTCCTCACTCCCCTTGTCTGAGGGAGTTTGCCCCACCTTCCTCAGTGGCTGGTAAGGGAACCCAGGCCTTGTCTCTGCTCTGGGTTTCAATTCAGGGACCTTGTAGCTAGCAGCCAAGGTCTACTCCGTCAGGCTCCTTGCTGGTCCCCCGCCTACCTTTCTACCTCTTATATCTCCCCTCCCCCGCCCGAGAGTGATGGCAGCCTCTTTCTTCCGTACTTCCCGGCTTTATCATCACTACCCATCCCCTCCCCAGGTGTGCTTCCTTATCAGTTAAGCCCTTTTTTCTCTCACGGGCGCTGCCAGGAATGTTAAGTGGTCTCACAGGCCCACATCCCTTCAGGGCATTTGTAGGACACACACCCTATCTCAGTTCCCAAGTGGGCATCTACCAAGTCTAACCACAGCCCATGGGTGCGCTCAGCATGGCTATTTTCTCTGCAGCATGTCCTCTGTACTGAGGGCTGCCGGGAGGAGAAGGGGTAAAATCACTAAACTGGCTTTACCCAATGCCACGCACATTTCCTGGTGTCCAAGTGTCCGAGTTTTACGGTGCCCTCCCACAAAGTGCACAGCACCTTTAGTCGTCATTGAAGCCAATGGCTGTTGCTGAATGATGACAATTTGCAGATGCTCAGCACCAGGCAGAATGGGGCTGCTATGTTATAAAGGAGAGACATGCCAGCACAGGGCTTTGGTTGTGGAGTAACTGGAGTAAGGGAATGAAGCCAAGCAGTGGCAGGATCGGTTATCATAACAGTTATTATAAAAGCTATGCCCACAATTGGCTTTTAATCCACTCATCTCACTGGACCCACATTTCCCCGAGTGGTTCAGTTGTTCATCTCACAGTGACACTGAATCGCTTCTGTTCCCCGGATTGTTCTATCCTACTCTACCAAAAGAATCTGAGTGTCCAACTGCTGCATGTATAACCATTATTTGCCATCTTTTACTATTTTTAAAAGCGGGCCAGAGCTCTGGATTCTAGCTAAAAAGGAAATCAGACACACTCAAACAAATCAACAACACTCAAAGTTTGTAAAGTGATTTGTACAGTTCCAATCACATGAGTATTTTGTAATTCAAATCCAGCCGAGCATTAATATTTAATAGCTACATTTGCAGAAGAGCCTGCAAGAAGTCATTACAGTTTTCTTTAGGGCAAACTAACACAGGAACTACTTATGAATCTTTTTTAGGAAATCTGTCGAAATGGCTGTGATTTATACCCTGCTGACATAATCGCCTACTTTTCAAGGCAATAGATTTTGCCCTGCATTTGTTATCCCTCTTTATATTTCATGCTCATGGGGGTGGGGTAGTCCATTTTTTAGGCCAAACAGAAGGAGGGAAGAAAACTTTCTGAATGTTTAAACATTGTAAGGAATATAGTGCAGTTCATTTTCTTGACATTTTGTTTATTTAAATTGTGATGCCTTTCATGTAACTATTCACATTATTGAAAGTGGGTCAGTTTGGGCAAAATCTAGCATTCAGTCTGGACTGAATGGTCCGTTTATCTGCCGAGCAGGTCTTTACTACATATCCTACCCTACCCTCAAGCCATTGACAATAATGTAGAGCCATATTTGTAGGTAGAGGAGACCTAACTCTCAACCTACCACTACCTTGTTTGAGGACACAGTGGGTATGTGTAGACTGCATCCCTCTGTCAGCAGAGGGATGCAGATTAGGCAGGTAGACATTGCAAATGAGGCAGGGATTTAAATATCCCATGCCTAATTTGCATAAAAATGGCCACCATGTTCTGCCGACTCAGCACTTAGTTGGCAAAAAGTGGCAGTCTAGAGGGGGATCTGTTGAAAAAGAAAGCCTTTTTCGACAGATCCTTTATGCCTCCTGGAAGGAGGTTTACAGGATCTGTCAAAAAAAGGCTTTCTTTCTCGACAGATCCCCCTCTCAACTGCTGCTTTTTGCTGACAAAGTGCTGAGTCGGCAGAACGCGGCAGCCGCTTTTATGCAAATTAGGCATGGGATATTTAAATCCCTGCCTCATTTGCAATGTCTACCTGCCTAATCTGAATCCCTCTACTGACCGAGGGATGCAGTCTAGACATACCCAGTGTGTGCCAAGGACCCAGAAACGGGGGACATGTGAAACTGAAACATTATGCAGGCATTACCAGGTACTATGGTGATGGATATTCATTAATAGGACAGGAAATGTAAAGTGCAGTGAAATTCATTTCCTTAATGTCATTTGTGACCAGTTCGGTCACAGAGATCCCCTTCAGACTGTCACCTAATGGGCTGATCATACCACTGAGTCCACCCGCCTGCCCTCAGGGCCCCCCCACCTTCTCCTGCTGAGTCAGAATCTCCAGACTACCCCAGCAAAGGCACAGAGTAGGCGTCACAACCCACAACTGAGGAACAGATGCTGAGAGCAGCTTAGCTTTGGGAAGGCTCAGTCACAGGGACTTGACACAGCATCCAGGAATACAGACCCATTGGGACCAGAAGCCCAGATAAATCCGTCTTACTCTGCATAAACGTTTTATACAGAGCAAACTCATAAGTGGTTCATTCTTTTTATCAACACAAGAGAAAGATGTATAGCTGTTGTGTCCCCTCTCCCGCCTGGTAACAATTATTTATACTGGGTTTAATAATAAACAAAAGTGATTTTAATAAATATAAAAAATAGGACTGAAGTGGTTGCAAGTGATAACAAACAGGTCAAAGTGAGTTACTATGCTAAAATAAAATAAAACACACCAGCTAAGAAACATGTTACATGCAATTTCTTACCTTAACAGTAGTTCTAATAATCTTTTTTTATAAGCTTATAATTCTTCCTCCTGTTCAGTCTTAGAAGTTTCCAGCAGTTATCTGGGCGGTAAGTGGGGGATGTGTTGGTGTCTGGCAGCTGCCCACTCCCTTATTGCTTTGTTTCCTGATTAAAAATAGATTTTTCCCAAGGCAAGAATCCTTTGTGTTTAATTTCAGCCCTTTCTCACACCCCTGAAAACGTACCATATTCAAAATGGATTCCAACATCAGGTGACCTGGCCACATATCTTGGCAAGATCAACCATAGTCCAGGCTTACAAGCAAAGCAAGATTATTCACAGATTCTTGTCATGAGTACCAAGCCATTAAGTTCCTTGATAACTACTAATATACTTAATTAGCACATCTAGATTTATAAACAGGTTTACATTTATATTTCTAACATCAAATACAGGAATGATACATGCACATACATAGGATACACACATTCAGTGGATTACAAGCTTTTCAATGACAGGTTACATGCCACATTTTGCATAAAGCATACTCGAGTTAAGCATATTGATAGTCAAAAAGTTATTTCCATAAAATATGAGGGTGGAGTATCACTTCAGTTATCAATAATAAGTTCAGGATTCTTTGTTTCTGAGGTCTATAATTTTCCATAATAAAAGTAGAGAGGCCACCAAATTTGTGTTGAAGATGGGTAACTTTGGAACTAAAGTTTTGTCCTATGAAATGAAGGATATTGGAGAGAGCTGATAGATACTGAAATCTGCTGTCAAGTTCTGGAAGAAGGATTTTATCTTTAAGAGTCTTTCTTTAGTTTAGTTGATTAACCCTGAAAGATGTGTTCTTTAAATGGTGACTTGCATTTAGAACTAGATACCTTAGTGTTTCCCCTCCAGAAACTTCTCTTTATCTCTTCCTGGAGAAAGTCCTCCAGTGTGAAGAAAGCTTAGCAGATGATCACAATTTCAAGCCCCCCAATTCCATCTGCTCATCCTAGTCAAATGGCTTTACTCTATCCCTCCTGACTTGGCCAGGGCATAGAATGACTGTATTGTGTTTTGCTTGAACTGAGCACCCAACTTCATTTATTTCTTGCTCCTCTTCTGCCTGTCACTGGAGGTCAAGGTTGCTGCTGTTCCTTTGAGAAGGGACCACTGCAAAGTTACCCCTAAAGAGAGCTTACAACTCAAAGTGCCTTCGATAAAAAGTTCATTTGCCATAATAAAAGGGGAGAATTTAAAATGATAAATTGCCTCTCTTTGGTCCTCATTTGGGGAGCACAAAAATTCTATGGGGTACAGATAAAATTTAGTCTTTAAAAGCCCATTCCATGGGCTCAGCCTCTTTTTCTCTGGCTCTCAGCTTGTCTAAACCTCCATATTTTACTGTCTGCAACTCTGATCCTTTCCAGTATGTCCTCCTCTCTCCCCCTTCTCCAAATCTCTGGGCACCCCAGTTTGCTTTGGGAGTGATCACTCACTGTGTTGGGTGAATACCTCTACCCATGTGATCAAACAGGTCCCCTGAAAAGCAGTTCTTGATATCTGTACTCACGCTGACTAGTATCTTATGGCCGCAACCAGCCCCATTGAAATCAATGGGATGGATGTTGAAGGGAGGTGGTTTTCTGCAGGAGTAAGGGTAGCAGATTTGGGCATTTAATGTTTTCCCTCTTCCCCCCGCTAAGTCATTAAGCCTCCTCTCTCTCTCTCTGTGGTAATCATTACTCATTTATAATTGTAATGATTTCCAATCACTCTGTCACTCTGCCCCTTGAGAGTCCTCAGCATGAAGACTTAATTGCTCATCAGCCTGGGTTGTAACATTCCTTCACTACAATCAAATTATAACATCATCTAGCAACCGTGCAAGAGAATAGCATGTTTCTCTACCACAGAATTTAAGTCTGATACGTCATAGAGGCCTGATAGTCCAGCAAAACTCGATAGTTTCCCCGATTTTCACTTGCTCCAGATTGACTTTTGGTTTAACAGCCAGAAATTAGGATTAGTTTATCACTTATAAATTCACTGAGTGAGTTCCTAATGGACACTGTACAAATGGCACTTTCGTTATCTAAAGCGAAGCATCTTACATCCCCTGACACTAAAAGAAATAGCTCAGTGAATTCCTCCTGGTCAGGTATTTATTATTCCTCGAAACCTACTGCCTTCAAATGAGCACCCCCTGGTCCCACTTCATGTTCCGGAGCAATGTGCTTCTGAGCACCTCAGGGCCGGCCCACAACATTTTGGCACCTGAGGCGGGGAACTCAAATGACGCCCCCATGCTTGGGCCAAAACTTTGAAAGGTCTCAATTCTGCCTTCTTCCTGTTCTACTCCTCTCATGGTACTACTCTGCTACCTACATATGCACCAGCAATGGACACAATTTTTTACACTCTGAGTCCTAGTGATGCCCCACTGAGTCTGGCACCTGAGGTGGCCACCTCAGTTCACCTCATGGTAAGGCCAGCCCTAGAGCACCTACTGGCTCACTGTCCACTATGGAAAATTGTCAGCAATGTTAAAACAACAAGGAGTCCCATGGCCCCTTAGGGCATGTCTACACAACAGGGACAAAGCCAAAATAAGCTACGCAACTTGAGCTACGTCAATTGTGCAGTTGAAGTCGAAATAGCTTATTTCCGCTTTTGGCACTGTCTACACGGCAGGAAGTGGAAGGAAGAGCACTCTTCCTCCACCTTACCTTACCTCGTAAAATGAGGGTTACAGGAGTCGGAGTAAGAAGTCCTCCAGCTCGACATTATTTTGACATTATGTCGAAATGACTGCTTGTAGTATAGATGAGGACTAGGTAGACACTGCTATATAGACATACTCCTAGAGTATGTCTACACAACAACATTATTTTGAAATAACTAGCATTATTTCAAAATAACTTAGTCCGTGTCTGCACAGCAGGCAGTTATTTTGACATAATGTCAAAATACTGTCAAGTTAGAGGACTTCTTATTCCGACTCCTGTAACTCTCATTGTACAAGGAGTAAGGGAAGTCAGTGGAGGAGTGCTCTATTTCAAAATAAGTGCTGTGTGGATGCTCCCAGTTTCAATATAATTTTGAAATAAGCTATGCAATTGACATAGCTCAATTTTTGTGCAAAAGATTTGCTTTTGCGTAAAAGCGTCCATGCCAGTGTTGACGCTCTCTTGAGCAAGAAAGCTCCAATGGCCATTTTAGCCATAGGGCTTTCTTGCACAAGAAATTGATGTTACCTGTCTACACTGGCCTCTTGCGCAAGAACACAAGCAGGAGCAGGAGCATCAGAGTATTTGCACAAGAAGCACTGATTTCATACAATAGAACATCAGAGTTCTTGTGCAAATACTCGCGGCCAGTGTAGACAGGTGGCAAGATTTTGCACAAAAGCAGCTGCTTTTGTGCAAAATCTTTCCAATGTAGACACAGCCGGTGTGTGTGAAAGTACCTGTCAATTGTAGGCCCAGCGCTAATGAGGCTAATTAAGCGGACTGGAAGTCTCCCAAGTTGGGCGAGATAATCTTTTAGGGTATGTCTACACTACCACCCTAGTTCGAACTAGGGTGGTAATGTAGGCAACCGGAGTTGCAAATGAAGCCCGGGATTTGAAGCACGGAGTCCACATTGGCGGACATTTAAAAATGGCGGCGCCCGGCTTTATGCAAATGAAGTCCGGGAAATTCAAATCCTGGGCTTCATTTGCAACTCCGGTTGCCTACATTACCACCCTAGTTTGAACTAGGGTGGTAGTGTAGACATATCCTCAGTGACAAACTTCTAGTGAAAGAGGCAAGCTTTTAAGCTGTACAGGAACCAGAAGAAGAGCTCTATGTAGGTTAAAAGCATAAGATGTATTACCATCCCCACCTTGTCTCTTTACCTGGGAGATCACCACATCTCAAACCCACATGCACATGCTTACCAAGGTAAAAATTGACAGTGAACTTTTGAAAAGTAGAAAACCCAGACAGCTGCAGGTGTATCTGCTTCAGTAGAGAAAACAAAATGAAATTACACTTTAAAAGTAAACGGCTTGTTTGGCTTAGTGTTAAACCTCCGGCCATCAGCTAGGCCAGCCTAGCACATTGCGTAAAGCATGCACATGTTTTTCAAAAAATATTTTCTGGCTTCCTTCCAGACCCTGCTCAACCATCCCTGCAGACTGTGTGCCAGGTGGAGATGGAGCTTAAAGAGGGGAGAAAGACAGCTCAGACATGCAGCTGATGAGGAGAGGATCTGCCCTAAGAGCTCCTGCAGAATCGTGCTGTTTAACAGAAGGAAAGTATAAGTTATGTTTTGAAACTCCTGGTATCATAAAAATGCCTGGCATCCTCAATGGACAACTGTCCCAAATTGTGCTTTGAAATCCAGGTCTGTTAACATTAGTTTTCATGTAATGTGAGAAAAGTTTGTTATGAGATTTAACTGCATAACCACCGGAAAGTAGAGCAGCAATTGGATACCCAGCACAAATGCAGCATCATGTTTAGGGCCCAAACTGTCAGCTAAAGAGCTGGGTTATATATGTGATGAGACCATGTGATTTGTTGTAGCACCAAAAAACTCATGTTGTAGTAGGCAATTAATTCATATCTCAGGAGTACAGTGATTTTGAGACAATGCCATTAATTATCATGCTATGCAGCAATATAACAAATTGAAGACTTCTTCAAAGTTATTATCTAGTGAGCACAAACCAAGAAAGAACCAATAGAGTCCGGTGGCCCCTAAACACTATTTTATTATGGAATAAGCTTTTTGTGAATTACAAATCACTTCCTCAGATGCATGAAGTGAAAGAAACAGAGGATAGGGATACAGAGATGGGAGCGTTACAGCAGCACTAATTAAATCAGGGTGGATATGGCTCACTTCCAACTGTGATAAGAAGGTGAAAATACCTAAAGGGGAAAATTACATACTGCATTGAGAGAGCCATTCCTAGTCTCATATTAAAATTGATATTAGGGTGCCACCAAACTCCTTGTTTTGCTGAAACAAACTAACAACAACTCTCTGAAACTGTCACCAGGAGGAAACTGACGGCGTAGCAGACGGGTACTGAAATCAGATCTCTGCAAGAAGTAATAGATCGGTCAGGCGATGGGTTTTGTTTCTGACTCTGCCATTGCCTGGGTTGTGCGATGTTAGGGAGAGCGCTTGGGGCCACATTCTTCCCTCAGTTCTCATTTAGACAACCAAAGAAAATGGCAGATTTCCAAAAGCACGTGGTAGCCAACAGCTCTGACTGTTCTCACATTTGACAATCTGGCTTCTTCGTGGAGGTACCTGCCTGATGTTCAGCATCTCCCTTCAGACATGTTGAATGTGGCTGGGCATATAAACCCTGCATTAGAACCAAAGAGGTTAAAGAGCAGGGCTCAAAGGATCCTGCTCAGCCGCACCTGCAGACTGGGCGCTAGCTGGAGATGGAGCTTAACAGGGAGCCGGACAGCTCAGAGGAGGACCAGGTGGGGAGGTGGATCTGCCTTAAGAACCATGCTGTCAAAAGGAAACATCAATACCTTTTAAAAATCCTGGCTAGGGTTGGACACTTGGGGGGGATCAATAGCTGAACCCCTTTCTTCCCAGCCATCCTGCTCCACTGTGGGAAGATAGGCCTGAATGGATCATCTGACCAGAGGGTTGACTCCACTCCCAGCATAAAAAAGACAGACTGACGTAAGGCATGGCGATGGTCTAAGGGAAAAGACAGGGTGTGGTGTCTAAAGAGCTGGTCTCCATAACCATTAGGCCAGTGTTTCTCAACCATTTTGTATAAAGTACCCCTTTTTCAAAAAAAAAGTATAAGTACCTGCAGTTCCTAGTTTTCAGACACACTAAATTTTTGTCTACTGTTGAAACATGTTTAAACAACTTACTCGTTGCTGGGCATGTGATGAAATTTTTGGGTGTAAAAAGTACAAAAATAATAAAGCGTGGTAAAACTTAAAACAAAAATTCAGTTTTCTCCAAATTCCAGTTGTGTTGATGTACAACCCCCCCCCCCCCCCGACTTCTCTCGAGTATGCCTAAGGGGACTCATACCACTGCTTGAGAAACACTGCAGTAGGCCACCGGCAAACACTGGCCATCACGCTGAACCACTCCAAATGCAATCAATAAGAGCACCTCTGAAACTCAGGCACTGAATTCTCTGCTCTTCCGCTTCCCCATCTACAAAAAGGGTATGATGTATTTGATGTATTACTTAGCCCTCCACCCCCATTGTAAAATGCTTGGAGCTCTACATATGAAAAGCAGCATGCATGCTAAGTTGTTATTTTTGCAGACACACACATGCTACTGCAGATCTATGTGACAAAGGGTTTTCTAAAGAGATTAAAGGTTATGGTTTTAATGTATTCTAATAACAAACCACTGGAGCAAGTTATTTATATGAATACTTAGAGGCTTTCAGAACTCTGTTAGCCAAAAAGCAGGCAGGGGATATTCTCTATCTGAGAATCTGATGAACTAGGACTGTCAGATTTAGTGAAAACAGAGAAAAATATATGCTGAATAATTCTTTGAGTTTCTCTCAGGGTACGTCTACCCTAGCCCCCTAGATCAATTTAGGGAGGCTAATGAGGGTGACTGGAATTGCAAATCAAGCCCGGGATTTAAATATCCCGCGCTTGATTTGCATGTTCCCGTCCAGTTGCCATTTTAGAAATTGACTAGCCCGAAGTAACTGCCCGCGTCTACACACAGCAGTGAAATGGGATACCGATTTAAAGCCCCTAAACTGAATTAGCTGGTAAACCTCATTGCAGGAGGAATACCAGCTAATTCGAGTTAGGGCTTTACATCAGAATCCCGTTTCACTGCCGCGTGTAGACGCGGGCAGTTACTTCGGGCTTGTCAATTTCTAAAATGGCGACCGGCCGGGAACATGCAAATCAAGCATGGGATATTTAAATCCTGGGCTTGATTTGCAATTCCGGTCACCCTCATTAGCCTCCCTAGATCGATCTAGGGGGCTAGTGTAGACATACCCGCAGTGTTAAAACTGATTCTTTGTGGGACTATAAATGGTCCTTAATGTTTTCAGGACTGTAAATTTTTGTGTAGAAAGGTAAATAAGAACTAGAGCCATTTTGAATTGTATCATTAAAACAAAATTGCATAGCGTCAGAAAAGTCTCACAATGCCAAGACCTTTTGCAATCCAATTCAGCATTCCCTTTTCATTTTACAATTCATTCTGGCCTTCCAGTCAGATATCTTTACTGGGACAGTAGTATGGAGGGCTTAAGTGACTTGCAACAGTCCACAATTAAAGTCTGTGAAAAATCAGAAACTGAATGAAGAAGTTCTGAATCCGGATGGTTCTAAGCAATAGATTATACTCTGGCATATTCCTGGCAACTTTTTAAGCCATATAATAACAAGAAGTTGAAGTATATGAACACTGCTCATGCACTACAATTGTCTACGTCTCTTCTCAATTCTCAAACTTGAAGCTGCAAACAAATCTAAAAGAATGTGCAGATAGTGACTTTTATTGTCTGATTGATTTATAATGAAAATATATGAAATCCCCCAAATTCTGCAGTTCTTTTCATTTTCCAACCATGCTGCATAACTCCAAAAATGGACATAGACACGTTATCAACTGAACATTCTGCAAAATAAATTTTTAAAAGCCTTTGACACTTACAGCCGACTGCTTTAGACAAGTGAATTGTGAACCCACGTTAATGACAGACCATGGGTCATTGTGAGAAGCGGATCATGATTCATTTACTTTTTTTTTTTTTTTTTTTAACAAAATGACTATTCAGTGGGAGGCATTTGGAATTACACAAGGATTGTTGACTGAAGAGCAGCTGGTGAAGTCTGAGGCTTCACAGCCTGAACTGATGTTGGTTTATACCCTTGGTGCATTATTTTATTTGCCAGCTAGAAAATGGAGATGTCATTGTTTCATCTTCCTCCTCCCTTGGTCCATGAATGGAAAGAGTATCTCTTAAAGCTCATTTTAGCAATTACAAGACAGATCCGCAGCTGGAATAAATCTACATAGATGGCAAACCCTTCTGACTTTAATGGTTCTATGCCAAACCAGTTGAGGAGCTAATCCAGATTCCCTAATTTTCGGAAGGTCTTTAAATTGGCCCGCTATTTTGCATCCACTCACTGCTGCAGACACAATCTTGGTGGAAACAGTGACTGTGAGCTTTAACAAAGAGGGCTGACTATGATTTGGGAATGTCTTAGGTGTGGAAGGGCTGCAAAATGCATGCAACAATGATATGCAAGTGCAAAACCATGCCCCATGTACCTTTGATTTAAAAGACTGAAAGTAAATGATTCATTGTAGTGGTGCTGTAGCCCACTCCGGCAGGGAGAAAGTTACAGACAAGCCAGAGGAAGCTTGCATAGCTCTGGCCAATCAGGATGGGGAGCAGTCAGCCAATCAGGGCCAGGCTAAGCCCGATGGAAGCTTGTCTGGTTGCAAGGTTCTTGCTTTGGTTAGGAGCACCTGAAGAGAATAGTGCTGGGCAGGTGAGATGGAGAGATACTCTAGCCTGTTATCTCTCCGGCTGAGGCTTTGATAGAAGACCCAAGAAGTTACATAGACCATGAGGAAGTGGCTCAAGGAGCATGAGCAGTAAAGGGGGAGTGAAGGATGATAGGACAATGCTGCAGCCAGAGGACCCTGGGTTGGGACACACGGTAATGGGTGGGCCTAGCCCTCTCTCTCTCTCTCTCTCTCTCCCCCGCCCCCAACCCCCTTCTGCCTTGCACTGCACCTAGCCTCAATGGAGTGTAGCCTATACAGACAGTGGCTTGCTCCCGAGACAAGGGGCTTGACTTTGGGGCTGCAGTTGGCTACCCGGGCAGATGCTGAGACTGAGGTCTGCTGACCCCCCTGGAAGGAGGCAAGAATGGAGTGATGGGCACTGCCAGAGAGCAGTGTTCTAGAGATGACAATGTGGTCCAGGGAGCATCGTGGGTCCAGAACCACAGCACGGAGAGAGTGGCGCGATGTTGGGTGGGACACTGGCTGAAGGCGGCACACTCCATAAACTCAGCTAATTCCAAGAGTAGCCAGCAGGAGGTGCCACAGTAATGAGTTGACCCTGCTTCCATGCATGTATAATTGTGAAAAGATCATGACTCGGCTCCTCCAGGGTTGTAGTGCCTAATGCCCATGGGAGTTAGGCGCTGTGGTGGGGCGGCTGCCCCATGTGGGCTGGGGGGGGGGGGGGGTTAAAGCAGCCCTCTGAGGCTGGGCAGTACTTGGGAAGAAGGCTTATTGAGACATCCAATAAAGAGGCTTGTTGGAGTGGCCAGGGAGGGCCATATAAAAAGAAGTCTGTCTCTTCCTGGAGAGCAAGGCAGAACAATGGGTAGCCAGGAGAAGCACCTCCAATAGAGCAACCCTGGGCAGGGTCAGAGGCACGAGAGAGTGCTCTCTTGAGTGGCTGCCAGACTGAAGGCCTGGTACAGAGGCCGAGAAGGTGCTAGGGCTGCGGGAAAGTGGCCTAGGGAAACAGATGATGGGGACTGCAGTCGAGGTTCCCTCTAATTTTTTTCATCCATGTGCATAATACATTTTGTTGCATGCACCAAGGCATGAGCAGATGTGCACCACCCACAGAAACACATGCCTGCTGTAGGAGGCTGTAAGTGATCGGCTCATCAACTGGGCAGCATTTGACTCTCTTGTGGGCATTTGCCCATGCTCTCAGCTTTCAGGAAACACTAGTTGCAGTGTGTGGCTGCCTCATAGAGGGTCCCTGGGTCAGGACCTAGAGTAGTGGGTTAACTTGGGGCTCCCCTTTTTGCTTTTGGCCCATTTATCACTGAGCAGGGTGGCCAGTGTAGATTGCAGTTTGCCACTCCACCTCCTCCAGCCCGCTCCTGAACCCTACCTCTCAACCAGTCCTGTCACCTGCTCCTGCACCCCCTCCACCCAGACCCATCCTGCTCCTTCACCCCCCTTCCCCGCCCAGACTCTCCAGCTCCACTTTGATTCTGCACCTTACCTTCTGCCCAGTTCCCCCCACTCTCAAAACTCAGCCCACTCGTGCCCAGACCCTGCACCCTACCTCCCACCCCCAGCTGACTCCTGTTCCCTCCCGCCTGCCCGCCCAGACCCCATACCTCAAGCCCGTTTCCCAGAAGTCCTTTCCCACACATTGAACTCATCATTTTTGGCCTTACCCTGGTGCCTACGGGGCCCACAAAATCTACTAGTCTGGGCCTTCCTAACCTCTGGTAGGCAAGGGCAATGTAGGGAGTGTCTTCCTGCTTCTCACTCAGTGAGGGTTTGGGTTTTTTTTCACTTCTCGCGTTTATGCAGCCCCTAAAATGATTTATGTTTTGGGTCAGCGGCCCCCTGACCCAAAAGGGTTCCCCACCTAACAAGTCCTCACATGGTGCCGTGCACTGGACTCAAGATAACGTGGTGCATTTTGATGGATTACTGTTAAGCTTGCATAGCCTTAGACAAAGTTGTCGCCATCTGTATGTTAATCCCTTTGCTATGACACAGCATGCACATTAATTGCAAGCATCAACCACAGTCCCAGTTTTGCTTTTGCTCTTATTGCAGTGAATCGTACTGTTTTTAGCAAGAATTGCATGTTGGGGCATTTTCATTGATGTTGTATGGCAGGAGGGAGGGGTGAAAACTACAACAGATGCAAAGAAGGGAGTGTCAGTTTCCATGGCGTTATCCCAGTGCCAGTATCAGCACCTTTGGGAATACTGGCTCAAATTCTCAGCTGGCATAAATTGATGCTACTCCACTGGAGTCAATGGAGCTATGCTGGTTTATATCACTTGAGGATGCGACCCATTCTGTGCAATGAGACTGACGGGGTGTAGCAGAGAATCAAATAAATTTGGGATGCCAAATTCTGCTCTTCGTTACACCTGCATCTCCACGCTGATGGCAATGGCTTTGTGAAAATCTAAGGCCTCAGTCTGGCAGCTGATAGTGTAGGCACAGACTGTGGAGAAACCCCTTTGATATCTGCCCATACACTGTCAGTTATTGGATTTGGGACTTGACCCATGTTCAGAGAATTGCCCTAGGTAGCCGTGAGAGAGCCCGACAGGAAAGACACAGAATGATGCGTGGTTATTGAGAATTAATTTTAGCAGCTGCCTATGTTTAACTGGAGACTCCTAATGAAGTAGGTCTGCCAGGCTAAGCAGGACCTTGGAAAGAAGGGGGAAATCACTCACCTATGAACTCCATGTTTTGGAGCTTGTCGCACTTGCACAAGTCCTCCCAGAAATGGCACCGGACTTGTGCTCCTACCACTCCAGGCAGACATTTCACTATTGGGGATTGAAGTTTCCACCGAGGCAACAGCATATATCGAAGGGTACGTCTATGCCGCGGCGCTATTTCGGGATACTTCCGGAATCCCAAAACAGCTATTCCATGTCTTGCCAGTGGTTTTCCAACTACGGGTCATGCCCCAGTACTGGGTCACGGAATGTCAGGCACTGGGTCTCATTGCTGCAGGGTGATCAGCAGGGGCGCTAAGGCATCTTCCTGCCTGTCCTGGCATTGCACACTGCTCTGTGCCCCAGAAGTGGCTGGCAGCAGGCCTGGCTCCTAGATGTGGGTAGGGGAAAAAGAGCGTATAGGACTCTGTGCACTGCCCCTGCCTGGAGCATTAGCTCTGCACTCCCATTGGTTGGGAACCTGCTGCTTCTGGGGTGCAGCACGGTCTGCTGTGCCAGGACAGGCTGGAATCGTGCCTTAGCAACTCCACTTCATGGCTGGAGCTGCTCGAGATAATCCACTCTTGGCCTACCAGCAAAGCTGAAGCTTTTTCAGCTCCTCCCTGGAGCTTACACTCTAGACAAGTTATGTTGGGTTGTGGGCCTCAACAATTTCCTTCAATTGTATCATGAGGGGGGAAAGTTTGAAACCCACTCGTCTGTGCAGTGCATTGTAACTTTATGTAGGTAGGCTCAGATTTTCAAAGATGCCCAAACCATCTGGACCCCCAACTTTCAAAAGACGCTCCAGGCAGTTTGAAAACTAGCTGAAGGAGTGAAGTGCTCAGCTCCCATTGTCAGTCAAAAGGTGTTGGGTGTGTGACTAACTCTTAGCAAGCCTCTGAAGATCCCACCTTGGCTCTCCATGCCCCTTGGCTTTGAAGGTCTCAACCAAGCATTAATGTAGCATGCACAGTCCCCACTATGTGTGTTTCTCCTCTCATTTCAGCTTTTGGCATTGCCTGCACAGCAGGAAGTTGAAGGAAGATCACTCTTCCATCAACTTCCCTTACTCCTTGTAAAGTGAAGGTTACCAGGAGTCAGAGTAAGAAGTCCTCCAGCTCGCTATTATTTCAAAATAATTGCTTGCAGTGTAGACACACTCTTTATTTCGAAATAACATTAGTATTTCTGAAATAACTGCTGTGTAGACAATAGCCTTAGATGCCCCAGGATTGTTTTTGCAGATACAGACTAACATGGCTACCCCTCTGAGGCTATGTCTAGACTGCAAGCTTTTGTCGGAAGAAGCTTTTCTGGAAGAGAACTTCCGAAAAAACTTCTTCTGAAAGAGAGCATCCACACTGCCAAAGCACATTGAAAAAGCAATCTGCTTTTTTGACAGATAGCGTCCATTCAGTGTGGATGCTATCTCGCATTGAAGCTTTTGATTACTGTGGGCAGAGGTCACCAGGGCATCTGTGCTTTTTCCTCTTCTATTAAAAGAACTCCCTCTTCCCCGTCCACATACACCTTTTTCCAAAAGAGCTCTTTTGGAGAAGGCATTCTTCCTTTTACAAAGAGGTTGACCAATGCTGGAAAAACCCCTGTTCTTTAGATTTTTTTTTCCTCGAAAGAATGTGATTGCAGTGTGGATGTAAGTGAGGTTTTTTCAGAAAAATTGCTGTTTTCCCAAAAAAACCTCTGTAGTATAGACATATACGTAGACAAGTCTCAGGGTGACAGACATTTGTATATAATCAGCATCTTTCTGATCTCAGGTTGGGTACCCAAAAAGTAAATCACTGTTCACTTCCAAAAATTTGGGCATAAACAAGTAAAGGTGGGCAGCAAAGCAACAATTTCCTTTATAGTGGAAGGTGTTAGCAGAGCAAAATGTTCTTTTAGGAAATGGAACCTAAGCCAATAAGGAAATGACAAGAGCTCAGATTGTGAGCTTTTATACTGTGTATTCAGTTTTGGAAGTGAATCTGTGCAAATAAGAACAGTTTTCCTTTTAACATAAACATTCAGATCATCATGTTTCTTATCTGTGATAGCGAGGCACACCTCTTCGAACTTTGTAACACATCCAGTTGTGTTGGATACTCACACTGATTATAGAAAGCATTCATTACTTAATTATGTGCTAGGCTGTCAAACTGAACAAAGGAAATCAGCATGCATTGCTAATGCTTCCTGATTCATGATCGTCTGTAATGCATGGTTATTGAAATGCCGCATTCTGCTGAGGGACGTGATCAGACAGTTTTGCTGTTAAAAACAAAGCAAAACAAAACAAAAAAAATACACCCTTCTTATCAAGATGGCAAATTGGAAACCAGACTTTTAAATGCTGAAAATTGTAACTTTCCCTCCTGAGTAAGAAGCAAAGCATTTTGCCCTCGTTTTATGATGACCAGCTCTTGTTTAATCTTCCAATCTCGATATACTGAGTCAGTGACTATAATAGCAATATATTAGTTAATCCTTATGGAACATGTAGTGATAATTCCACCTAGAAAACAATTGAAGATTTAATGGCAACCAGATGAAAGCCGATAAACTTTCCTGCTGTTCAAAACTGTGGGTGTTTTCTCTCTCTTTTTTTTTTTAAGTTAATCTTCTGGAAAGAGCACACCTGGTTATTTCAGGAATCCTCAGTCATACAAGGTGATTTTGAGATGGGTTTTATTATGAAATGCAATCTAGATTCTTTGTACAGATGGTTGGTAGGAAGAGAAAAATCCTCCCACACAGTGGAAAACAAAGGAAAAAAAGCTGTTAATTATTAAGATCAAATTCAGCTTCCTATAGCTCTGTAGATACGTATGTTTAAACCAGTCTGCAAGCTGATAACAAACTTCTCTTTAATGCTTTGAGGTAGTAAAATATGTAAGTGAAAAAAAATGTGATGTGACATTTATATTGTTCTCCAGGTTTTAATTACTGAAATATTGCCACTCAAAAATAAAAAAGGAAGCAAAAGAACAAATAGATGAATATTAGCTAAAAGAGTGGGACATGCAGACCAAATGCTGAGTTCTTATTTAAAGCTGGTTGAAAAATGAAAACTTGCGCTCAAATTTTAATCTTGTTTTTCTTTTAAAGTTTTTGACATGCACCCAGGTTTCATTGTTTTGAATAACCAGGTTCTTGATAAAACGTATTGATTGTGAAAAATTGAGCCTTCTCTAATGATGAAACATTTGAACAATGTCAAAAATATACGGTGGGAGGGAAAAGTTGTGTTCAAAAAATGGCTTGGTTAGGATTAAAGACAATAAATGAACCCCCCCTCCCCCATCCCTTTTCATTCAAAAATTTCAACTGGCTTTGTCTAATGCATTCGGATACTACATGATCAATTTGCATTTGCCCCATCTCTCACTTTGGGCTTTCTAGAGGTAGGCCCGGATCTCAAAGGAATTTAAATGCCAAGCTCCCACTTAGTTCTTCATGGATCTGGGACTCCCACTTCAACAGCAAGAGTCATGGAATTGACAATTCAAGAACTCAGTGCAGTGCGAAAGGATGTATGGCAGTGCAAAAGGATATATGATCAGCATTGACCTGTGGATTTCTATGCCTTTAATTGGAGTCAGTATTCTGCTTCACGGGTAATATTTAAGGATGCGAAAGGCCTATGTGCTGCCTTAATATGTAATATCTGAGAGGCAGTATTGCAGGAGGTTTAAAGCTACCTTTCAGGTCAGACCCTAAACCAAGTGTCAGGGTTCAGTTTTAATTTGATTGTGCCAAAGTTCTTTCAGTGGTTCTGACAAGATTTTTACTCCCAAATGGTGCCAATAAGGGCTCATTTCCCCAGTGCATTACGGCCTTTCCAGAGGTGCACTCAACTCATTAAATAGCACTAGTTCACATTTCCTTCATTCAGAGCTGCACCTAGGAATTTTAGCACCAAGGATAAGTGAGCTTATTTGCACGTTCTATAGGCAATCCAGGGGGTCAGGTAGGGTTGAAAGACGTGCTCTTTTGCAAAAGGCATGTGCAGATGGGGAAGAAGGAGTTCTTTTGGAAGAAGAGGAAAAAGCACAGGTGCCCTGGTGGCCATTCCGTCCATTGCAATCACAGCTTACATGCGAGAGTGTCCATTCACTCTGGATGCTCTCTTTCAAAAAAGCAGTTTGCTTTTTCAATGCACTTCTGCGGTGTGGATGCTCTTTTATGGAAGACTTTTTTTGGAAGATCTCTTCCGAAAAAAGCTTCTGCTGGAAGAAGACTGTATTCTAGACGTAGTAGCCTCAGTGTGCTGGTAGTGTAGGAGTGCTCAGAAAAGCTTGTGCCTCCCATGGCACAAAGGGAACGAGAGCCCTGCCTTATCTGTGGGATCGTGTTTGTGCTCCAGAGAGCTTCAGGAGCACAGTTGCTTGAGAAACACAACTGTCCCTTCACGGCAGCCCTGCAGCTGAAGAACCCACGAAGACCCCCTGGGGTTTCTTCTGGGCCTGTTAAACTTGCTTATACTCCTACCCCACCAATACAGCAGCAGGCTGAAATTTGCTATCCGTTTTCAGTCTCCACACTTCAGAACAGCTTCAAGGAAGAGGCAGCCTGGCCTGTCTAGAACCTGGCGATCGATGCCTGTAGTTAGGAGTGAAAGCAACAGTGTCTTTATTGATCCTAGATGCGAGCTATGCATTACATGAGTCCTTGTTAGTGCCGCATGTAAATGTTTCGCAAGTTCATTCTTGTGGCTCTCCCCTGTGCTTTGTAGGACACCAATGAGCAATATGCTCTGGATTGCTCAGAGAAAAGGCGCTTAGAAGGGTCACCTAATACAAAAGGGGCAAAGGAAAGCTGAGGGAGGAACTGAAAGAACTCAAATGAGCTGTCTTTATGTAAAGAGCAGTGAATACGTGGAATAAACCTCTAAGTACAGTAACAGCAAGTTCAGCCAGCGTTGAAAAAGGGCTTGACAAAGTTGTATTTAATACCAATATTAACTGAGTAGCACAGAAGTGTGTAAATGCAATTATGCAAAGTTACTAGGGGGACCTTAAAGAAAAAGGAGAAAGATATCAGGACGGTGGGTGTTCTCCTGCTTTTATCTGAATAAAGAATCTGATTTAGAATCTGCTGACTGTAGCCATAAGGCAGCAGCTTAGAGGTTAAATGTATTGTAGGGTTCAGCTGGCTACCATAAGCCAAAGAATGGGACTAGAGGTAGAAGGTCTCCAGGCTTCCTTATGTGGCAACACTGAGGTAATCCATCACCCTGTCTGTTACAAAGTGTCCATAGTCCTGTATTTTGTTTCAGCTACACCAGACTAACACGGCTACATCTCTATCATTATTCTACATGTCCTGCATGGTCAGTCTATTAGGAAAATGCATTTATTTCATTTTAAATTTCACCGTGATGCAATATGAACCAGTCAAAGCTGTCAAGTCCATCTGTCCTACATAGCTCTTCACTCTAGTAAGAACCTTCTGGCAAAGAGATTATCTGTTCCATAACCACTCTGTGTAGCACACACCCCACGAGGTGGCCCAAAAGCAGCAGTAGCAAGACCTAGAAGAGGGCATCCATGTGTGTGTGTTTGTTTTTTTTAAGCAGCTCAGCAAATGCAGAGGGGGCTTATGGGAAGCTGGTTTGAAAAATGCCTCCCCAACTGAGATTTTGGAGAGTTTCCACTAGCTGGATAGTGGAGTTGCTTCTGTGACACTGAAAGAGAGAAGGGGGGAGGGAGGAAAAGGGGAGAATTAGCCCCATTGAACTGTTGGCATAACAAGAGCCCTAGATGTTTTAGGGTATGTCTAGACTGCATCCCTCTGTTGGCAGAGGGATGCAGATTAGGCAGGTCGACATTGCAAATGAGGCAGGGATTTAAATATCCTGTGCTTAATTTGCATAAAAATGGCCACCGCATTTTGCCAACTCAGCACTTTGTCAGCAAAAAGCAGCAGTCTAAAGGGAGATCTGTGGAGAAAGAAAGCCTTTTTCGACAGTTCCTGTAAACCTCCTTCCAAGAGGGATAAGAGATCTGTCGAAAAAGGCTTTCTTTCTCGACAGATCCCCCTCTAGACTGCTGCTTTTTGCCGACAAAGTGCTGAGTCAGCAAAATGCAGCAGCCATTTTCTTGTAAATTAGGCATGGGATATTTAAATCTCTGCCTCATTTGCAATGTCGACCTGCCTAATCTGCATCCCTCTGCCAACAGAGGGATGCAGTCTAGACATACCCTTAGGCTACGTCTAGACTGGCATGATTTTCCAGAAATGCTTTTAACGGAAAAGTTTTCCGCTAAAAGCATTTGCGGAAAACAGCGTCTAGATTGGCACGGAGGCTTTTCTGCAAAAGCACTTTTTGCAGAAAAGCGTCCGTGGCCAATCTAGGTGCACTTTTGCACAAAAAAGCCCCGATCGCCATTTTCGCGATCGGGGCTTTTTTGCGCAATACAAATCTCAGCTGTCTCCACTGGCCCTTTTGCACAAAAGTTTTGTGCAAAAGAGATTTTTGCCCGAACGGGAGCAGCATAGTATTTCCACAAAAAGCACTGATTTCTTACAGTAGGAAGTCAGTGCTTTTGCAGAAATTCAAGCAGCCAGTGTAGACAGCTGGCAAGTTTTTCCGGAAAAGCGGCTGATTTTCTGGAAAAACTGGCCAGTCTAGACACAGCCCCAGACTGTTAGAATTGTGCCTTTCTTATGGGGCTGGAATACAATAGTTCATGGATGGAATATTGCATCACTGCCTCCTCTAAGATTTCTTGCACCCAAGGCATCTGTCAGAAACAGATGGACTTTGGTCAGATCCAAGCTGGTAACTCATATGCTACAGAGGACAAGAACTCCTCCAGCAATACCCTTTAGGAAACAGTCCTGGGGTGTTTTCCTTCACCATGTTCCCACTTACTATTAGCACTGGCGCAGAACCCTGAGGCCCCTAGTGAGATGATGGAACTGTTGTGCTAGGCATCGTGCCGACACCTGCCTAGATGCAGACCCCAGCCCAAATTGCTTACAAGTGACACAGAGAAGACACAGGCAACAAGAGATTAATAACTTGCCCAACAATTTCAACAGTGTTTGGATCTGGCGCGTGCATAAGGTATTATTATTAAAATTTGCTTCTTGCCATCAGTATCTCTCATTTGTGTCTTTCATCAGTATCTCTTAAAGTGCTTTACAAAGGAGATACCATTCTCCACATTTTTAAAGATGGGGGCATGGGGAAGGGAAGTGACTGGCCCAAAATTACCCAGGAGACCAGTCACATAGCTGGGAACAGAGCCAATGTCTCTTGACTCTTCTAGTGCTCTCTCCAGTTGTCTGCACTGCCCCTCCCCCCAGCCATTACCTCTAAGGCTCTAGTCAGGCACATGCAGTTCAATGAGACATCCCACATGCATCTGTGTCAGCAGGATCAGGCCCTGGGTTAGCTCTTCTCCCTGCTCTTCCCTTGCTATATCAATGCAGTTCCTTTAATACATTAGGAACAGCATCCTCTACTGCTAATTAAAACACAGCCACAAAGGAATCCATGCTTGAATATCACTGAAATTAAACCCAGTCTTGTGTTTTCGTTAACTAACGAGTAGTGTGAGGTCCCTGATTAAAAAGACCACCAGTGGCTACAATTGGAAACTCTTGTTCAACTCTTAGGCAGTCTTGGCACGCTGCGTTCCAGTGAGAGACTGGAAGGAGCCCCTTGCCTAACAAACTCTCTTGAAAAAGAGAAAAGCTTCCAGATCCAGTAGAAACTTGATTATTCAACAGAGAAATCACTGCAGAAAAATGGATGCTTCTGTGGGCTCTTTGTTTCCTGAGACTTCATTTGCTGATTGCTCTCTGAATATAATAAGAGAATCGCATAAATAAATATCGGCAGCCCTCAGAGTTGCTTTTCTAATCCAGCGCCTAGCAAGGAAACCGCTGGGACGGTGCCAGCTTTTCCAAAGGTTTGTGCCCGAAGGGAGCTTGTTCACTGGCTCCCTAGGGCTTCAATTAAAGTATTTCATCTCCTGACCCAGGCAAGATAGAGTATTGCAAGCACGCGACTGATTTCTAATGGAGCGCTGCAAGTACTGACATTCCCACCTTTCACTTCCCCTATCCATATATACCCCCCTTATCCTAGCCTCTACCTCTAGACCAGGGGTCTCCAACCTTTTTAAGCTTGAGATCACTTTTTGAATTTAAGTGCAATCCAAGATCTACCTAAAACACAAACACCCTTGCTCCGCCTCCTTTGTAGCCCTTCTCTGAGACCCTGCCCCTGCTCACTCCATCCTCCCTCGCTTTCACCAGACTAGGGAAGAGGGTTGGGGTGCAGGCTCTGGTCTTGGATTAAAGGATTTGGAGTGTGAGGGAGGCTCTGAGCTGATCCTGGGGGCAGCAGTTGGGGTATTGGGAGGGTTCTAGGTGCAGGCTCTGGGAGGCCATTTGGATGTAGGGGTGCTTGGGGCAGGAGCTTGGGGTGCAGGAGGTGGTTCATGACTGGGGCAGGGTTTCAGGATGTGGGCTCCAGCTGGGCTCTGCTTACCTCAGGTGGCTCCTGAGTAGTGGTGGTACAGTGAAGCTAAGGCAGGCTCACCCCAGCCCTGTCTCTGCACCACTCCCAAAAGCAGCCAGCAAACTCCATCCCAGGTCCTGCTGTGCCCCCCTCTCTGCTCTGTGGAGATAGGATACAGGATGGGAGAGGGGGCACTTCGACATGAGCACCCCTCCTCTTCTTCCCCTGCCATGCATCAAAAGCAGGAGGCTCTTGAGGGGACAGCTCCAAGACAAAGGGCAGGAGATGCACAGCAGTGGAGGGAGGGGCAGGTGAAGTGCTAGTCCTCAATAGCCTCTTGGCCAAACCAGTCAGGATCACCTTTCAGAGGCTCAAAGATCTACCAGTGGATCCTGATCTACTAGTTGGTGACCACTGCACTAGAGAAAGTAGCACGGCACCAGTGCTAGTTCAAAGATTCCACTGTAGCGGGTTTCTGTATGAGGATAAGCTGAGATTTCTTGTATGTTCTCCTACCACCATATGTCACCATTTCCTGGCCCTGCATTCCATATGGATCCAGCCACAATACCCATCTCACATAGGATCTGAACGCCCTGCCTTACAGAAATTGGGACCAGGGTCCCTACTAGTAGGCCATTACGTTCTTGCAGGTCAGGGGATGAGTATTGTTTGCTATGGACGGTTGTGGGACGAAGGTGCTTTCAATGGCAGAGTAGAACTAAGGATGAAAATATACAGAGGTCTATATGTGACTTCCATACATTTCTGGAGGGTTGGGAGTCACGATCGAGCCAAACTGGTGGATTGCACTACCCACCGTTCTTAAATGCTAATCCTTGCTGGTGATAAAAAGGATGAATACTCTTTGTTCTGTCTCTCTCTCTAAGGGCATGTCTAGACTACATGCCTCTGCCGGCAGAGGCATGTAAATTAGACTACCCGACATAGTCAATGAAGCGGGGATTTAAATATCCCCTGCTTCATTAAAATAAAAATGGCCACCGCCTTGTGCTGGCTCAGCTGATCGTCGGCACAACGCGTCAGTCAAGACATGGATCGGTCAATGAGGATAGCCTTTGCTGACCAATCTCTTATGCCTCATGAAACAAGGTTTACAGGATCGGTCGGCAAAGGCTTTCCTTGCCGACCGATCCGTGTCTTGACTGCCGCGTTGTGCCGACAATCAGCTGAGCCAGCACAGCGTGGTGACCATTTTTTATTTTAATGAAGCAGGGGATATTTAAATCCCCGCTTCATTGACTATGTCGGGTAGTCTAATTTACATGCCTCTGCCAGCAGAGGCATGTAGTCTAGACATGCCCTTATACACTGTTTTATACCTCTGAATAACATGAGGGTGACCATATTTGAATTTTCCAAAAAGAGGACACTCCACAGAGGGTGTGTATCTTCATTGGAATTTACCAGCTCATATAATATAACACGTTAATACAACATGAGCTGGTCGATTCTGATGCAGATACACACCCTCTCAGGAATGTCATCTTTTTTAAAAGTTCAAATATGGTCACCCTAAATAAAGTAGTATAGGCTTAATGCAGCATGCAGAAAGATGGGGATGGAAGAGATTGCTGCAGCACAAAGAAGATGGTTTAGTTCCAGACCTCCAGAGGTATTTAGGTGTCTAACTCCCATTGATACCTTTTGAGCATCTGGACCGTAGAGCCTTCTCCTCAGGTGGTCTAAACTGGAAAAGATGCATTGATTTCAATAAAGCTATGCTGATTTACACCAGCTAAGGATCTGGCTCTTTTTCTTCATCTTTTGGACTCCCGGGCTGTGGAGACTGTTTCAGGCAGCCTGCTGCAGTCTGCCTTAAATCCGTCCCTTTTAGGAGCAGTGTTTTTTTGAAGCAGAGAAAGACTGAGTAAATCTGCACCTGAGTTCTAGAATGAAGCGGATCATAAAAGTAAGCTGCTTTACCTTAACATTCACCTCCCCATTAATATTTTCATGCTTTTGCAGTATATTAGGCAGTTTCCTCTCTGTGTGCTTCCCTGAGCATCAGAGGCTCTTCTCAGTTTAAAGGAAGTGTTCAGGACCTTGCAGGATCAGGGCCTTAATTTGTTGTTGTTTCAACAGAGAGAATGAGTAAAAACCAAGAAGCCTCTTAGCCGACCTTGTGAAGATACTTTGTTCCCATGGGCGATCACTTAAAACTGATTTACCCTTTGTACTACTTAGTGTGACCTCATATGAGGTGTCTGGATCTGGAGATGTATCTCTGTGATTTTTATACCACTGAGTACACGCCACCACAGCTCTCTGCCAGGGATGGATCAGTTGATGATTCCCTGTTCTGTTCATTCACTCTGAAGCATCTGGCATTGGCCAGTGTTGGCAGACAGGATACTGGGCTAGATGGATCTTTGGTCTGACCCAATATGGCCGTTCTGGTGTTCTGTATTCTTTCAGACATGATATTTTACAAGCTCAGGTTCCCTCATTGCATACACCTGCTCAGCCTACAATTCCCTGTAGTTATCCTCCTACAATGCACTATATATTTTGGAGAGTTTGTGTGTGTGTCTGTCTGAGTCTGTTTGTTCAAGAACTCCTCCTAATAGGTAAGAGCTAGGCCCACCAAATTTGGTATGTGGCTTCATCTTACCATAACTTAAAGCAGGGTAAGGTTTGGTTGTGTCAGGACAATGGAATGTGCCTGGAATCTGATTGTTTCTCATCAAATGGAAAGGAAGGGGTCTGATAGTAGGAACAGTTACACTCCAGAATGACCACAGGGGGCAGCAAGAACACCGGCCCTAGGGAGCATGACTTCTGCTGCCCCGGCTATTCCCAGGGATCCCACACACACCTCCCAACTCCCTGCCATAACTCCTGCAACCTCACCCCCCTGCCATGACTCCTGCACCCTTACCCCAAAGCCCCTGCCTGACTCGTGCACCTCTCAAACCCCCAGCCTCTGGCCCGAAGCCCTCCTTAAAGACCCAAGCAGCGCTGGGTCAATATGCTAGTATGAAATAAGTTGTTTTGCTTTGTGGTTTTTTTAAAATAACATTTAAGTCTTATTGAGCTGGTGGAATTATCTATATTAACTGTGAAAATCGCGGTACTGAATTCTGTTGATTGCAAACACAGTGTACAAAATGAGCAGATTTATCAATTGTTATAGAGGGCGTTTTTTTTCAATAGATCTGGCCAAATAGCATTTGTCAAAGCAAACATTCAATGAATGTAGGTTCTCTTTATAGTCTGCTAGCAGACTTACCCCGCATTGCCCTGGTCCTTTAGGGGAGGGGGCAGGAGTCAGGGCAGGGCCTTGAGAAAGTGGAGGGCAGTGCAGGAGGCTGGGGGTAGGCGGTGTGTGAGATTTGGGGTGAAGAGGGGCTCAGGGTGGAGGATCCCATCTGGCTTGGGCCTCTGCTCTCCTCCCAGCATCCCCCTCCTTACCAGCAAAAGTGTTTTTCTTCCCCAGAATCCTCCTGGCTAGCAGGGGCATTTTCTCACCCTCCAGTCCCCATTTGGCTGGCAGAGGCCTCTTTTTCTCCCCCCCCCCCAAGCTCTGAAGCCAAGGGCTAGGGGCAGAAGGGATTGGGGGAAGGAGGGTACTTACTAGGTGTTCTGGCAGGCAAGATGGCAGAAACCCAGCCCTACTGGCTACTCCCTTGATGGTACAGCTGCCCCCGGTGGACACTCTGTTGGATTGTTCTCTCCTGCGGACTCACCGCCCCCAGTGGCCACTCTGTGTCATGTCTCTCCAAACAGTAGCCTTTCCCTCTTTTCCCAGAGCTTCTGGTTGTCTTGGCACAACCAAACCCTGATCTTGACTTAAGTTAGGAGGAGAGGAAGCTGCCTACTGCATTTGGTGGCCCTAGCTCTTATTGTTTAGGAGGAGTTCTTGAACAAATGGACTCAGAGACAGACACACAGATGCACTCTAATATACATAATATAGGGATATGATATATATAGATATAGATATATATGAATCAGTCTGGAGCCATTCCTGATTCAGATTAATATTTAGTTTGTTTGTATTCTCCAAATAGTTGGGAGGAATAGTTTCCAAATTATTGATGATTCACTTGCCATATAACTTGACAAGTTGTGGGCATGTTTGATTGCTCATATACTGTATTTCTGCTCTCTGGATAGACATCTGAGAGTTCTGAACAAGAGAATAATTAATAGCAAAGAGCTAACAGTGAATAATCCTGCTTCTAGTTCAAATAGGTACAACAACTGAAAATCACAAATACTTTGGTGAATATAGGTGGTTGTACAAATAAAATTATGCATTATCTGAGCCCAAGATTAGCAGCAAATTTAATTTACGACTATTTGTAGTGAATCACTTTTTCCCTTATTCAATCAAATCTACTTATAAACTAGAGCCTTATTGGTAAACTCTTCATACGGGAACAAATTAACAGAACTTAAAGCACTTACATGTAGAATGGAATTGATCTCAAAATAACAATGCCTGACCACTGGCAAAATTCTTACCGTAGCCAATTGGAGTTTTCCTGTATGGTATATAGAATATTCAGGCTCAAAGCTTCTAAAAAAAAAAAGAACACGTTTCTGTTTCTTAACTCATTTTTACTGATTTTTGAAGATACTCATATTTGAAAAATAGTTTCCCCCTTTCAGTAAGGGCCTAACTGTTCCTTCTATAACATTGATTCAATGGACATAGACCTCTTTACAGCATCATAGGCCATGTCTACACTTACCTATGGATTGACACTCCAGAGCTTGGTCTCCTGGCATTCAATTTAGCAGGCTAATCAGGACCTGCTCCATCAAATGCTGAGGGTGCTCCTGTCGTTGCAAGGAAGTAAGGGACATTGATATGAGTGTTCCTTCTGTCGACCTCCCATTGTGGGTATGGTGCCAAAGTTCAAAGTAAGGTAAGTTGAGTCTAGCTACCCAATTAATGTAGTTGGATTTGTGTATCTTAGTGTAGACATGGCCTAAGAATCTAGCCCCTTGAAAAATAAATATAGTTCTTTGTTTATCTGTGGTTTTCTTATAAAGAAGTTCAAAAAAGAAAACAGTAAATTGCAAGTAAAAATTGTAAATAGAAAATCTTAACACACTAGACAATTAGCTCATCATAAGACGAGATTTTCAGGTCTCTCCTGCATGTCGGCCTTCTCTCCTGAGCCTCCGCTCTCTCGCTCTGTGTCTCTCTCTTTCTCTTCTCCTCCCCCTCCTGCCTCTCACTCAGGGGACCGCAGAGCCCAAATGGCCTTTTGGGATCCTCACTCCCCGTGCTGCATGGGGAGTGCGAAGCCCAAACGGTTACTTGCGCCACTTGCTTCCATGCAGCAGCCCGGCTGAGCAGCGCAGAAGTCAGCCAAGCGCCACAGCGGGAGGCGAGGGGGGGCGGGGCGGTGACATTCACCGCCGGGGGCAGGGCCTGGAGCCGCTGTCACGCCGCACATCACTGCCCCATTCCCCTTCTCCGCCCGCCGTGGTGGTCGCCTGACTTCTGCGCCGCTCAGCCGGGCCGCCGTGGGGGAGCAAGTGGAGCAAGCGGCCGTTTGGGCTCCCCCACGCCGGCCCAGCTGAGCGGTGCAGAATTCAGCCGAGTGCCACGGAAGGAGGTGAAGGGGGGCGGGGCAGTGACATACATGATCAGGCACCACCCCCTGGGCATGTACGTCACCACCCCGCCCCCCTTCCCCTCCCGCCATGACGCTCGGCAGACTTCTGCGCTGCTCAGCCGGGCCGCTGTTTGGGTCCCATGCAGCACGGGCCGCCCAGAGAGAACAGCCAGCATTTTAGCAACAGCGCCGCCCAGAGGGAACAGCCAGCATTTCAGCGTTACAGACTCTCAGACACTGGGCTACTATATATATGATTTGTTTCAGTCAGTCCTCCTGCCTGATGATTAAAGCAAAACAGTGTGTTTTATCAGCTTGTTAATTCATAGAGTCAACTCATCTTTAGTGTTTATCACACTACGGGTGGGTGCGTCTAGACTAAAAGCCTCTTTTGAAAGAGAGTGTCTAGACTACAAGCAGATTTTTCGAAAAAGCGAGCCACTTTTTTGAAAGAGTCTAGACGCTCTCTTTCAGTTTGCATTCAATAGTGCCTTTTTTCAAAAGAATACTTTCGAAAAAAGGCATTATTTCTCGTAAAATGAGTTTTACCACAATCAAAAAAACTGCCGTATTCTTTCGATTTACTTTCAAAAGAACGCGGCTGCAGTCCAGACGCAGGTGAAGTTTTTTCGAAAACACCCTGTAGTCTAGACACACCCGGTGTGTCTACACCGCAGGGCTTAACTCAAAATAAGTTAAGCAAATTGAGCTACACTAATGGGGTAGCTTAAGTCGAAATAGCTTATTTTGAAACAGAGAGCATCTACATAGCACTTATTTAGAAACAGAGCACTCTTCCTCTGACTTCCTTTATTCCTTGTACAATGAGGGTTACAAGAGTTGGAGCAAGAAGTCCTCCAGCTTGACAGTGTTTTGACGCTATTTCTGAAATAACTGAGGGTATGTCTACACTACCCTCCTAGTTCGAACTAGGAGGGTAATGTAGGCATACCGCACTTGCAAATGAAGCCCGGGATTTGAATTTCCCGGGCTTCATTTGCATAAGCGGGGAGCCACCATTTTTAAAACCCCGCTGGTTCGAACCCCATGCAGCTAGTTCGGACTAGGTAGTTCGGTAGTTCCACGAGGTGTACCAGTGGTTCGGAATAGGAAGCCTAGTCCGAACTACCTAGTTCGAGCCCCGTGTAGCCGCGCTGCACGGGGTTCGAACCAGCGGGGTTTTAAAAATGGCGGCTCCCCGCTTATGCAAATGAAGCCCGGGAAATTCAAATCCCGGGCTTCATTTGCAAGTGCGGTATGCCTACATTACCCCGCTAGTTCGAACTAGCGGGGTAGTGTAGACATACCCTGACTGCTGTGTAGATCAGACTAAGTTATTTCAGAATAGTATTGCAGTGTAGACCTACTGTATCCACAAGTTTGGGATTGGGGGAAAATATCTTTTATTCAGAGAATGCATTTTCTGGAAAACTGGCCTTTCCTCATATAGTTCCATGTGCAAGTAATCAGGAAAATGAGCTCTGGAGACACAAAATTTAGAATTTATCTGTTCTAATCCTTGTTCATCTTTGTGCATGAAAGGGACGGAAATATTAGGCTGACTAAAAGAGAAGCTATGAAAACCTCAGCGATTTTTTTGTTATAATAAAAGTTCATGTCATTTGTGATTGATGCTGGTAATTAGTGTGACCTGAAAAGTTATCGTATTATCATGGATATATCAGAAGGGCACCTTCTCCACTGTCTTACAGCTTGTGTCATCATTTTCAGCTGTGCAAGGTGGGTAAAATGTACAACTACTTTTAAATTGAAAATACAGGTTGAATCTCTCTAGTCTGGCTCTCTCTGGTCTGGCAACATCTGTGGTCTGGCATGACTTTAGTTAGCCAGATGTCCACTTATCATCGATGTGGCCACATTTCCTGCAGTTCCATCAAGTTTTTTTACAGCCACCAGGCCTGGCTCTGTGTCCTGTGATTTTGTTTAGCTCTAATGTATCTCTACGGCTGTGTCTACATTGGCCCCTATTCCGTAATAGGGATGCAAATGTAGCACTTTGGAATAGGCAAATCCGCGGGGGATTTAAATATCCCCCGCGGCATTTGCATTAACATGGCTGCTGCTTTTTTCCGGCTTGTAGATAAGCCGGAGAAAAGCGCCAGTCTGGATGCGATCCTCCGGAAAATAAGCTCTTTTCCAGAGGATCTCTTATTCTTGAAAGTAGGAATAAGAGATCCTCCAGAAAAGAGCTTATTTTCCGGAGGATCACGTCCAGACTGGCGCTTTTCTCCGGCTTATCTACAAGCCGGAAAAAAGCGGCAGCCATGTTAATGCAAATGCCGCGGGGGATATTTAAATCCCCCGCGGATTTGCCTATTCCAAAGTGCTACATTTGCATCCCTATTACGGAATAGGGGCCAATGTAAACACAGCCTACATGTCTTCTCAGAGCCCAGTAATCTGTAGAACTGTTGATAATGCTTGTAGACAAATTGACCTCTTGTGGTTCGGAAAATCTCAAGTTCAACACTGGTCAGGTCCCAAGGATACCAGACTAGAGAGGTTCAACCTATATTTTTCAATGAATGTAAATAGCACAAGGCAAAGGAGAATCAGGTAGATATTGCAATAGATATTGCAACCTTTCAAGTTTCTTTCATTTTAAAGAGAAGAAAATACTTTTGTACTAATTTATTCTTATTGATAAAAGTCACAGCCTGATGACAACTGGTGATAATTAATTGTCATGGAAACACTCAAGATAATAACCACTGATTTGTGTTTAATATCTAGCATCTGATACACAGTTGATCACTAGAAATACTGAGCAAGAATATTTGGAGGGTATTACTTTATTGCCTATATATACAAAACTACAGTAGACTTCCTATAATCCGGCACCTTTGGGACCTAGGTGGTGCCGGATTATTGGATATGCCGGAGTACCAGGAGGTACTATAACGGGGCATACTCCCAACCCAATCCCCTTCTTCCTCCCACCTTATGCTCGGGTCCCAGAGCCGCTGGTACAGCCATGCATCTCCCTCCAGGCGCTGGGGCATGTGCACTGAGCGGCTAGCTTTTCAATGAGCTTTCTGGGAGGCCATGCACAACCCAATCCCTCTCCTCTCCCCTCACCTTCCCTTTCCCCGAGCCAAACTCTTCCTCTCCCTGCTGTTACCCAATCCTCCTTCTCCCCAACCTTATGTCTGGGTCCCGAAGCAGCTGCCTGTGCTCAGCGGCTGGCTGCTACCATGTGCATGCTGGATGCTGTGTACACTGGGAACGGCGTGGGCCATGAGCACGCATGAGGCTCATAGCAGCCCGGTCGTGAGATCGGCTGACCTGGGCAGTTCCGGGTTCCAGTTGATGCTGGACTATCAGGCGTGCCGGACAACTGGATGCTGAACTATTGGAGTTTTACTGTACATTAAATAGTAAAGCAGTGATACTCAGATCTTAGTGGTTCAGGAGCCAAACTAGTGATTGACAGTACCCAAAACAGCCACACTCTTGTCAATTCATTGTTTCCTTTACCCTATGTACACACACATTCTCATTCTTCTCTCGGGATGGAGAGGGTGATCTTAGGGAGAAAAAAGAACCACTACAAATTCAGATATCCCAACACTTCTTGGTTTGTTAGCTACCTTGAATCTCAGTTTACTTAGATGTTGAGTTTGAGTTTTTGCTAGCTATTCTGGCCAGGGCTACGCTAAAGGGGGAAGGTAGAAGTAAGATACATCCCCCCGCCCACACACACACACACACACACACACACTCACAGAGCAAAATGAGGGCCCATGTATTCTAGAATTCATTAATAACACAGTAAAAATGCCCTGACTGGTTAATAACTTAGATTGGTTAATAATTAAATCCTACAGTGTTTTGAATATCATGTGCTGCAAAGAGCCTCAGTCTAAATATCTCTGGACTAAAGTTTATTTTTTAATAAAAGTAAAATTGCCATGTATGAAGCTTTTTATTAAAGATTTAACATTTAACACACCAATAGGTGTTGTGTCACCATGATTACATGTTAATATGTAGTTATAGAATTTATTCATGGTGATAGAACAGACTAACTTTCTGAAAACAATATCCAAAGGATCTGTTCCAACCATTTCCAATGAGACCCACAGTCTCCTTATTTCAGGACATTTGGTTTTGTCATAGGTGACCAAATCAAGAAAAAATTAAAATCCAGCCTGAATCTTCAGCCTTTCCCCAACCTAAACCCTGACTCTGTTTTGAAGTTGGCTAAGATGCTTTGAAGGCTTCCCTCTCACGGTGCTAGTGTTTCAGGTCCCAGTTACTGCACCAGTCTCAGTCCTTGGGGTTAGTCCGAATCTCATTCATAAAAGAGGAAAAATCTTGCATATGAGATGTTTCATGTAGACCAGGCACTGGGTCTGAGCAGAGATACTACAAGAGCTGTTGGAGAACCAAAGGTAGGACAAGTTGCAGGCAACTGGAATCCACTGGGACTAGAGTTTTAACAGTTGTAAACAGGGGAGAGAAAAAGGAACAATTACAAATTCAGATAAAACTTTAAATGTTGGGATAAGTTAACTACCTTGAATCTCATTTCACTTAGACATTGAGTTTGACTGTTTGCTAGTTAGTCTGGCCATGTCTACACTAAAGGGGAAGGTCGAATAAAGAATGCAACCCCAGCTATGCTAGTTACATAGCTGGAATCGACACACCTTAATCTGAGTTCCCCATCATCCTCTTAGTGGGACGCTGATGGGAGCAAACGCTCCCGTCGGCTTCCCTTACTTCTCGTAGGACCAGGAGTACCAGTCATCGATGGGGAGAGTCCTCTGAGTTCAATGTTCCAGGTCTTTACTAGACCCACTAAATTGAATTCCAGAAGATTGATTGTGGCAGCGTCAATCTTCCCTGAAGTGAATACATTGCTCTGTCAGCCATTAGATCTTATTTGTTTTTTCATCAATTGATACTAATGGAAGAAGGTTATATTTTCATAGAGGCTTTGCATTAACAAAGAGATCTATATAAAACTTTCATGCTACACCTGAGTGATAGAATCTAGAGAAATCTATTCCTCATAGATGACTCCCTAAATGATAATATGATAAAGCATATTTATTTCAATCTATACAGAATGTTTTATGAGTGGCTCTTTATCAATTTTTGCAAACAGCCATTCAAAATTTGAATGAATATTTTGTTTAGTTTTGTACACTTTAAAGACCACTATTTGTGAAAAATAGATCGGGTTGCTAGAATATTTAGGGAGGCATTTGTTCTTCCTACCAACAAACCTCTCTGCTTACATACACGGGTGCTGATGGTCACACAAGTCCATTCACAAACCATTGTTTGGTCTTCATTATTTTTTCTGCTGATTAAAAAGTTTCAGCCACCCAGAAAAAATGCTAACCTAACACTAAAGACCAATCCTAACACTGCAAAAAATGAATAGAACAAATAAAACAGCACTGATACAGTGAAAAATTTGTCCAAATTATACAACAAACTCTTACAAACAATGAAATAGCAGAAATCAAGAGAGAAATGCATCATCCCAGAAACAAAGTTCTAGTTAGCCTAGTTTTGTTCTTTGCTTACAAGGAAAACCCATTGGAATTTCACAAAAAATGGTCCAGAAAAGATCTGTCCATACGTTTTAAAATGTTCAATATTATTAGTATACTATTTGATTTAATATGGTTTTTTTCCTCTGTAACTTCTATAATTCTAGTATTAGGCTTGTACAATAACCTTCCAATATGTCTCTTGACATATTACTTGTAAACTACTGTCCGCTCTCATTTTAAATAAGGAACAATCATGCATTGGCAGGGAACTGGGCTGGATTATCTGAACTTTCACTTCTATGATTGATTAGAATATGAATATTACACAGTAAATCTTCCCACTTTGATTTATTTTAATGAGCTATTAAGAAAAATCACTAGTGTTTGGAGACTAAAACTTTTTGCCAGTCTATTAAAGACCTTGTTTTCATTTTCTTTTCCATTAATATTATGTCTTCATCTGTATTTAAAGGTTTGTAGGTAGCTTTAAAATAATTTACTGCACAATAATCACAGTTCATTATGCACAATTCATTATGAATAAGATTAAGTTGAGGGTGCTTAGTCAATTTTATTCAGCAGAAATGTATAATTCTCTCCATTAATACAGTGCGAAACAACAATATTGAGTGCACTTAAATTGCTTCGCTGTGCAGTATGATTCATGAATAAAATATGCAGCATATTCAGGAGAAAATTGTAACAGAATTCATCAGACTAGCACACTAAAATTTATCACACTGATGAATTTATCTGAGTTAATATTCAACCTCGTATCCTTAATTATATATGAATGCTAATATATGGAATACCAACCTCAAGCTGTAAAGCTGTTACCATGTACCACATTCCATGACAGTCAAGAGTAGCCTAAGCTAACAAAATCCTCCACCAGTGAAGTCAATGTGAGTTTTGCTAGTTTGAGAATAATACATGAAATAAAATATAAAAATAATCATTCCTAGCTTTCACAGAACGTTTCATCAATTTCTTGCAAAGTGATTCACAAGGGAGAGCAGTCTCATTAGCTCCATTTTATAGATGAAGAAACTAAGGCACAGGTGTGATTTGCTCCATTCACTAGGAAACACTGCTCTATATGCAGTAGAAAATATTTATAATAGAATTCTAAACATGTGTATGTATATTATGCAGGCTCTTTAAGCAGGGCCATTAGCAGAAATGTTTCCATTTTCCCCAGTGCAAATGGATGTTTTCAATAAAAACAGGTCTGTTGCCAAGATTGTATGGTCTTTGAACTGAAAAAATGTGGAAATTTGTATTTTTGATACACATATACATGCACACTGAAATTCCAAGTGCAAAACCAACTGGCAAACACTCCCTCCAAACTTTTGAAAGGAAAATAGCGACCTTCAAATAGTTCTAATTTGCATTAGTCACTAGGTTAATGAAGCACTGCTCTGGTGAGATTTCTGTAACAGCTGCAATGATAAACAAATATATATTTTTAATGGAGATATACCTATCTCACAGAGCTAGAAGGGACCTTGAGAGGTCATCAAGTCCAGTCAGCTGTATTAAGTAACATCCCTTACAGATTTGTCCCCAATCCCTAAATGGCCCCCTCAAGGGCTAAACTCACCACGCTGGGTTTAGCAGGCCAATGCTCAAACCACTGAGCTATCTCTTGGAATTGGATGTAGAATCACTACAATAGTTTCTTCAGGGAACCCAAATCCAAATGCCAGCAACATTCAAAAGCAAATGAGGGTTTATGACCCTTGTTTTGATCTGTAGGCTGCAAATCTATATACTTTCTTATCTTCTCCTTTTTTCTATATTTTAGTAACACTAGTAATGCAAGGCCTGCAGGATTTATCCTGTATGAGTTGGCTTCAGCATTAGTGTAGTGTGATAAGTAAGGGTTAATATCTTTTTTAGAAAGTAAACTAAAATATCCTTAATATCTCTTTAGAAAGTGGTGACATTTTCAGTTGTGGTCCCCCAGATCTACTTCCAGAAATAGAGCTTTATAGTCCTCAACCTTTGTGACCTGAGGAAGGGGGACTAACCTGGAACCTTATAGTCAGATTGGTTTGCCATACCCACATAAATGATATCATTCTTCACTCCCAGGCTACAGACCCATCTCTAATTATCTTGAGGAATCCTTCAGATTGTGTCACTTTCATTGTTCTCTACAACTCAGCTATTCAAATTGCATTGTTCTCTGCAACTCAACTATTTCCCTGCCTCTTGCAGCAGTTGCTGTGGCAGCAAATCTGAAGCAGGGGCTAGATTTGTCTTTGGCCATGTTTACTGTAGGGGAGTAAGTCAACCTAAGATCCACAACTCCAGCTACCATAGCGTTGCTGAAGTCGACGTATCTTAGGTCGAATTTCTGCAGCATCCCCACTGTGGGAGCACGATGGGAGAAATTCTTCCATTGACTTCCTTTGCTACTTGTGACCCAATGAAGTACCAGAATTAATAGGGGCATGATCGGCAGTCTATTTAGTGGGTCCTTTCTAGACCTGCTAAATCGAACCCCATGACATGGATCTCCTCAGTGTCCATCTCCTGGTAAGACAAGTACTATATGTGGTGTTGCCCAGGGTGGAACCAATAGCTGGCTTGTAGGATGAGGTATTTTCCAGGCTTCCCAAATGTGGAAGCACAAGCAGGAGTTGGAAGGGGAACGCTGTGACTCAGACATGACCAGCAGCAGGTTGACCCTAGAGACAGTCAAAAGGCCTGTGCTTAAAAAGGACCATGATGCTCTTAGAAATACTGTCTCTAATCAAGGTATGGCCCATGATGCTCATTTTTACTAAGTGCTGTTTCTGGGGTGTAGATAAGAGGAAAAATCAGAGTTGAAACTAGAAGCAAGTCAACGTCAGGCACCTCAACTACTCTTTTAATTAAGTCTGGTTAGGAAATGATGTATACTTGGCAGCAACAATATCCATTAATTGTCACTGCCTTTACTGAATTCATTACTAGATTGAATTGCATGAGCACTAAGTGTTCCTTTCAACACTTTTTTCCCCCTTTGTAATAACATAGTGAATCATGAAGGACAATTTCAATGAAAGCCAGGGCAGCCCAGACTGAACTTTAGCACAATTAGAGATAGACTTGTATATTACGTCCCTAAGTCTCCAATCACGGAAACACATGCTTCCGTGGAATCATGCGAGTAATCCCCACTTCTGAATAACAGATTTATGCTTTATTGACTTTAGTAGGACTTAAACACGTACTTAAATGCTGAATTGAGGCTTAGCTCATTGGGACCTTTGAGCACAGGAAAAAAATAGACGCAATCAGAAATTAAAATAATACTACATTTGATATCAACTAAAAGGCCATAAACTTCGATGGTTATTAATTTTTAGACTTATTTTCATGGGCGCGTCATGCATAGATTCATGTTGACATTTTTAAACTGAAAAAACCCCCATTGATTTAAGAAAGAAAATCAATGGCATTGTCTAATTATGTTTCCAGAGAGTGCCAATGCGTTAATGTAAATATGAAATTCACAGAGGTAAATACGCTAAAAGTTTGCTGGCAGGTAGGACAATATAGGTAAGAACTTAATTGCAGATAGAAATCAGGTGGATATAGGTATAAAATAAGACAGAATTTGTTTCAGTGTGTGAAATAATAAGTTTAAATGCCTCACATACATTATCTTCTTGTCCTGATTATGTTGGAATATCAGACAGTCCTGCTGCCAGGAAGGAGGCAAATGAGCCAGCTGCCCCAGGGCCCCGCGATTTAAAAAGGCTGAGGGCTCCCAGAAAGCACCACTGCTATAGCAGCTGTCAGAGACCTGGGCCCTTTAAATTGCTGCCAGACCACCAGGTGGCACATCCCAGATGATGCTGAAGGGCTGGCTAGGGGAGACTACAGTGAATTAGCATATATAACCTGCGCATGAGTATAACCCACACTCAGGTATAATCCATGGATTTTCCACATTGTGTAGAAAAAGTCTTCACCCGCGGACGAGTATAACCCACGTGTTCTATAAGCTAATTCATGGTGATTGCATGTACCATGGGGAGAACAGAGAGCACGGGAGCAGAGGCGGGCGGGGGAATGGAGAGCACAGCGCAGGAGCACTGGCTGGCCAGCTGGAGGGGAGCCGCACTCGCCCCCAGGACCTGTGCAGCTGCAACTCACCCTCCTCCTCCGTGCATCCACAGCCTGGCACAACCCCACGAGTAAAAGTAAATGTGTATACCCCGCGGATATGTATATCGTGCTGGGGTGGGGTGGGGGTTGTAAAACCATGTATAACCCACGGGTTATATACATTAATTTACGGTAACTCCAGCCCTACCCTTTCCAAAGGCCTGGAGCTGCCCTGTCCTCAGGCCCAAGGCCCAGTGAAGGCTGTCATCAGCCCTGGCATTGGATCTATGGCTTGCTGAAGTTTCTTTGTTTTAGCTCATAGGGTCAAATGCTGGACAATACAGGATATAACTCCTTGTCACATAATTCTCTCAGTCAATAGCAATGATGAATAATCTTGGTTGTGGTTTACTCTTTGTAAACAATGAGGTATTTAGGATAAATATAGGCCCAAGTGCCCAAATATCCATGTGAAGGGTGAACCGCACATGTCGCAGTCCCATAAAGCTGGGTTTGCATGTGCAAATAAGGGGGTTGCGTGTGCAATCCCCTTATTTGCACAATTATATGTTCACAATGGCTGTAAATTCATTTGGGGGCTTTGTACTGAAAAGTAAAATGTGAGATTGGAGCTTTGCAGGAATGCATTTATAATATATCTCTTTGGACCATAATATTCATATTCATGGGGCTTTAGTAAGATTATTAAAAACCCAATTATCACCTCTAATATCATTAGCTCACAGACATTTACCTCCCCCCCCCATTCCCCTTCTGTTCTGAAATTTGATTTGTCCTTTTCATATGTGTTCATTTTTTTTTAATTGTATCCTTTGGTATATATGGTTGTGACAATTTTCTTCCACTATTTGATCTGAGGAAGTGGGTCTGGCCCACGAAAGCTCATCACCTATTAAACCATCTTGTTAATCTTTAAAGTGCTACATAGTCCTGTTTTTTATTAAAAACCCAGTTATTTAGACTTCCAGTTGGGCCTGGAAGTTAATTTAGGCTCTGATTCAGTAAGGTACTTAAATGTATACTTCTCTTATTGATGCCTATGGGCATGTCTATAGGACGAGGTAGTGCATGGCAAGCTGAGGTGTAAATCTAGCCCACACTAGCCTGCCATGCAATAACTGGGTATATGGACTCTGCTACCATACACCAAAGGTTACCTTGTGTGATTTGTGCACTGTAGTTTCTACCAGCAATAGGCCAAAGGTGCTAGGGAATTGTTAGAGCCTATTTGGGCCATGGTTGAGTGCTGTAGATTTATGCCCCAGTTTGTCAAATACTAACTCATTATGGGAGACAAGTCATAATTGCAAGTTCCATGCTGAACAGAGGTGTTAGTTCGCATAGTCCCATACTTCTAATTAGGTCCCAATTACCGTAATTTAACTCTCAGCAACTAAAAAGTTAGAATTGCAACTATGCCATCTAGACTATCCCATGATCTAACACTTGGCCTACTTTATTGTCTAGTGCCTTGACCTATCTGGATCAGGATCTAAATGTCCCAGGTGACTTGAGCAGCATGATTTCCCATACAAAACCAAATCAAATACCTTTCAGGAAATGTTTCCTGATATTCAGTCTAAACCTTTGACTGATTTAATACCATCATTCCTACTTACACCCATTGTCCCACCCTAAATAATTCATTTTGCTGTTTGATGTGCGTAGCGCGTGCTATCATGTCTGGTTTATTTTTAACCATTCTTGGGTGACACCATCACACTCCAATAAACAGGATAACATTGATTCCTCTCATTTAGTCACTAAGCTTTTTTTATTCTTTCATCATTATCTGAGCCAAGTATATGTAAGAAAAAAGTCTGAAAACTTTTTGTATCTAGTGTGAAATGATTACAGAGAAGAGATTGAAATTGCATTTTAAGCAAAGTCTTTTATGGGAATATGTAAGTCATTTACAGTTGCAGTGCAATTCTTTACTCATGGAATTGCATAAAGAGCTTTAAAAACTTTTACTTAAGCTTTTTGATGCCACTGGATATAGATATCAATGTCAAGGATTCCTCTGTATACTAGCTGATGTGCAGTGTAACAAGGGCAAGGATGTGTAGCCTTACAATAATCCATTCTAATGCTTGGCTCGAGGTGTTAATTGCAAAGAACATTGGAAACTGAAAGCCAAATAAAAAGATTACTGTTATTTATGTCAGCAAAATTCTGCTTGCTACTCATTCAGTGTTAGGGACTCAGTAAGGTATCTAACTGGTATAGACAAAGTTCTACTTTTATCATTAGTTTTATCAATACAAAGAGAATGGTAGTGCTTAATAAATATTGGGTGATGAATAACCCCTGACCTTTGACTTCCTTCAAGCCAGTAACTCCAGAGTGATGTATTGTAAGACTCCATTTGGCTTGGCCAATTTATTACACCCATTTCAGGAATTGCATTGCAAATGGTAAGTCACCCATGTTGTTGTTTCGCTTTGTTCATGTACTCCGAGATGTTTTGCAGCAAGGCTTAGTTTCCTGTGTAAATGTACTTAATTGGTGACATTGGCGCCTCAGAAATCAAGCTGTCTGTCTCATTGAAGATATCCATTTCACCGGAGTGACTCGTGTTTTTTAGCCTGGTTAGCCGGGACTGTAATTTTTCATGTTGTCTTCTCAGCTCTGAATAGGAATGGGAGAAAGTGTGGAAGATTGAGGTGGCTGGGAAAGCCATAATTAGAATCCCACTGAGGATGCTACTCAGAGCCACCATCTGGCCTGGGACACTTCTTGGGACCATATCTCCATATCCCACCGTGGTCATTGATATGATAGCCCACCAGTAGGAGGCAGGAATGCTTGTAAATTCAAGGACCTTCCCAGATTCATTCTCAGCCAAGTAGACCAGGGGAGAAAACAGGGTGACCGCTACACACAAGAAGAGCAAAAGCAGGCCAAATTCACGGGTGCACCTTCGAACTGTGAGCCCCAAAGTCTGCAGGCCTAAGGAGTGCCTGGCAAGGCGCATTACATACAAGATCCTCAAGGCACGTAAGACTCGTAGCACCAGTCCGATCTTCTCCAGATATGAGTTGCTGCTTGGCCTCTCGGCCTCCTCACTTGGCTCATCATCAACCACTATGAGGGAAACATAATAGGGTGAAATAGCCAAGAAATCAATGATGTTCAGGGGCCCTTTGAAGAACTCACACTTGCTCTCCGCCTGAATGAATCGGAGGCAGAGCTCCAGCGAGAACCAGGCCACGCAGATGGTCTCGATGACAAAGATGTAATAGCACTTCTGAGAACATTCACCCTGGTGCAAAACAAACAGAAGGTCAAATAAATGAGCAATCTCTGAACTGATATCAGAAATCATTAGAGAAGCAGAAATATGTATCCTGTGGGCATAGTGATGGTGGTGGTGGGGAGGAAACAAACCCAGCAAATAGCTACTTCTACAGCAGCCATGTCACTCAGGGTGTGTCTAGACTACATGCCTCCATCGACGGAGGCATGTAGATTAGACAGATCAGCATTTAAATAATCACGGCTTCATTTAAATTTAAATGGCTGCCCCGCTCTGCCGATCAGCTGTTTGTCAGCTCAGCGTGGCAGCCATTTAAATTTAAATGAAGCGGCGATTATTTAAATCGCTGCTTCATTTCCCTTTTTCGAATAAACTAATCTACATGCCTCCGTCGATGAACCCTCAAAAAGCAGTTGAAGCGCTCTTCGAGTGAGCTGGCATGTGTGTTAATTTTACTTGGATGAAATTTATCTTTGTGGAAAGGCTCAGCACAAGGCCTATGGACTCTTTACATCATACGTTAAGCCCTGAAAATAGAATTTAGTTGAGACTTAAATGGTACATGAATCTGCACAGAAGTAAACTTAACCGTAATTAGGGTACGTCTAGACTGCAAGCTTCTTTTGGAATAAGCTTTTCCTGAAGAGCTCTTCTGGAAAAGCTTATTTCGAAAGAGAGCATCCACGCACAAAAAGCGCAATGAAATAGCGATGTGCTATTTCAGAAGATAGCATCCAATCAGTGTGGACGCTATCTCGTATTTAAGGCCACCCAGAACCAGTTCAGGTAGGGCATTAGGTCAGCATTTGCTTCTGAGTGCTGCTGTCTAAGGCTATCTGAGGTGCGTTCTTGACCCCCTTGGACAGCAGTTTATCAGCCTCTTCTGCTTCCTTGCCTACCTCTTGGAGGGACAGCAAAGCATTTGCCGTGCGTGCTCTGGTTGCCCTGCTTTAGGACACCTCAGAATTCCTTGCCATGGAGCCTCTGGGCATGCAATGGCCCCAAGCTGCAGTTTCTGCAGCAGTTTCTGCAGGCTGCCATCATGGCCCTGCATGAGCTCGACTCAGAGCTCATCCTTGAGAACCTCTGCCAGTGTGTGGGAGCAAGGCCCTTGCAGCCGCACCCCATGGTGGAGAGACGCTTTTGCAGGCTGGACACCAGTTCTGACTGGTGGAACTAGCTGGTGATGGAGCAGTGGGATGACCAGCATATTGGGTCGTTTAATGTAATGAAGGAAAATAGTTAAGAGATGAAGACCTACTAGGTCATTTAGACCTTGGCCCTCGTTGTGTCCTAGTATGAACCACATCTTTTCTTCCTGTGGATGCAAAAACCAAAAGGAAAGTGAAATAAAACTCACCCATCCAGCAGGTGTAGCATACTAACAGAGTTTTCTGTCTAGCACTGAGGCTACATAATACTAGTGCTACCTTCTGAACCACTACATCGAGACAGTGAATTCATCACAGTCCAGGGCAACTGATGTTTGTCTAACTGTTTCTTTTGTCCCAGGCTGAGCCTAAAAATGTTACTTCCCACGATTTGCTCTACTTGAAGGCAAGAGTCAAACCCAGCTTGCCATTCCCATCCCCTCAGTCACTTAGGAACTGGATAAAAACATCACGTTATCTAAGTGATAATTTAGCCAAATGTTGGATCTACTGGGCAATGTCCAGAAGATCAGAGAACCATCCAGTGGTGGCGTTGGATATAGTATGTCAGAGCCTTGGCTGGTATAAATCGGCCTTCTGGCCCACCAGTGTCCACGTTGTTAGAATTCACTGGGCCATAGCACACTGAAGCTAAACTAGATAATAATCAGCAATATTCAGATCCTGGCAGGTATTTCCATGCCATTTAAGTGCCTAAATATCTCTAAGGATCTGGGTCTGGATTGTGCTCTGTCTCTCTAATGCTTCATAGTATCCCTGATTTGTTCTTGCCTTAAAATATGGTCCACCTGTCCTACAGATTAACACCTTAAAATCCTACACCTTGGGATATTAAATTAATATGATACTTGTTCTTGATGTTTGACTAACACTGGAATGTTCCTTTAAATATTGTTAATAAACCTCTGGAAAACCACCATTGTGACAAAGACTCAAAAGACATAAGAACGGCCATAGTGGGTCAGACCAAAGGTCTATCTAGCCTAGTAGCCTGTTTTCTGACAGTGGCCAATGCCAAATGCCTGCAGAGGTAAAGAACAGAACAGGGAATCATCAAGTGATCCCTCTCTTGTCACCCATTCCCAGACTCTGACAGAGGCTAGGGACACCATTTTTACCCATCGTGGCTAACAGCCATTGATAGACCTACCCTCCATGAATGCATCTAGTTCTTTTTTGAACCCTGTTAAAGTCCCAGTTTTCATAACATCCTCTGGCAAGGAGTTCCTCAGATTGATTGCACACTGCATGAAGAAAAACTTCCTTTTGTTTCTTTTAAACCTGCTGCCAATTAAGACATGGTCACTCATATAGTTTCACACCAAGACGATGTAACTGTGAGGGAGCAAATCAGCAATGGGCTTTGAAGCAGGGGCCACACATTTTTCCTCGCTGAATAGATATTCAGAAGGAAGGCATCTCAAATGCATTAGCTGTGCAGTCCTTGCGAGGGATAAGAATTCAATTTTTTCTCCCATAAATCCAGGAGGTTTAATAAATGAGAGCAGGAGTGATGGGTTAGTAAAATACTTCTCTCATCCTCCATTGAAATTTCATGCTGGGATTACACTAATTAGATTGCCAGGGAGGCTATAATTATGGACACAGGAAAGCAGCGAGGGGATGATGAGGAGCAATAATTTTAGCTAATTTTAGCTACTGAAAAATCTGCTTTCAGGGATAGATTGTGGCTGGCCTTTTGTGGGTGTGGAAAGGCCTGGAGAATCTCCAAAGAGTCTTCATTTCCTTTACACAAGATCCAACTATAGGCAAAGTTATTATTTGTTCCCATAACATAAGAACTAGGGCTCACCAAATGAAATTAATAGATAGAAAGTTTAAAAAAAACCAAAAGGAATGTTTTCTTCACACAGCACAAAGTCAACCTGTGGAACTCCTTGCCAGAGGATGTTGTAAAGGCCAGGACTTTAACAGGGTTCAAAAAAGAACAAGGTAAATTCAAGGAGGTTAGGTCCATCGATATTTATTAGCCAGGATGGGTAGGAATGGTGTCCCTAGCCTCTGTTTTCAGAGGCTGGAAATGGATGATAAGAGAGGGATGTCATGATGGTTACTTGTTCTGTTCACTCTCTCGGGGGCAACTGGCATTGGCCACTGTCGGCAGACAGGATACTGGGCTAGAAGGACCTTTGGTCTGACCCAGTATGGCCATTCTTGTGTTCTTATGTTCACAACTGCATTCCTGTGCTCAAAGACAGCTCCCTGGCAACACCCCTCAACATCAGGGAGAGAGAGACAGACCATCTGCAGAAAAGGATCATGAGCAAACAGGTAGCCCTGTGGGCCTGCTTCTTCAATGGGCTGGGGGGAAAGAGGAAGCCTTGTGCTTTTTCTGAGCAGCAGGCTTCCATTCCCAGAGCCCAGGGGAGACACAGCATCCTAGCACGTGTCTTAAGGGCACCGTCCAGCCAGAGCGGGCAGCGGCAGCGATTCCGAGCTTCAGAGCTACGCGTGTGACTTGACTTTGGAAGGAACTTAGTGAGGAATAGATCACAGAACTTTCCTCCCTTCAGCTGCCTGCTCTGAGATTGCCCTTGGGGGAGGTGTCCTGATGCTTGGCTCTAGAACAAGCAGTTTGGGTTTTATCTCTAGCTTCAGGACTGACTAGTGAAAGCAAGCCCTGTGAAAGATAATGAGGAAACAGCACCTTTTGCTTTATTCATAGAGGGTGAGATGTTAGCCCCATTGAAGTCAGTGCCATGGACTTCAATGGGCTGCACATTACGTGTGGAGAGTTGCTGAGTTGGCTTGATGTAATTGCTTATAATCAGCAGTCACAGTATGCAGAGTTTTTCCAAGATGTAAATTATTCTTTCAGCACAGTCTGTACTGTCTGCCTGTGGTCACTCCAACGACTTGACTTGTGAATTATTCATTATTTTCAGGCGCGATTTAAAATTTTTGCTAACTGGGCTAAATACAGGAACATCAACTACTTCATTTAGCTTTGTACATATGGGCTCATGTGCCACATGGAGGGAGGTTATCGAAGATACAATGAAACATTCCAGCAATGTGCTTCTTTTGAGATGCCACATCTCTCTGTCAGGCCCCTCAGCCTTCATGAGTCTCCCCTTCCAGGAAACAACAGGGAAAGGAGTCTTTTGGACAAAAATTTTAGCCATTAAACAAAATGGTTGAAGCTGCCTCCTGAATTGAGAGGTGAAATTTGAGGTACAATTTCTTCAGAATGGATTCATTTATTTCACCTCAGACCTTTTGTTACCTTCTCTTCCTGGCCCCAGCTCATCAGACAGTAAAAACCTCTGCTTCTTTCCCTTGAAATTTGAATGATCATCTTCTCAAATTTACTAAATCCCAGTTTCAGTGGGAAAGAGCCTTCTACTGGGACATATTAGGAAAGGAAATCTTTTTTTATTCCTGCTACTACGTATCTGAGATGGCCCACATAAAGGCTGTGTCTAGACTGGCCAGTTTTTCCGGAAAATCATCTGCTTCTCCGGAAAAACTTGCCAGCTGTCTACCCTGACCGCTTGAATTTCCGTAAGAACACTGACTTCCTACTGTAAGAAATCAGTGCTTTTTGCTGAAATACTACGCTGCTCCCGTTCGGGCAAAAGTCCCTTTTGTGCAAAACTTTTGCACAAAAAGGCCAGTGTAGACAGCTGAGATTTGTTTTGCGCAAAAAAGCCCTGATCACGAAAATGGCGATCAGGGCTTTTTTGTGCAAAAGCGCGTCTAGATTGGCCACGGACGCTTTTCCGCAAAAAGTGCTTTTGTGGAAAAGTGTCCGTGCCAATCTAGACGCTCTTTTCCGAAAATGCTTTTAATGGAAAACTTTTCTGTTAAAAGCATTTCCGGAAAATCATGCCAGTCTAGACGTAGCCTACATATATGTGTGAGGGTGCTACCTTACCTGAACACTCTCCTTCTATTTCTAATGTACTTGCAATGAATAGATGAGAAATCATATGTGTATTGTAAAACCTGCAGCCCTTCCTCTCTAGCAGAACAAAAAAGATAGACAAATAATATAAAATAATAATAAAATCCAATCCCTATCACTGTGATGAAAGTGCCCCTTCCCTGCTTCAGTCTCTTGCAATAAAAATGATTGGTTACTTGTTTAGCCAATTTATATAGCAGAGCTGCCAAAAAGTCCTATGGGCAAATGCACACACATTATATGGTTCCTGAGAATAAAATCTGTCCCGCTAGCTACCTAGAAACACAGGATAGACTCATGACCCTATTGAAGTTAATACCAACACTCCCAGACCTGGTCTATACTACATGAAAAGGTCGAAGTAAGATACACAACTGCAGCTATGTAAATTATGTAGCTGGAGTCGATGTATCTTACATCACGTTCCTTGCTGTCCACGCAGCGGGAAAGCAAATGCTTCTGTTGGCTTCCCTAACTCCTTGTGAGGAGCAGAAGTACTGGCACCGACATGGATGCCCTTTGAGTTCTATGTGGCAGGACTACACTACACCTGCTAAATTGAATCCTGGAAGATTGACTGCAGCAAGGTTGATCTTCCGTGTAGCATAGACGTGATCCCATTGACTTCAATAGGAAAATAATTTTACCCAGAGACTCTGTGTATGTGTGTGTGTGTGTGCATGTTTTTTACATAATTTTCTTCCCTACTATCAATCTTTCTAGGGTTTAGTGGCTGACGATCTGATTCCTCAATTTCTCATTAGATCAAGGTTAACATCCAAATTCTAAAGCAACAGATGTTGGATGGAAAAATTAGGAATTGGGTATCTGAGGCAATTTCAGCTCCTGCCAGTGACTTTCTCAAAGCATCTCACATTGTGCTTCTGATTGGTACCTAGAGAGCATGGTAAATGACACATCCCGATGGTCCTGCACTATGAAATGGTAAAAGATGCACAGATGAGTCTCCTGTTGGGTAGATTAAGTAAAATGTCAGTTTTTAGGTAGCACAAGACAAGGGAAATGATGACAAATTTCTAGTTTCCCCTGTGCTTTAGAGCGAACTGTTATTACAAAGTTTTTAAAAATAGAGGTACTTCCAATATGTACAGTTAATGAACATGCCTACAAATCAGGAGAACCAGAGTCATAGCTGAAAATACTAAAATAATAAATAAAGGGCAACAAAAATGATTAGGAGGTTGGAGCACATGACTTATGAGGAGAGGCTGAGGGATTTGGGCTTATTTAGTCTACAGAAGTGAAGAGTGAGGGGGGATTTGAGAGCAGCCTTCAACTTCCTGAAGAAGGGTTCCAAAGACGACACAGAGAGGCGGTTCTCATTGGTGACAGATGGCAGAAAAAGGAGCAATGGTCTCAAGTTATGGTGGGGGAGGTCTAGGTTGGATATTAGGAAAAACTATTTCACTAGGGCTGTGTCTACATTGGCACCCCTTTCCGGAAAAGGGATGCTAATGTAGACTTCAGAATTGCAAATTCCGCGGGGGATTTAAATATCCCCCGCGGCATTTGCATTTACATGGCTGCCACTTTTTTCCGGCTTGGGGATAAGCCGGAGAAAAGCGCCAGTCTAGACGTGATTCTCCGGAAAATAAGCCCTTTTTCGGAGGATTTCTTATTCCTACTTTCAAGAAATCCTCCGAAAAAGGGCTTATTTTCCGGAGAATCACGTCTAGACTGGCGCTTTTCTCCGGCTTATCCCCAAGCCGGAAAAAAGCGGCGGCCATGTAAATGCAAATGCCGCAGGGGATATTTAAATCCCCCGCGGAATTTGCAATTCCGAAGTCTACATTAGCATCCCTTTTCCGGAAAGGGGTGCCAATGTAGACACAGCCCAGGAGGGTGGGGAAGCACTGGAAAGGTTTACTAAGGGAGGTGGTGGAATCTCCATTCCTAGAGGTTTTTAAGTCCTGGCTTGACAAAGACCTGACTAAGATGATTTAGTTGGGGTTGGTTCTGCTTTTAGCAGGGGGTAGGACTTGATAGCTTCCTGAGGTCTCTTCCAACCCTATGATTCTAAGTGTTATAAACTCTCCTGCTTCAGGGCATAAACCAAACTCTGACTAATGGGGGGTAGGAAGAATTTTTGTTTCATGGATGAGTTACTCTATAACTGCCAAGTGCAGGGCTTCTTACACGTTTCTTTAAAGCATCAGGAACTAGTTTGGTTGGTGATGGGCTACTCGATTAAATCACTGACCTGACCATAGGACAAGAATTTGTGCAGCAATGTGTGTGTAATGGATAGAGGAACAGCTTCCTAGTTCCACATGAAGTAGTCATACCTTGCAGAGATTCTTTGTTAAAGAATAGAAGATTTCACGTGTTACAGTATTTATAGTGGCCACCAATTACAGTACTTTGGTTTGTATCGAGGGAGAAAAATGTATCACACGCCCAGTACTTTTGTGTTAACCCAGACCCTTACCAGTCACATGAGAGACCATGGGGCTATAAAAGTGAGGTGACTGTGGTGATGGTGAAAGAGTTAAATAGCCGGAACAGCCTTTAGCAATTGAGCTCCCTGTTTTAATTAGTTGAGGGGCCTGAGAAAAGATAATGAAACTTTTTTTAAGAACACAAGAATGGCCCTACTAGACCAGCCCAATGGTCCACCTAGCTCAGTATTATATCATCTGACAGACACTGATACCAGATTCTCACAAGGGAATGATCAAAACAGGAAAATGTATCCTCCTTAGTTGTCTCGTTTCTAAGCTGCTCATTTCTAGTCTTTTAAATCTGCTTGTATGGAAGCATTCCCATACCCCTGATCACTGTGTGGCCCTTAGCCGCACCTTTTCTCACTCTAATATATCTTTTTGAGATGGGGCAGCCAGAACCACATATAGTATTCAGGGTGTATACAGTATATACAGTGTATACACCAGAGATGTATACAGTGGCATTATATTTTCTGTTTTATTATCTATTCTTTTCCATGTGGTTCCTAACATGTTATTAACTTTTTTAAACTGCTAGGCTACCTCTAGACTGGCATGATTTTCCGCAAATGCTTTTAACGGAAAAGTTTTCCGTTAAAAGCATTTTCAGAAAAGAGCGTCTAGATTGGCACGGATGCTTTTCCGCAAAAGCACTTTTTGCAGAAAAGCGTCCGTGCCAATCTAGACGCGCTTTGGCGCAAAAAAGCCCCGATCGCCATTTTCGCAATTGGTGCTTTTTTGTGCAAAACAAATCTGAGCTGTCTACACTGGCCCTTTTGTGCAAAAGCTTTGCGCAAAAGGACTTTTGCCCGAACGGGAGCAGCATAGTATTTCTGCAAGAAGCACTGATTTCTTACAGTAGGAAGTCAGTGTTCCTGCGGATATTCAAGCGGCCAGTGTAGACAGCTGGCAAGTTTTTCCACAAGAGCAGCTGCTTTTGCGGAAAAACTTGCCAGTCTAGACACAGCCCTACTGTACATTGAGCAGACGTAAAGGAAGTAGATACATTCATGGATGATAGGTCCATCAATATTTATTAGACAGGATGGTATGGTGTTCCTAGCCTCTGTTTGTCAGAGGCTGAAAATTGATGACCGGGGATGGTTCACTTGTTGATTACCTGTTCTGTTCACTCCCTCTGGGGCACCTGGCATTGGCCCCTGTTGGAAGACAGGACACTGGGTTAGATGGACCTTTGGTTTGACCCAGTGTGGCCATTCTTATAGAATCATAGGACTGGAAGGGACCTCGAGAGGTCATCAAGTCCAACCCCCCGCCCTAAAGGCAGGACCAGGATCTGTCTACACCATCCCTGACAGATGTCTATCTAACCTGTTCTTAAATATCCCCAGAGAGGGAGATTCCACCACCTCCCTTGGCAATTTATTCCAATATTTGACCACCCTGACAGTTAGGAATTTTTTCCTAATGTCTAATCTAAACCTCCCTTGCTGCACTTTAAGCCCATTATTCCTTGTCCTGTCCTCAGAAACCAAGAGGAACAAATTTTCTCCTTCCTCCTTGTGACACCCTTTTAGATATTTGAAAACCGCTATCATGTCCCCCCTTAATCTTCTTTTTTCCAAGCTAAACAAGCCCAGTTCATGAAGCCTGGCTTCATAGGTCATGTTCTCTAGACCTTTAATCATTCTTGTCACTCTTCTCTGTACCCTTTCCAATTTCTCCACATCTTTCTTGAAATGTGGCGCCCAGAACTGGACACAGTATTCCAGCTGAGGCCTAACTAGTGCAGAGTAGAGCGGCAGAATGACTTCACGAGTTTTGCTTACAACACACCTGTTGATACAACCTAGAATCATATTTGCTTTTTTTGCAGCAGCATCACATTGTTGACTCATATTCAACTTGTGGTCCACTATAACCCCTAGATCCCTTTCCGCCATGCTCCTTCCTAGACAGTCGCTTCCCATCTTGTATGTATGGAACTGATTGTTCCTTCCTAAGTGGAGCACTTTGCATTGCTCTTTATTAAATTTCATCCTGTTTACCTCTGACCATTTCTCTAACTTGCTAAGGTCATTTTGAATTATGTCCCTATCCTTCAAAGAAGTTGCAACCCCACCCAGTTTGGTATCATCTGCAAACTTAATAAGCGTACTCTCTATCCCAATATCTACATCATTGATGAAGATATTGAACACATGTTTTCAGAACATGTTCACATGTTTTCAGAAAACTATCCATGATGATTATAAAATCTCTTTCCAGAGTGGCAACAGCTAATTTAGACCCATAATTATGTATGGAGGGGTTGTTTTTTCCGGTGTGCACTACTTTGCATTTAGAAACATCAAATTCCTTTTGCTATTTGGTTGCCTGGTCGCCCAAGTGAATGAGATTCCTCTTAACTCTTCATGATCTGTTCTGGAGCTAACTCTCTTAAGTAATTTTGTATCATCTGCAAATTTTGCCACCTCCCTGTCATCCCCTTTTCCAGATCATTCATGAATATTTTGTAAAGCACATGTCTGCACCTTAGAGACTTGTGGCACCTCACGATTCACCTTTTGCTATAATGAAAACTGTCCATTCAATGCTGCCCTTTTGTTCCTTTCTTTTAATCAATTACAGATCCATGAGAGCTTAGTTTGCTTAAGAGCCTTTGGCGAGGGACCTTGTCAATGCCTTTGTGAACAGTGGTGTACATTACATATGTGGCTGATTTCCCCCTCCTCCCCCCGTGTCTATAAAACTTGGCTGGAAACTTCTTCAATTTTATTATGACCTTCTACCATAAGCAGGGTGATCATATTTCCCTATGAGGAATCTGGGACACTTGGCAAAACTGTTCGAATGCAAGTTCCATGGCAATCAATGGACGATGTAGTAGCCCCCCAACATGCTATAAAAATCCAGGACACAGTGAGGGAAAAGGGACCATGGGGGGGGGGGGGGGGTCTGGGCTTGGGGCAGGGTGCTCAGGGTTAGGTGCAGTATGACTTCTATTTTGGGGCAGGGGACAACAGGCAGGTCCATATGGCAGGTCTGGGGAGGCAGGGCTACCTCCACTCAGCTTCACCCCAGCAGGCCACCCAGTCTGTCTTAGTTGTAGCAGGGGAAAAGCACAGCCAAAAATTATAACTCAAAGCAGTGGGGGGACTCAGCACAGAAAGTTTGAAGACAGAGAGGGGTAGCTCAGGGTGTGGAAAGAGGAGTAGCTAGGGGCTGTATGTGGGTAGCTCAAGATGTGGAAGGAGGAGTAACTAGGGGCTGTTAGTGGGTAGCTCAGGGTATGGAAAAAGGAGTAACTCGGAGCTGTGTGTATGGGCAGGGTGTTTAGCTGAGGGTGCAGGAGGGGGTAGCTACAGGCTGAGTGTGGCTGGGTGTAGCTCAGGGTGCAGCAGGGGGGCAGTTAGGGGCTGTGTGTGGCCTGGAGTAGCTAAAGGCTGTGTGTCAGGAGGCTCGCTTGGGGTCCCTGTTCCTTGAGGGCTCTACCAGCCATGGAGCTGGGTCCCCCACCCCTGCGGCTCTTACGGGCTGTGCGAGAAAAGGGGCCTGGGAGCTGAGAGGCAGCTTCAACCCCCGGCACCAGCAGCAGAAGAGGGAACAGCACAGCTGCCTGCACCATGGCACCAGCCAGAGGAGCAGGTGTCCTGCCTGGCTCCAGCTTCCTGCCTCCAACCTGGCTAGGAGCGGGGGGAGAGGAGAGATGGGTCCATCCCCATCAAAGATCTGTCCCTCAGGAGCCCTGAGGCTTCAGCGGTTTAGGTGACCCCCACGCACAGGACTGCCTCTCTTCCCTGACACCTCTTCCCGCCTCTCCACCCACCCTGAGGCCCACACGGGCTCTCCCTAACTGGCCACTGCCTGTCCACCTCCACCTGCAGCCACAAGTAGGAGGCTGCTGCAGCTGCACTGACCCGCACTGACCAGCAAGGGGAGCATCAGAGCAGAAAATACAGGACAATTTGCCCATTTTTAAACCAAGGCAGCACACCTGCAAGAAGGCTTAAATAGAGACTGTCCCATTAAAATCAGGGTCACCCTAGCCATAAGGAAAGAGATGTGTGATGTTATACAAGGATAGGCAAGGTGTATGACAATTTAGCACTCTATTAGTCTCTTAGTCCTGGGCACTTTAAGTTTCAGGAGAAGCACTACACATTCCGATTAACTATAAAAGTCCTCTTGTGCTTCTTTGTCTGTTTCTCTGATTCTTTAATTAGTTAGACGGTTGCTGGTAGTATTTTTATATTCAATTGCACAAGTTTTCTTCTGTTACTACTATCCTGCATTAGTCTGACCTTCAGACACAAGACTCTTCATTATAACATACATTGATCTAATTTTGGACACTGTCCTTTTTAGTAATGAGCTCCGAGCAGTTTGTGTTGCTTCAGTGATATGATAGTCTGCCTTTTAATTATGTTCACGCCTTATGAACACTTAATTAGTGCAGCCAGGTTTATCTGTGAGGGAATAGTGTATAGAGTTTAATTGCTATAGGAAAATTGTGCTGTTCTGTTGAGTGGTTTTACTGCAATCATAGTGACAATTCACCTTGTCTATTCAAAGGGACATAGAGTGCACCTCCATGTCAGCTGATCTAAGAAAACTATCCCAGGCCAGGATAGAAAATAAATACAGGCAGTCCCCGGGTTACGTACAAGATAGGGACTGTAGGTTTGTTCTTAAGTTGAATCTGTATGTAAGTCGGAACTGATCAGTTTCAACAGCGGCTGAATCTGGACGCCAGTTCTGACTTACATACAGATTCAACTTAAGAACCCCAGGCATCCCCAAGTCAGCTGCTGCTGAAACTGATCAGCGGCTGATTCCTATGATTCTATGACGGAGCTTGATCCTGCCTTGAGGGCGGGGGGCTGGACTCGATGACCTCTCGAGGTCCCTTCCAGTCCTATGATTCTATGATTCTATGTAGTCAGCCACTGGTCAGTTTCAGCAGCGGCTGACTTGGGGACGCCTGGGGCAGAGCAGCTGGGGTGCTGCTGGGTTGGTCCAGTAGCGCCGCCGCTCCTCGGTGCTACTGGACCAACCCAGCAGCACCCAAGCTGCTCTGCCCCAGGCGTCCTGATTCAGCCGCTGCTGAAACTGACCAGCAGTGGCTGAATCAGGATGCCTGGGGCAGAGCAGCTGGGGTGCTGCCGGGTTGGTCCAGTAGCGCCCAGAGCGGCGCTACGGGACCAACCGGCAGCACCCCAGCTGCTGTACCACAGGCGTCCGGAGCAAAGCCGTGGAGCACGGGGGCAGCGGGACAGCCCAGACGTGCCGTGTCTGTCCTGCTGCCCTCGGGCTCCGTGGCTTTGCTCTGCTTTGCTCCCCGTTCCTCTGGTCTGCAGACCAGGGGGACGGGGAGCAAAGCAGAGCAAAGCCGCGGAGCACGCGGGCAGCGGACAGCCCTGTCCGCTGCCCGCGTGTTCCGCCGCTTTGCTTCCTCTCCCTGGTCTGCTGGAGACCAGGGAGAGGGAGGGCCCCGTTCGTAACTGCGGATCCGACATAAGTCGGATCCGCGTAACTCGGGGACTGCCTGTATTGATAATGGACTTCATCTGAGTGAGGGACCTCAAGCCAGAGGCAGGTTACAGAACGGATCCTGGAAATCACTAATAGTTTTCATGCTTAATGAAGCAGGATGAAACATGCTACTTGAAAGACAAAAATAAATAAGACAAATTTCTGATTTTCTGAAGTACAAGAACAGCAAATTGCTATTATTTTCCTACGTCTCCCGTACTTCTGTTAGCCCATCAGCCTTGTTAGTGTTGCTGACAGTGGTTTTGGGTTGTTTGAGCAATGAACACCTGACTAGGCTTATATTTTTAGATATCACAGGGACCAGCTATCATGGCAGGGCTCTGGTCTTACTAGGGCAGGGGGCAGGAAAGGAGGAATCCTGTGCTTCTAGGCAGTTAGGGCACCTCTACACTATGGTGAAGATTGCAACTGCTGCAGTCAATCTTCTGGAGTTTGATTTAGTGGGTCTAGTGAAGGCATGCTAAATCAAACTCAGAGGGTGCCCCGTCGATGCTGGCGAGGAGTAAGGGAAGTTGACAGAAGTGTTTGCTCTTATCGGCCTCTCACTGTGTGAACAGCAATTTAGTCCCACTCTCCCCTAACAGGGGTAGACTTTTCAGTGGTATGGAGAGGATTCAGGGGCACCTGGGCCCACCCTCTACTCCAGGTTCTCCTGAACCCAAGGAGCCTAAAGCAGTGGCAACACAGCAGTATTTCCTCCCCTACCAATGTTGCAGCATTTCCCTCAGCCACTTCCCCAAACAACCCCTCTTCCTGGTGCCTAACCACGTCCTTCCTGTTCCTCCACAATGTACCTCCTTACTCCCAGTCCTCAGTTCCCCTGCCCTCTCTGAAGGGAAGCCTTTTAAACTAGCCCCAACATGTCCTAAGTGGGCTGTAGGTGTTTTCATTACCCAGTCTTTCTCTTGCTTCAGGCATGCTCTTAATTGCTCTGCAGCCGTCTCTGCCCTGGTCACTCAGGGTACGTCTACACTACAGGGTTTTTACACAAAAACGGCCGGTTTTGTGCAAAAATCCATGGAGCGTCCACACCTCAAGCACGTTTTTGCACAAGAAAATTGACAGTGAATCGACAGAACAGAGGGTTTTTTGCAGCATAGCTATTCCTCTTTCTACGAGGAATAACTCCTTTTTGCACAAGAGCTCTTGCGTAACAAGGTGCGTGTGGACGGGAAACAGGGGTGTTTTGCACAAAAACAGCCTCTCGGAAGACGCACAGATGCCCCAATGGCCATTCTGTTAGTGGCAATCAGAGCTTTCTTGTGAGAGAGTATCCATGCAGTCTGGACACTCTCTTGTGCAAAAGCACATTGCTTTTCTGATGCACTTTTGTAGCGTGGACGTGCTTTTGCGCAAGAAGATTTTGCAGAAGAGCTCTTCCGCAAAAAGCTTCATGCACAAGAAGCCTGTAATGTAGACATAGCCTCAGGGAACAGAAAACTATTCATCCAGTGGCCTGCATATTTATCCTTGAATGAGTGCGCTAGAAAATGGTTGGCTTTGCTTTACAGCATGTGCTGTTAACATGGGCTGCTAGAATATAGTCTCTGGGCATAGCTCAACACAGCACTGCAGCATGGTGAATCTGTCACCATCCAAACATCTGCTCAACTTATCTTGGCACAGGCAGATTTTGTTTGGCCGATTTCAATGTGTCCTCTTACTGCCCATTTCCTCCCTTCAGCCTTACACGCAATTACAGGGATTGAGGTCAGTGTCCACTAAGACACCGGCAGATGGGAGCAGACGGCATTGTTGCTGTAGGCTATTAGAGTCATAGCAGAATAGGACCTGCCTTCTGCCTCCTTGCACAGATTGATCGTTATCTGACAGGGTTGCTCTTGTTTTCATTTGCACCGGCCTGTGGGTCACTAAATTTATTCAGCCCTGAATTCAGTGGATTTAGCAACAATAGGAGCTTGCCACCTCATTTCCTCAGGCAGCTTGCTTTGGGGGCCAGATTCAGCATCCCCATGCAGCCCATGTCAGCACAAAGGACTGGATTCTGGCCATAACTTGACAGCAGAATACTCCCGAGGCGGAAGGGAGCTTCCCCAGCAGGATAAAGCTGAATGGATCAACTCACGCACCATGGCTGCGTCTAGACTGGCATGATTTTCCGGAAATGCTTTTAACAGAAAAGTTTTCCGTTAAAAGCATTTTCAGAAAAGCGCGTCTAGATTGGCACGGATGCTCTTCCGCAAAAGCACTTTTTGCGGAAAAGTGTCCGTGCCAATCTAGACGCGCTTTTCCGCAAAAAAAGCCCCGATTGCCATTTTCACGATCTGGGCTTTTTTGCAGAAAACAAATCTGAGCTGTCTACACGGGCCCTTTTGCGCAAAAGCTTTGTGCAAAAGGGACTTTTGCCTGAACGGGAGCAGAATAGTATTTCCGCAAGAAGCACTGATTTCTTACAGTAGGAAGTCAGTGATTTTGCGGAAATTCAAGCAGCCAGGGTAGACAGCTGGCAAGTTTTTCTGGAAAAGCAGCTGATTTTCTGGAAAAACTGGCCAGTCTAGACACAGCCCTTGTGTTCCATCCACCTGAGTGTAGGGGTCATGTCAGAGGAAGGAGCTGTGTTGGGTGTGGGAAGAGGTGGGCCAAGACTGTGGCCTGCTCTATCTACACAGCACCCTAAACTTGAAATGAGATACACAATTTGTGCTAAGCAAATTGCGCATCTTATTTTGAAACTATTTCAAAATAGTTTATTTTGAAATTTGATGCTGTGTAGATGTGCCAAATTTCAAAACAGCGCGCTATTTCGTGCCATCCCTTATCCCTTGTGCAACAAGGGTTACCGGGATGGCGAAAAAGCACGCCCATTGTTTCAAAAAATATTTCAAAATAAAGGGTGGCTTGTGTAGATTTAGGGTAGCTACTTCGGTGTCCCAAAATAGCCGTACAGTGTAGACATTAAGGGTGTGTCTAGACTACAGGGTTTTTTCGAAAAAAAGTAGCCTTTTTCGCAAAAAAACTTCACCTGCATCTAGACTGCAGCTGCGTTCTTTTGAAAGTAAATCGAAAGAATGCGGCAGTTTTTTCGATCGTGGTAAACCTCATTATACGAGGAATAACGCCTTTTTTCAAAAGTACTCTTTTGAAAAAAGGCGCTATTGAATGCAAACTGTGCTTTTTTGAAAGAAAGCGTTTAGACTCTCTTTGAAAATGCGGCTTGCTTTTTTGAAAAATCTGCTTTTAGTCTAGATGCTCTCTTTTGAAAGAGGCTTGTAGTCTAGACATAGCCTAAGTGGTGTAAGGACCACCAGCGAACATACCCTAATAGCATATATTATATCAACCTCTAAATTGCTGAAGTTCATGCCAGGATTAGGGCATTGCAGATTCAGGAAGTTAAAAAACAGACTCTTCCGTCCCTATCTCCGTTCTCTATGCCAAGCTCAGACACGGGAGGGATGGGAGGGGAAGAATAGAGACCCTTTAACGGGAAAATGAGAATTTGGGCATTCAGCGTGTGCACCATTCTGACGCCGTTCCCCATCTGGAGCTGCAGGAATCTGACCGCACTGCCGCAGGTACTGCTGAATCACTGTGCCTGCATTGCTGCTGCTGTTTGAATAATTAAACTACGCTCCGTTAAATCAAACGACACTCTGGGAGAACTTGAAAACTCCCTGTTATGGATCACTCTGGCCCTTGGATTTATGGTTACAGCACTGAGGCGGTGAAATGAGAAGAGTGACTGCCTATACAAAGAAAGACTCTCACCTGATTTGCAGGACCACATGCTATTAAAAATATAGTGTTTTCTAATGTCCCAGCGATCTCTACCCAACTCAGCTTAAAAAAAAAAAATCCAGAGATCTGAAAACTACTGTGAAAATTAGTACAGATTTCAGGTCTTGCTGCAGGGCAGCAACGCGGTAAGGTAATATAGGTAGTAAATAGCAATAGTGTTAATATAGGGTTTGTATTAACATGGGCATTAACAAATAAATAATGGAGCTCTATGCAGTACTGTTAAAATGGTGCCCCAATGGCAGCTGTGCGGGTGAGATCTTTTTAGAGATGTGATTTTATCATCTTCAGCACCACACTAATGAAATATTTTTAAAATAAATTGTAAACTAAGGTCCTGTTGACCGACACTGTAAAGTAGAAACGGACAGTCTGGACCTCGGGTTGGCAAATGCCTGTTAAGTGGCTTCATGACCACTCGAATGGCTCTTTCACAGGTTACATAAAAACATAAGCATGGCCAGACTGGGTCAGACTAAAGGTCCATTTAGCCCAGTGTCCTGTCTTCCGACAGTGGCCAATGCCAGATGCACCAGAGGGAGTGAATAGAACAGGGAATCTTCAAGGGACACCATTCCTATTCATCCTGACTAATAGCCATTGATGGACCTAACCTCCATGAATTTAACTAGTTCTTTCTAAAACCCTGTTAAAGTCCCAGTCTTCACAATGTCCTCTGGCAAGGAGTTCCATGGGCTGACCGTGCGCTGCATGAAGAAAAACTTCTTTTTGTTTGTTTTAAACCTGTTCCCTATTAATTTCATTTGATGACCCCTAGTTCTTTCATTATGGGAGGTTCACTGTTCTGCTAATAAGTCTGGCAGGCTTTGTCACTTTTAAGAGAACTAGATCCTCTCCAGAGGAAGCAGAGCCACAGAACAGCAATAGGAAGAGGTGAGTAGGTGGACATTGAGACCTTGGGGTGTCCCAAATTTTCAGGTGCCTATACAACTATGTATTCTGCATATGGGTGAGCATGATCCTGACCCTAAACTTCTTTCAGTGTAAGAAGGTGCAGTACTTTTGTAGGTAGGAGACTGAATAATGGAGCTATTAACAAATAGGTTTTGCTTAATTTTCTTGTTTCCCTTCTCAATAAGGTCAATACATTGTTTTTTCATGTGTGATACATTCCTTCAACTGCTCAACATGTTTTTTTCTCTGTACTTCCCTTTGGAGTCCGGTGTAACTAAGGTATTTTCAGTGTGATTCACATATCATTCCAATACTATGAGCCAGGGCCTCAAAATACCCAATGGGTTTAAAAATCAATTCTGTATTACCAAATCCTACTTTGGAGACTCTCTTTATTTGCCTGCTGGTTTGAGGGCCTTTATGCTGCACAGCTTTGCCTGCAGGCAGGAAAGCTTGTGAGAAGGCTTGTGAGACTCCCCATCTAAGGCCATCGGACTAGGATCAAGCCCATTCTGGGGAGCTGTGTGAGCTGCTTTTGTGAACTTTACTTTTCTTTCATGAGGAAAAGGCTTGGCTGCATTTTTGTCTCCGTAGGCATCCCACAGGATGACCCCAATTTGAAGCATTGTCTAAAAAAAATTCCCCTCACTCTCAAAAAGAAACTTCCACTGGTATCCAGTTCAAAGCAGACACTGTTCCTCACCAAGCACTGCTACCGTGGTTGGATTCCATTCTGGTCACCTCCTTTTTCTTCAGGTCGTCTGGGTTGTTTATCTCCCCAGCCTGCTGAAAGCATCATGCCATGGCTGTGCAATGACCATTTTGGTGACTTTTCTGGCTCTCAAGTCTTTGGGTCCAAATTATAACCCTGGATCTGAACCCTTGGCCTGTCTGTATTGGCTTGAGCCTAACTGCTTTCTCTGAACACCCACTGCTCACTTGGGCAATTTTGAATCTGAATTTTATGTCTGGATTTTATGCATGCTCCATATCATGTACTTATCTGCAGTGCAATTCTGTCTCTTCCCGTCATGGGGAAGGAAGTGCCATCTCTGTGTTTAAACTTCCTGGGATTATTTCATTTTGCACGTGCCTAAATGACATAATAGGACAAAATTTCCAGAAGCCCACAGGATCAAAGCGCACACACAATATTTGCATGCCTGTGAGTGACCTTTACAGAATTGCACGTGCCTTTTATTAACTGTTTTGCTCAAATGATCCATTTGTCATTAGACCGTTTTATACTCTTTCTTCTGATTCCAAATCGAGGGCAATTGTAACAGCTTCAGTCTTGCCCAATACGCCATGGATTAAACCAGGAGCCTCTACAGCAGAAAGTTTGAGTCTCTATAGCTTGAGCTAAAGGTTCAGTTTGCTGTAGCTAGGGGGCTGTAGCAGACTCATATCCTTTGTGGTCTGGCTATACAGGGTGACTCGTAACACTAACCAGTGGTTTACATAATATATATGCACAATACCAATTATATGTCCTCTCTGTCACTCATATTTCCAAGGTGCCTATAACTGTGATGTCTAAGTATTAAGTGTAAAGTAATGCACATAAAAAAAAATAACCCCAACTATACGTACAGTATGGTGGGGGCTAATTTGGCTATGACAAATCAGGAAAGAGATCTTGGAGTTATCGTGGATAGTTCTCTGAAAACTTCCACACAGTGTGCAGTGGTGGTCAAAAAGGCAAATAGGATGCTAGGAATGATTAAGAAAGGGATAGAAAATAAGACACAGAATATCTTACTGCCCCAGTATAAAACTATGGTACTCCCATATCTTGAATACTGTGTACAGATGTGGTCTCCTCACCTCAAAAAAGATATTTTGGCCTTGGAAAGGGTTCAGAAAAAGGCAACTAAAATGATTAAGGATTTGGAATGGGTCCCATATGAAGAGAGGTTAAAACAACTAGGACTTTTTAGTTTAGAAAAGAAGAGACTGAGGGGGGATATGATAGAGGTCTATAAAATCATGAGTGGGGTGGAGAGGGCAGACAAAGAAAAGTTATTTATTAGTTCCCATAATAGAAGAACTAGAGGACACCAAATGAAATTAATGGGTAGCAGGTTTAAAACTAATAAAAGAAAGTTCTTCTTCACACAGCGTGTAGTCAACCTGTGGAACTCCTTGCCAGAGGAGGCTGTGAAGGCTAGGATTATAACAGAGTTTAAAGAGAAGCTAGATAATTTCATGGAGGTTAGGTCCATAAAAGGCTATTAACCAGGGGATAGAAATGGTGTCCCTGGCCTCTGTTTGTCAGAGGCTGGAGAAGGATGGCAGGAGACAAATCACTTAATCATTGTCTTCGGTCCACCCTGTCTGGGGCACCTGGTGCTGGTTACTGTTGGCAGACAGGCTACTGGGCTAGATGGACCTTTGGTCTGACCCAGTATGGCCGTTCTTATGTTCTTATGCTTGAAATATCCATGGGAACTGACATGCATTCTTTGTTCCTGTGGCCAAGCCCTAATACAAAATGAAGCAGGGTATTCATTTCAGCCATGCATCAGAAGGGGGTTACAGGAAACACAGACCCATAATTTTCTCTTCCTTATTTCTATTCTGTAAATGGGATCTGTGCCTTTGGGATAATCCTCCCTCCTGGTTGCTATGATTTCAGTAGAAATGGCCACCTTCCTTCCCGCTTTCTTGTTACTATGGCAACTGGCTGATGCAGATGCTTGTTACCTGGCTGAGTGCCTCACGGAGCCTGAGTTTTCGCTTTCCCTTTGGTGGCAAATTGTTGTGCAACCTCTTCTTCTACTTGTCCAAGCAGCCCTTTCCTGGGCTACTTAGCTAGCGCGAGACGGAGATGTTACTGCAGAGCATACAGCGTCGAGACAGCCAAACCCTCTGACAGAAGTAGAGCTCACTTTGTATTATTCTCCCTTCTCTTTTTGCTTTCTTCAGGCACTGGAGACCAGCTAATTCTGACACCCAGGAGTGTGGCTGAGATGCCGAAAGGAGCCCGGAGAAGTACGCGTGGCAACAGAGGTAAAATCTTTCTTATTAGTATGATGGAAGCAATGAGCCCCCCTCCTCGCATGGTTAGTGACATGGAGGACTTGAGTCTTAGAATACTGGTGAACATGCCCTGGGCAAAGCATACCTTCCTGAAGTCACTCGGGAAACAATTTTGAATAACAAATACATTCACAAAAGTTGCAGTTTGTGGGCGGATGAGTCACAGCAACAACCAAGAAGCAACGTTTTTTGAATACGTTACTTGCCAAGATCTCGCTAAGACTCTGTTCTGAGGCCTCAAAAAGAGTCCAGGGATAGTTCACTGCTTCATAGAAATGACAGAGGGGAAATAATTATTCGGCCATGCTGTCTATTCCTCCACAAGCCAGGTCAGTTCACCCCCTTATATGCTCAAGAGCTTTGCCAGTCTTAGTTAAAATTGATTCAGACAATGGGATTTGATATCTTTGTCCCTGGTCCCTACAATGCTCTTGCACAGTTATTTAATGTAAAGGTGATATTGAGACTCAGGGCTTGTCTACACTTGAAGTGTTGTAGTGTTTGACTGTATACACTGTTTACACTGACAGCAGGGGTTCTCCCATTCGAGTAGGTAATCCAACTTTCTGAGACACTGTAGTGAGGCTGATGAAAGGAATTCTTCCACTGACCTAGAGCTGTCTACCCTGAGGATTAGGTGGGTATAGCTAAATCTTTCAAGGTGTAGATTTTTCAAACCTCTAAGGGTATGTCTACACTACCACCCTAGTTTGAACTAGGGTGGTAGTGTAGGCAACCAGAGTTGCAAATGAAGCCCGGGATTTGAATTTCCCGGGCTTCATTTGCATAAAGCCGGGCGCCGCCATTTTTAAATGTCCGCTAGTGCGGACTCCGTGCCGCACGGCTACACGCGGCACGGACTAGGTAGTTCGGACTAGGCTTCCTACTCCGAGCTACCATTACTCCTCGTGAAACTACCTAGGAAGCCTAGTCCGAACTACCTAGTCCGTGCCGCATGTAGCCGCGCGGCACGGAGTCTGCACTAGCGGACATTTAAAAATGGCGGCGCCTGGCTTTATGCAAATGAAGCCCGGGAAATTCAAATCCCAGGCTTCATTTGCAACTCTGGTTGCCTACATTACCACCCTAGTTCAAGCTAGGGTGGTAGTATAGACATACCCTAAGAGACATAGCTACAAGTTCCCAGACTAGACCAGCCCTAACTTTGAGCAAAGGATAATGTTGCCCCATTTTGCCAAACTCTAGCTAAGATACATGTGACAACAGGTTGGGAGGCTGAAAGAGCTGAAAGTTAGGGCTTGTCTACCCCTGCTCTAGATGGTGCTTGGTCTTGCCATGAGGACAGGAGACTGGACTTCATGACCTCTCGACCTCCCTTCCAGTTCTAGTTTTCTATGATTCCTGTGCAGACTCCCTCAGATACTTCACCATTTCAGATATAAATGTATGAGTCTATATTATTTTCTGTCTTAATCCCAATTTTTAAAGCAGGCCTGCACAACATATGGCCCATGGGCCGCATGCAGCCCAAAGGGGCTCACTGAGCAGCCCGCAACAACTTTCCGAAATAATATTTCCTCCCTCCTCTCTTCCGCTCTCCTCTACTCCCCTTTTGAACGAGGCGCTCTCTTGTGCTGGCGCATCTCCCCTGATGTCAGGGACACACGCATGCTCTGGCCCCGCCCTACTCCCGCGTGCGGTCCCACGCCCCTTCCAGCTTCTGGTCCAGGACTCGGCCCCCCTGCACGCTGCTCGGCTGGGTGGCCGCTTGCGTGGCACAGTCCGCTGTCAGAACGCCGCACTCCCCGTGCAGCACTGGGGTTGGCGCTGTTGGAGTTTTAGCCCACGTGTTCGGTATTTTTTGGGAGAGCATCTGGCAACCTTACTTCTGGCCCACAGCTGTTTTCTTTGGAGTATTGCAACTCGGCGGCTTTCTGAGTTGTGCCGGCCTGTTTTAAAGTATCTACACATTAAAACACTGCTTATGTAGAAAAAAACCCTATGCTCATTTACAGCTATATTTTATAGAACACTCTGACTGAAATGATTCTTCTGTATCTTACTACTAGCTACCTTACTACTAGCTACCTTTGTATCCCTATGCTCAAAACTCTTACCTTCTAAAGATAAAGTTATTTTTTTAAATACGGCAAATTAGACCTAGTTGAGATCCAAAACACACACTATGTTTTTTCTTATTTTTCTTTTGAAATACTTTGCAAGAGTTCTCTTTTTTACAAAGGAGCCAATAGCCTCACAGGTCGGGGGGGGGGGGGAGGGGCAGGACTCTGAACTCCCAGAAGGGGCGGGGCATTGGTCGAAAGGGGCGGAGCTGGACAATCCACCCTCAGTGTTGCCTGGACCGTGGCATGCCTCACCCCAGACCTCGGAGCTGCCTGGAGAGCACTCCATCAGCGATTTAAAGGGCCCACGGCTCTGGACAGTTGCTCCCTTTCCCCACCCCCCCTCCATTGGTGTGCTTTCTTGTTTATGTTTTGAATTTGAGATAAATATGTATCATGCTCTTTTTTAGAAACAACGTTAATGGGCAATGATGTTTCCCTTAGAAGTCTTCATGTCCATTTTGCTTATGGCCATAAAAAGATGCTCTGTATTTAAAGCTGCTTCTTTGAAAAGGCTCTGAAGCATCTTAACTACTTTTACTTCAAGATGTGATAGCTTGGGGTGGGGGCTACTACATATTCAGAGCAATTACTGAAGGAATTCAAATTTTGAATCAATGTGAGTAGAAATGCAAAGCTTACATAGAGCAGAAAACAATCTCTTTTAATCCCAGTCTTCTGTGCCGTCCTTATCTTTATTGAAAGACATCAAATATCAGGGCATATCTTTGATAGGACTGCACTCAGTGCCTTCCTGAATTACTACTCGGACAATAAAATGTATGCAGCACATTGTGCAATAAATGTGGAAATGGTTTCAGTAAACTATGTACGAGAAATTGATTCTTTAAAGCATCAATGAGAAAAAGTGACTGTGGCTTGTTTTATTTAATCTTGACGTCAGTATTTTGAAAACTGTCACAAGTTTCAAAAGCAGTTTGTAGATACAAGAGGTGGAAGAATCCACTGTTAGTTTGGATGTTATATACTTAAAATCACATTAAATGTTTAACTCCATCCATTTTCTTATTAGAATGATATATCTTTAAAACATTAACATTTCTCCCACATATGGTATAAGTTTGATTTATTTGCCATGAATTATTTTGAGAGATGTATTTAGAGAAGGTTTATATGTACTTATTGAATTAAAATTTCAGCCAGTCTTTATGAGAATTCCTGCAAATTTATGTGTGTGTCCAGATGCAAAGTACTACAGACACAAAACTTGTCCATCCATTTTGGAGGCAAAGTTTGAAAATCCACTTCTGTATTTATTGTTGTATATCTTGTTGTGTTATCATTGTACAAAACAAATGTAAGAGTATTATTCTAGAAAAAATTATTTCAAGTCTCCTAAAATAATGACTACATCAGAGTTGATCTAGTTATCACAACAGAAGACAACTTGCTATTTTCCCTGGCATCTTTATTTTTAAAAAATATTTCTTTCCCTAGATGAAATACTGCTATGACTAAGTGTGTGAGACTAATGGCTAGCAGCAAATAAAATAACTTTTGTTAACAACTCTTTCTTAAGTTGTAGGTGAGGTGGGGGAAATGCTGAACATGCGAACAGCATGAACGATTGTAGGAGCTTAATTCTTTGATTCCATTCTGAAAGCCTTTTCTCTATTTCTGGCTGGCAAGCAATACATTTTGTTTAATTCTTTGTGACTGAAAATGGCTTTGAAACTGATACAAAGTCAGTTTCAAAAGTTTATTTCTGTTTACAATCATAACAATGAATACAGGCAAATGTTGACATTATGTCCTGAGGATTTTCTCCAAGGATCATGTATCTTTTTTGTTAGGCATGTTTAACAATAACAGGCTTGCTTCTTATAACACTGCAGTAGGTTTATAGAAGGTTGTAATACTAATGAAAAAGGGACTGACTTACCCTATCTTCTTCGGCTCTTAAGTCCGGCATTGTGCTAACACAAAGGCTTATAGCTGTGGTGGCCACAAACAGGATGGAGAGACAAGCAAAGACTTTTCCTGGGAGTCCTGACTGAGGATTTTCAACCATATCCCTGAGATTATTCATAAATTGTTCAAATTTGGTTCTCTCGACCAAGACACATGTGTTCTCCTTGCTTGTTTGCATCTCTTCCTCCTTGTGCAGCTCAGCCAGCTCCTGCAGTTTTTGAAACAGTTTTCGGAAGCAGCATTTCTCCAAGTTGGATTCCTCAATTCCCCAGTATCTCAGCTCCTCCTGGAATGACAAGGCACACATATCTCGTAAGAGCATCAGCTTTCCTGCTGCTAGAAAGCTGACAATCATCCCAAAAGCGTTGGGATTCCGGTCGAAAAAGAACTCACAGGTGTCTTCATCATAGTCATCACACAGCTGAATAATTTCATCGTAGCTGCTGCAAAACTTTAGCTTGCTGAGCCGGGTCAGTGGGAAATTGTCTAAAGTGCTCCAAGGAAGGAGGTATTTGATTCCTCCGACATTTATGATGATCTCCCTCTTTGTGTCAACCGTACAGATCTGATCTGGATGGTAAATCCTCCTGGCCCTTTGATAGTGAACCCCTTTGACAGAAGGGGTGTCCGCAGAGATGGGAAAAAGATGGTTCAAAGAACTACAGGAACCGTAGCTAATGTTACTATAGTCCTGGTTGTTGCCTCCTGAGAGAATCGGCATCTCTGAGAGTTCTCACTGGGACATCCGAAATGATGGCATCAGAGCAGGGTTAACTGTCACCAAAAGATGGGGGTAGAGGAAAGAAACACAAACAAGGTTATAATGAGTATCACTGGATACCTCCCTGAGACATTCACAAAGTGTGTGTGTGTGTGTATAAAAGTCACCTTCTGCCTCTTTTTGAAATCTGCAGCCTGTCATTAGTTTTCTGGTAACACACAGACAGAAAAAAATGAAGCCCCATTCATAATTCTTGCAGAGCGCTGGATGGCTGCAAGTCCTAAAGTGAACAGATGAGGCTCTTGCATTTAGAGCTAATTTTCGTCACAAGCCCTGTCTTTGCATTTGTTAGTACTTGCTTGTCGCATACCTCTGCTATTTCTATAAACACTTAAATATGTACCGGCTAAACGAAGCTGCTTACTAGTTGTTAAAGTGAAAGTTACTCACCATCAACTGGATGCCCAGTTCTTAATTACTTTAACTTGAAATGTATAGAGATTGAAATTCCTCCTTCCTTCCACTACACTCCCTCCGTCTCTACCTCTCCTGAGTGTTTGGAAAGTGCTTTATAAATGATGAGCTGCTTTATTTATTCTCCACTGTTCATTGCATATGACAGAGAGGACGCAGGTACAATGTGCCCAGCCAGAGAAAACTTCAGTGTATGCACAATCCCAGAGACCAAAATACTCTCCCAGTTTATGGGTTGATTTGCAGACTCCTCTATAAAGGGCAAAACCCTCTTTTTTCCTTTGATCTGCAACAATCATGAATAACTAATCTCCCCAGCCCACCACCACAACTAAAATCCCAAAGCACCTTCCCCAAAGTTACTTACCACCCTGACTGGCTGCTTTTAGGTCTCCCATTCCTCTGTACATATGCTGCAAACTGAAGATTCTCCTCTGGACCAGTTAGCAGAAAGACATGGGGATATTTTAAGGGTAGTGATTGCATGCAGAATCTCTATTGCACCCAGTAAATCTCAGTCTCTCCCTTCTCCCTCTGTCTCTCTTTCCTTTCTGGGGGGAATATAGCCATATATTGACCAGCAGTCCCTTTGCAAAAGGACATCCTCATAGGTTATCAGAGATTCAGGAGGCTGAAATAAACTGAGGTTGGAGCTGTTGGTGCCTGCCCTTTCCCCATCTGTCCTCTGCTTCCCTTGGGGATTGTCAGTGTGGTCCTGAAAGAGCAGGGAGGGAGAAGGAGGATGGGCTTAGAAATAATCTCTCCAGCGTCCATCCATCCAGCAGGCAGCAGCAGGCACTCAGTAGCAGTCTGCAGAGAAAGAGGCATCCCCGGGAATCATGTGCAGTACTACATACATTCTGGCAAACAGTGTGAGTAAAACAACCCCGTTCCCCATTAACGCCCGATCCCGGCGTAAATCTTCATAGGCGCTGCTTGCTTTGGAGACACCAGCTGAGTTGTTTGGGAGCACTTTCCATTTGCAGCCCTGCTGGCCATCTTCTGAACTAGGGACTGACCAACAGGATTTATGGGGGAAGGTAAGTTGCATGGAGGATGGATCCTGCCGCCCTCCTGGTGGCTGGCAGAAGACATCTCTCTGGCTACGTCTATATTGGCAAGATTTTGTGCAAATACTCTTTAATGCAAGAGATTTTGTGTTAGAATATTTGAGTAAGAGAGTGTCTACACTGGTATGTGCTTTTGCGCAAGAGCATCCGTGCCAGTGTAGACACTCTCTTGCGCAAGAAAGCTCTGATGGCCATTTTAAGCATCGGGCTTTCTTGCGCAAGAAAGTGATGTTTCCTGTCTATACTGGCCTCTTGAGCAAGAACAGTTGCGCAAGAGGGCTTATCCCTGAGCGGGAGCATCAGAGTATTTGCGCAAGAAGCCCTGATTTCATACATTAGAATGTCAGTGTTCTTGCACAAGTACTCGCGGCCAGTGTAGACAGGTGGTAAGATTTTGCACAAAAGCAGTTGCTTTTGCACAAAATCTTGCCAATGTAGATGTAGCCTCTGTGTGCAAGCCTGGGAGACCAGAAAGTGGGCTCTGAGCCTTCCATTTCCCACAGAGCTGGTCAAAAGACTCTCTACCCTCCTTGCTTTTTTTAGAGAGGGCCTTTCTCGTCTCTCCATTACAGCGGCAGTCGGGCCAGGAGCATGGGCAGCCAGTAATATAGGCCAGGGAACGCACAGCCTTCCTAAAACTGCCTGCACACCTGACCGCCGAAGTCTAAGGCCACCGCAGGGAAAGCTGGGGCTAGGGTATGACAGCGCAGGGAGGGATGGGGCTGTGGTGCAGCAGCCCTGCTTCTTGGCCACCAGGGAGGGCCGTGCTAGGGCCACAGTATGGCAGCCCTAGCCCTCCATGGGGCCTGGAAGGATTGGGCTGGTATGGGCAGGGCTTGGCTCCAGGGGCGGCTCCTCAGGTGAAAGGGGCGGGACATGGCTGGGCCTTGCCTTCCCCACCTGGGCTTACACCCACTGCTCATGGCCAGGAGGGTATTCCATATATTCCTTCTCTCCCTCTCTGCCACATGCAATCTAGGGGGATTGAGTCTCACTGGTGGCTGAATGATGGGGGTGTTAGGAAGGCGGCATGATCAGGTCAGTATTTCACTCACCATCCCTAGTCAGATCAGTAAGCTGATCGACAGATTCCCAAAGGCTCATGTTCCCAAATGGTGAGCTAACTGCCTGGGCAATGGACCTCAGGATGGATAGTGCCTGGATTGACCGAAGCCACAGAACTCCATTCCACAGCTGGGTTTGAACACAGAGTATTCAGATCCAAAGGTTTTGTTTGGCCCATTGCACAGATAAAGGCTATTTGCAAAAGTGTTCTTCGGAGTTTGGATTTCACTGGTGCTGAGGTTTCAATTTGAGTGGCTCTCTCCTCTGCACAGTCAGTGTAATAGGCGCTTTGGCCCAGATTCTCAAAGGCAGGTTAGTTCCTAACTCCCATTGAAACAAAGCCTAAATATCTTTGAGGATCTAGGCTTTTGTCCTCTTGGCTCATTCTGACCCATGTCCACACTCGGCAAATGCAGGAATCACCCTCCACTGAACTGCAGTACCTATGAAGCAGAGTGGTACAACTGCTGTTTAGCATAGCTACGCACTCTGGGGCTGTTTAGGACAGGACGGCTTATCATTTTAATTGGACCCTTTGGCACATCCCCACGTGGTGCCCAGAAGATTAACTTCTTATCAAGCTCCAGCACTAGAGTTTACACACAGGTACTAATTATACCGTCTACTGAAAAGACAAGATAGATGCCTTTAGGCGACTGAGAGCATAGCTCCAAAAAAAAAAAAAAATCTTAAATCCTTTCACTTTAATAAATGTAGCTGTTTACTCTTCCTATCAGCCTTTCCCATGGATTTCTATGCAAAGAAAATAACAATCCCATTCTAATTAATTTTGAGTAAAGTTATTTCATGAAATGGCAAGTCATTCAGCATCCCTGTGTTACGTCATGATCCCCCGGACAAGTATATTTCAAGGTGACATTTCTCAAGCATATTAAGACAAGAAAGTGTCCAGCCGCACTGCACAAAATTACAGCAAAAGAATGATTAAATTTGATCAGTGTTTCCTCCAAAAATGGGTATTGAAGGCTACTTAATGCCTCATCCCTGGCTGTAGGAATCTTATTTGTTTTACAGTGGCACCCCCAACTGAAATCAGAGCCACACTGTGCTAAGCAGTGTGCAAACATATAGTATTTGACAGTCCTGAAGCATTCACAGTCTACATATAGACAAGATAGAAATCTCATTAGATCCATTTTTCAGAGCGGGATTAAGGCAAAGAGAGACTCAGGCTAGGTCTAGACTGCAATGTTAAGTTAGAAAAAGAAATGCAATTTGTGGTATGCAAATTGCGTATCTTTTACCGATTTACTTTCGAAAGAGGCTTTTCTGAAATGTGGCGCATCTACACAGTGCCACATTTTGGGAAAAGTGCTCTTTTGACACATCCCTTATTACTCGTAGAATGAGGTTTACAGGGATGGTGAAAGAGCACGTCTGCTTTTGCAAAAAAATTTTTGGAAAAGCGGACGCATTCCTTGGACGCATTCCTTGGACCTCCAGTATCCCGGAAAAGCAATGCAGTCTAGATGTAGCCTCAGGGGCTGCCTACACTGGGATCACAAAAAAAAAAAAAACCCAACAAATGGTCTGGTAGCACTTTATAGATTAAAACCATGTAGATGGGTGTAAAATTGCACCACTCACCACCATGGTGCCCCGTGCTGGTCACTGGGAATTAGCTCTACTCAACAGTGGCGTGCCCTCCTCCAGCTAGTGTCTCACCTGCTATTCCCTGATTTCTATTAATGGCTGTGCTGCCTTATGTTAGGACCCATGTCCCTCCCAGACTGTGGCACCCTTCTCTCTGGGTACTGCCCCACAGCAGTGCCCTCATGCTCTGGGTCCACCGTCACAGGACCTCCCCCCCCACCCACCTATACCCACTTTGCCTCAGTGTCCCTACTGCCAGTCGTCATCTAGCCCCTAACCTTAGGGGCAAACTGCAATCTGACACGGCCACGCCTCATAAGCAAGGGAGTGGGGACCTACTGCCTTTGAGTGCCTCCCTGAAGTCCAAGTATCTCTCAGGCCCCTGTCACTAAGCCTCAGCCTAGGACTATTCAGGCTGGATCTCCCCTGGCTCACCCTGACTTTCCCAGCACTGCTCTGTCCATGCTACCCTGGCTAGTGGGCAGCTAGGTCCTTCTCCCTCCAGGGCTGGAGTGAGAGTGCACTCAGCCTGGCCAGCCATCTCTTTTATGTAGCCCTCTTGGGCTCTGATTGGCTGCCGCAAGGCCTCTCATGACTGGCCCCTAGCTACAGCCCTCTCCCAAGGCTGTTTTAACCATTTTTATGCCTGGAGTGGAGTGAATACCCTACTACACTGGGGAATAAATCTACAGCACACTAGCCTGCTGTGCACTCACTGCCCGTGTGGCTCTTACTCTTGCGCACTGGAAGGTCCCTTGTGTACATGGATCTACTCCCATTTCAGAGCAGAGAAGTTAAACGTGCACGAGGGGATTTTAATTACACAGTTACGGAGTCCATGAATGTCACAGTAGTGCACTCCACACTAACTGTACACACCTAACTGTTCATCCGGCAAGCCCTAAATATCTTTCCCAAAGTCTGTGAGGGGGCCACAAATTGAACCAGATCTCCTGCATCCCACTCTTAACTCTCAAACTATCCTTCCGCTGTCTCCAGTTCATGTTTCCTGCGTCTCCTATTCTGTGCTTTGAGGCACAAGTTACTGTCTCTCCTCTACCCAATTAATCTCTCTCTTCTTACAGGCTGGCTACGTCTACACTGGCCCCTTTTCCAAAAGGGGCATGGTAATTTTCCAGGTCGTAAAAGGGAAATCTGCGGGGGATTTAAATATCCCCCGCGGCATTTAAATAAAAATGTCCGCCGCTTTTTTCCGGCTTTTAGAAAAGCCGGAAAAGAGCGTCTACACTGGCCCCGATCCTCCGGAAAAAAAGCCCTTTTCCGTACGATCTCTTATTCCTACTTTTCTAAAAGCCGGAAAAAAGCGGCGGACATTTTTATTTAAATGCCGCGGGGGATATTTAAATCCCCCGCGGATTTCCCTATTACGACCTGGAAAATTACCATGCCCCTTTCGGAAAAGGGGCCAGTGTAGACGTAGCCGCTATGTCTACACTCTGCCACATCCACAGAATGCTTCTGCTTTTTCAGAACAGTTTAAAAAAAAGTGGATGTGCTCTTTTGGCATCCCTGTATTCCTCATTGTATGAGGAATACGGAATGTTCCGAAAGAAGAGGGTTTTTGCGACATTTGGCCCCATGTAGACTGGCCAAATGTTGGAAAAGCCTTTTCTAAAAAAAATCAGAAAAAGATACGTATCTTTTTCTGATAGAGCGCTGCAGAGGAGACATAGCCACAATCACACTTCTAACCCCTCTGTTACCTTTCTTTGTTCCTTAGGTACCGTTCCCTCTTCAAACTCACTCCAGAGGGATTCCAGGTAATTTTCTTTCACTGTAAGGTTTCGTCTTCACAGCGAGTTCTTTTGGCAGAAAATATATTAATGAGGGACTCATTAGCATACATTGTGATCTAATTAGCATATTTTCTGCCGTTGCTTTTTGCACAAGGGGTTTTTGCACAAACAGGCATAGTGTGGTCGGGGGGTGGGCGGGTTTTCGCAAAAACCCCTGTTTTGCGCAAGATCCTTATGCCTCTCTGGGACAGGCATAAACAGGGCTAGACAAACCCCGGCAAGAGCCACTCACCAGCCCCGCACTGCGCATGCGTAGGACCAGCAATGCGCATGTGCATAGCGCCAGTGAATGGGGCTCGCGGCGTGACCGGCTGAAATCTATTCGCCACTGGTGAGTAGATTCAACGGTTTGTCGAGCCCTGGGCATAAGGATCTTGTGCAAAATGGGAGTTTTGCGCAAAAAAAAGTCCACGCGGCTTCTTTTTGCGCAAAAGGAAACGGCAGAAAATATGCTAATGAGATCACAACTTATGCTAATGAGTCTCTCGTTAGCATATTTTCTGCCGGAAGAACTCGTAGTGTAGATGAAGACTAAGTGTCCTCAGTCTCTGCAATTGTTTCACTCAATTTGAGACTCACTATCCCGCTCTCTCTTTTCCTGTCTCTCGTTCGATTCTCTTGCAGTCACTATGATTCCTCTCAACCCTCCTTCCTTTACTCTCCACTTCTTCAGTTATGTCAACTCCTGCTGTTCTTCTGCTACTTTAAGTTCACCTCAGCCTCCTTATTTTTTTTATCTGCTAAGTCAGGGCTACTCAACTTTGGAAGCCCCGGGGGCCACAATGATACTCATAGCACATGCCAAAGTCTGCAACTTAAGTGTGGTTGCATATTCATGCACAGATATATGCAAATCTATGCAAATAGCTTCTTTCACACTGATGGGCATGAATACAAAGATTAAGGCAAGACTATACAACACGCAGGCCTCATTAAAGTCAGTCCTCTGATATCAATAAACTGCAATATTTACCTGATTTCCACCCATGTGACAGCACTTTTAATGAGCAATGACAGCCCAGGAATTGAACTACTAAAATGCATAGTAACAGAAGACCATTATATTGACTCCTGTTTTGTTTTGGCTCCCACTCGTGGGCCACATGTTGAGCCCTGCGTAAATCCAAACTGCACGGTGGGTCGCAAACAAATAGTCTGTGGGCTGCATATTGAGTAGCCCTGTGCTAAGAGATGAAGATGCCCCTATTTCCCTTTCTTTTTGGTCAGGAATATTGTTGTTATTTTATTGCAACGTACTTTTATGGGTGCCTCGTGCGTCCTTTGTACTCAGCCATCCTGCAGTTAATGGTGAGGGCAACCTGAGGATGAACAGAGAAGAGCAACAAAAATTATTAAAGGTCTAGAAAACATGAGCTATGAAGTGGGTTTGTTTGGTTTGGAAAATAACAGACTGAGAGGGGATATGACCGCCGTTTTCAAGTACCTAAAAGGGTGTTTACAAGGAGGAGGGAGACATTTTTTCTCCTTGATAGCTGAGGCTAGGACAAGAATCAATGGGCTTAAACTGCAGCCATGGAGGTTTAGGTTGTGCATTAGGAAAAATTTCCTAACTGTCAGGGTGGTTAAACACTGGAATATATTGCAGAGGGAGGAATTTGGAGCAAGTTAGATAAGCATCTATCGCGGTGATATAGGTGGTGCATGGTCCAGCCATGAGGGCAGGGGACTGAACTTGATGACCTCTCAAGGTTCCTTCCAGTTCTAGTGTTCAATGATTCTATAAAATCAGGAAGAACTTGCTGGGAAATTGTAGGTGTCTTTCTGTTTTCTGCAGAAGGGAAACAAAGAAAACTCGACAAGACCTAAGTGCTGCGACATGCAATAGTTGTTAATGTGACATAAGTTGGCTGGGTTGCACTGGGCTGTAAGAAATAATGCTCAGCATGGGCTAGCTGGTCCCCATTGCTGACTCAGCTAAGTAGAATGGAAGTGGACAAGGGCTAATGCAGACTTGTTTGGCCCATGCAGAGATTGGGTGGGGGGAAGCATAGCCCCTGCTCTTCAGACACATCCCCTGAGAGTAAATGGCTGGAAAGAGGTGGTTTCTCTGCTTTGCAAGCCAGTCTTGGGATGTTAGTTGACTCCTTTTGAGGAGTGTGATGCTCAAAATTCCCCCTTTTTTCTGCCTTTCCTTCACAAGAATGGAGCAGAGGAGGAATTATGCCCCTCACTTAGAACCAAGGCTGAAGGCCCAATCTAGTTATGTATGAACCTATATTTAATAGGTAGCAGGTTTAAAACAATCAAAAGGAAGTATTTCTTCACACAGTGCACAGTTAACTGTGGAACTCCTTGCCAGAAGATGTTGTGAAGACCAGGACTTTAACAGGGTTCAAAAAGAACTAGATAAATTCATGAAGGATAGGTCTATCTATGGCTATTAGCCAGGATGGGTAGGAACAGTGTCTCTAATATCTGTTTGTCAGAGGCTGGAAATGGGTGACGGGATGGATCACTTTTTCTGTTAACTCCCTCTGGGGCACCTGGCATTGGCCACTGACAGAAGACAGGATACTGGGCCAGATGAACCTTTGGTCTGACCCAGTATGGCTGTTCTTAAGTCAAAGTCTCAATCCTACTCCATTGGAAATCAGTGTTAAAACTCCCACCGATATCCAAAGGAGCAGGAACAGGTACTTAATGTTAGAAACAGCAAGTCAGCTGTGCATATTCAACAGGAGTCTTCCAAGAAGTGGTTGAATGTGGGTTTTTTGGTCTTTTTTCTGCATCCAAACAAACTGGAACATATGTGAATCTAGCAACGGATTTTTAAGGAACAATAGATCATATGGAACTGTGCTGGTGACACATTTTTGGGATTTACATAGTTCAACATTGAAGCAGTTAACATTAAGGGGTTTTTATCAGTATAAAGATTCTGCAGATTATGGGGAGAAACAGTGGTCAATGACGCCAAGTGTCTCATATTTGTTCTTCATTGTGAAGATTTAATTATCTTTTTCCTTTCTCTTCCCTTCATCTCCAGTTATGCCAGAATCCCATATTGCTTCCAAATTTCTGACTTCCCACTACAGTTATGCACAGAGGGTCTGGTATTTCTTGGCATATCTTGTTTTCTGAGCACGCAATAAAGTCCCTTATTCCTCAAAGGATCCAATTATCTGGGCGGCGGATGGCCATTTTTCAGGAAATTCATGCAGAGACCATAATCTTTGGCGCATCATTGCTGTTTGCATTTAGCATAATGGCTTGTAAAATTGGTTTGATCCAATCGGAATGTTCCCTCTTCTCCAGACATGTAGGCAAAAGGTGCCCAGGGAGCCGCTAGCTGGTCTTACTCCAGTTTCTGGATTTATTGCATTGTCATAGTAGCTGGAGTCGGGGCCAGGTTATATATCATTCATTGCTGATACTGTTTGTTGGTAACAGACAATCTCATAGAATATAGATTTTTTTTAATGTTCTGAACATTTACATTCTTTTGGGGCTTCCAAACATTGTACAACAAACAGCGATGTAATTTAATAATAGAGCTATTGTCAATCATCCCCTTCCCTCCCGGCTGTTTTGTACTGCTTAAATATAGTATGAAGATAATTGCTTGCCCTGGTATCTCTAGTAGCGGAGGCATTTCATGCTTCCAAAGTCAGAGAAAATAAAAGTGTGAATGAAATCAATTATTTAAAGAAATGTGAATGCAATCAGAGCAAAAATCAAAGCACCTACAAAAACCCCCACAAACCCTACCCTACAAAAAACCCCAAAACAACCCCCTCTCCAACCCTTCTCCATCACCACATATAGCAAGAAACTAAGTTTTCTGATAATCCACCTCTAATCTTTACTCATTGGCTTACAGAGATCTTGGGCCCCTTGGTATAATTCCACTGAAGACAATGGAGTGGTGCCTATTTCACATCATCTTCAGATTAGAGCCTTTGTCTGCTCAGAATTCTTCTCTATGGCTCAGCTTGCCCATGTTTGTATTTGTTCTAGCTTCCAGTTCTTGTTGCTCGTACCGCATGAATTCCTGAGATAAATAAAATTGATTCTCAGTTCCATTTGCAGCATCGAAAGGAGCATTTCAACAATCGAGAAACTGTTTGAATGTTTCCATTGTGTTCACTGTTGGTTCTAGTTGCAGAATTAATTGAATTTAGATAGCTTTGTTACATGGATCCCCATCTTAGTATTTGGACATAGTGAAGCGCTTAGTTTGCTTCCAAAGCTTAATTGTTGCATAATAATTAAGTAAATTCTTAGGATTTACACCAACATTTGATTCAGTTCAGCAGTATTTGCTTCATGCTACAATGTATCTCCCCCAAATTTGTCTTTATTACACAACAGAAGTACTTTTTCTTGCCAGTGCCTATTTTATATGGATAATTATATGGATAATTATATTGACGACAATGGGCCAATTTACTCCAGTTTGACACTGTTGCAGCTCCATGGAGTCCAGTTGAATCATACGAGTGTAAACCTGGAATTATCCAGTGATTAATTACACAATGTGTACTCCTGATTTGTTACACAGTATGACAATGCACCCCATTTAAACCACTAGACAGCTGACATTTTTAACATATTGAATCTGTGCTCCGGCATGACCCTGGATGTTCCAGGATCAGAGAGTCCCGGCATGCTGCAGGGCAGTGGAGGGGCTGGGAGTCTGTGCACAGCTCAGTTGGTCTTCAAAGGGAGGGAGGGGGGCAGGAAGCAAGTGCACAACTCAGTTGGGCTCCCAGGGGGCTGCGAGGAGGGGCTGGAGCCACATGGCTCATCTGGGCTGGAGGGGAGGGGAAGCAGGGAGCCAGTGTGAGGCTTAGCTGGGCTGCAGGGGGAGCCAGGAAGCCTGCATGGGGATGGGTTGAAATGACCTCCACTGGTCCAGAAAAATCCCTTATTCAGGACCAGTCAGGTCCCGAGGGTGCTAGACCAGGGAGGTCCGACCTGCATTTGAAAATCTGGTCCTTCGTGAGACAAAATGTGTTGACTAAATTATTCAAAAATGTAAATTAATATTACCTTGGATATTATTCAAATCATTTTCCATTTTGGCTCTCAATTACACCTATGTAATTACATTGAGAAAAAAATGTACTGAAAGAGCTAAACAATAGTCCTACTAAGCAAAATGAGATTACTTGGCAATATAGAGATGTTTTCTTGGATGCCCAAACTTTCATTTTCTCTCATGTTGGTGCATAGATTTTGAACTGCACACTTTTATGTCCCTGTCAGCGTAGAAGATGTTTCCAAGGTGTAAAACGTAGTGATAAAACCTGGAAATGAACTGAACATTGATCATTACAAAGCTCCTTCCTTTGTGTGCAGTGTTTCTTAAGCTGTGTTCTGTGGCACACCAGTGTGCCATGAGGTAGTTGGAGGTGTGCCGTGGAGAACAATAGAATTCAAAATGGGCACCTTTAAAGGGGCAGGCAATCCTTTTTTTTTCTCAATAACTTTCCCCCAACCCTTTTTTTTTTCTAAACAAAAAATCCCTGGTGTTCCTCATAAAAAAATTGTTTGGTGTTCCTCAGTCTTGAAAAGTTTAAGAAACACTGTTTGTGTGGCTTCCAAAAGCCTTTATGAACATGTTACAGGTGCTCAAGGAGGCTCTTCATTGATCCACCTCTGGATGGAGCACAGTAATCAAATGTCCAGCAAGCACCCAGCCCTACTTCACAATTATGAGATGAGAGAAAATGTGACTCCTACATGGTTCCTTGGGTGAATTATATCTTCACCCTTTCAGGCTCTCAGGGTAGGTCTACACTACATGGAAGATCAATGTTGCTGTGGTCAATCTTCTGGGATTTGATTTAGTGGGTGTGGTATAGACCCGCTAGATTGAACTCAAAGGGCACCCCCATCAGCACTAGTACTCCTACTCCTACTCCTCACAAGGAGTAAGGGAAGCCAACAGGAGCTGTGAGGATGGGGATCGAAGAAAGATACATCAGCTCCAGCTATGTAACTTTGATCTTCCCTTGTAGTGTAGCTCGGACATCAGTGTCCTTTTTCAAGTAGCAGGCTGATGTGAGTCAGTGTGTTGATACAATGCTGCCCCCTCCGGCCAGGTTGAACATTTCACCAGAGTTCACTCAGTCTGGCAATGCTGTCAGTTAATGTCTGGTGCCTAGGAGGTCTGAAAACCCCGTCCACTCGTCAGAAAGGTGGTAGGGAACCCAGGCCGGCCCGCTCCACCGGGTTCCAACTTGGGGCCCTTAAGTTAGACAAACTAAATCAGTGTGTGATGGCTCCAGTTGTGCCCGGCGTGCCTTCCTTCTCCCCAAGCCCTCCACCCCAACTTTAGGATGCGAGTCCATGTCTCCTCCTAAGGTGCTGTCTCTGAGCAGCTTGCTGGCAGGAGTTCCCTGGCAGGAGGTTGCAAATTAGCACTGGCCAAGAGAGGCTGCATTAACTCTGTGGTTGCTGAGTCAGTAAGGGGTATGTACACGCAATGACACAGGCCCTCACTGGTCATCCTGTAATTCACACCACTTTTAGACTGGACTGAGTGTTTACCATTTATACCACCTCCGCAGGCCCAACTGGTTTTGGCCCTGTTACGGACTTCTCCTGGAGCTTGTGAGCAGCAGGAAATTGCAGGGATTTACGACAGCCTTTCTGAAACAAGTATAATTCATTTGTCCAAAGAAACCTAACCATGTGTGAAAAGAGTTAGACTAATGCAAGCCTCATGCATTCAGGACCTCAGTTTGTATGTCCCTGATTCAGCAAAGTCTTTCAGTCCATTCCCACTCAGCAAAGCCCTTGTAAACATAATTAACTTTCGCGCTATCATGGATCCCTCCATTGCAATCAATGGGATATAAGCATGTGCTGAAGGGTAAACACGTGGTTAAAGGCTTGACCAAATCATTGCCGATGTGATGAAGACTGATGTTAATGCCAAAATCTGAAATTCATACTCCAATTTTACAGTCTTTCATTTTATTATTTATTATACAAATTGTGAAATCCCAGAGTGAAGAATGGATGGAAAGGGAGGGCTTTTTGTTTTGTTTCTGCAGGGGTCCTCAAGAACAATTAATTATGTGTTAGGAGCCTATGCCATGAACATCCACTTTGATTCTTTGGGATGCTAATCCAAGTTAGGAGACTAAGTACATCTGAGGATCTGACCCCGAGAATCTTGTATAGGAGTCTTTTTAAATTATTTCAAATCAAAATAAATAAATAAAATAATTAAAGGGCAACAGTGATTCCCTCTAATGTTTTCCATGTGTGGATTTTTCCAGTCACGTGTGGAATAAATTTTGTTATATGCACCAAGGCATATGTGAATGTGTACCAGCAACAGAAACACATAATCTAGGTACCTTGCTAATCAGCTGTGGCATTAGAATCTCTTCTTAGTGGCTGCACAAGAGTACAGCTTATAGGGAACACTGCCTCTGCTCATTATTTATTGTTGTTATTTCTGTAGCATCTGCAGTGCTCCATCAGACTCAAGCTGCCAATGACTGAGGTGCTTAGATACCATAATCCCTGTGGAATACATATTTAGAGAAGTGGAAGAGCAGGGAAGTACTTTTCATCTTCAATAATTGTGTTAGATGTGTTTTTTTAAATAGATGTCTAAATTGCCACCAAGACAAGTAATTTAATGTTACGTGACTTTCTGAAGAATATAATAAAACAGTGCTCTTACTTTTATGCACAGAGAAGAAACACCATTAAAATTATATTAGCATCAGCAATGAACTGCCAAATGAAAATGTAATTCCCTAAACAGTTCCGATCTTTCCCAAACTGAGCTTGAATGCTGAATGTTATTTTCTTCCCCCAAATAAGGATTTATTTTTTTAAATCATTTTAAACAGCTGAGAGATGGCCATAGAATATTTTATAGTTACTGGTGGAAATAGATTGCCTCATCTTGCTTCTCCTAATACTGTAGTACTTAAATGAATTACCATAAGATGCCAGTTCAAATCAAATCAGTTCCTAAAATCTCAAAAAAGAATTATTGTCATTAGAATTCCTCCCGAGGCATCCAATGATACATTACAAAGCAAGATGCATACAAGATTTTATGGTATATATTCAAACCACTCAGTTGTTTAAAAACATTCAGAAATGCTTACTCAGGTTTTACTCTGTCCTAACAGCCCTATTTCCACTGCAATCAGTATGGGCTCGTCTACACTGGCCCCTTTTCCGGAAGGGGCATGTTAATTTCAGCTATCGTAGTAGGGAAGTCCGCGGGGGATTTAAATATCCCCCGCGGCATTTAAATAAAAATGTCCGCCGCTTTTTTCCGGCTTTTAGAAAAGCCGGAAAAGAGCGTCTACACTGGCCCCGATCCTCCGGAAAAAGCGCCCTTTTCCGGAGGCTCTTATTCCTACTTTGAAGTAGAATTAAACCAACACTGAGTGCTTTTGACACTCCAAAGTTAAAAAAAAAGGTAGCGAGAGCTAAATTCATTATCAGTGGGAATAGGTCAATGGAGGGATGATAGGAGTTACTATAGAGAACTTTCTGGGTGTCTGGCTGGTGAGTCTTGCCCACATGCTCAGGGTTTAGCTGATCGCCATATTTGGGGTCGGGAAGGAATTTTCCTCCAGGGTAGATTGGCAGAGGCTCTGGAGGTTTTTCGCCTTCCTCTGTAGCATGAGGTACAGATCACAGCTGGAGGATTCTCTGCATCTTGGGGTCTTCAAAGTATTTGAAGGCTTCAATATCTGAGATATAGGTGAGAGGATTATTCTAGGAGGGGTGGGTGAGATTTTGTGGCCTGCACTGTGCAGGGGGTCAGACTAGATGATCATAATGGTCCCTTCTGACCTTAAAGTCTATGAGTCTATGAGTCTAAATCTACATATACTGAACAACAGCAAAGTGAGTTAGGAACCAGAGTCCTATTTTCAAAAGTGACTTAGGCCCATTGCATGGTGTCAAGAATCAGAGGGGTAGCCGTGTTAGTCTGAATCTGCAAAAGCGGTGAGGAGTCCTGTGGCACCTTGAAGACTAACTGAAGTGTTGGAGCATAAGCTTTCATGGGCAAAGACCCACTTCGTCAGATGCATGTAATGGAAATTTCCAGAGGCAGGTATAAATATGCAGGCCAGAATCAGGCTAGAGATGACAAGGTGGATCCAATCAGGGAGGATGAGGCCCACTTCTAGTAGCTGATCTGGAGGTGTGAATACCAAGAGAATATTCACTTGGTATTTCCACTACATGCATCTGACGAAGTGGGTCTTTGCCCACAAAAGTTTATGCTCCAACACTTCTGTTAGTCTATAACGTGCCACAGGACTCTTCGCTGCTTTAGGCCCATCAACTTTCCAAAATTTCAGAAAGTTTTGCCTTTATAAGCTGTTCCCATCATTTCATTTGACATAGGTGCTGACTTCTCATTTTCCCGGGAGGCTGCTTGACTCACCCCTCCGCACCAGGTCCACCCCACCCCCCCACTCCAAACCCTAAGTTTTGTCCCTGCCCTGCATCTTCCCCCTATCCTGCTCAACTCCCATCCTACCTATTCCCCCAACCATCAGGACTTATCCTCCTCCCTCCTGGAGCATGAATGCCATGAATCAGCTGTTCGTTTCACTCCAGAAGCAATGTGAGGGAGGAGGAGGAGGAGTTGGTAAGCATGGGGCTGCCGGCGCATGGGAGGTGTGAGTAGAGAGTGCAGAAGGAGGTGCCCACTAACGTTTCCCCTGAGCGTTCCAGCCCTCAATCATCCATGCAGTTGGTGCCTATGCCACTTGGAAATTTACAAATAAAAGTAGTCACAATAATCACAAAGATAAACTTGCTCTTACACAGGACTGTCCATAGGATTTATGGGGCCCTACACAGTACAGGTTGAACCTCTCTAGTCTGGCAATTTCCATGGTCCAGCATGTTTTTATTTAGCTGGGTGCCTGCTTTTCATAGACTTTAAGGTCAGAAGGGACCATTATGATCATCTAGTCTGACCCCCTGCACAGTGCAGGCCACAAAATCTCACCCACCCCCTTAGAATAATCCTCTCACCTATATCTCCGATATTGAAGCCTTCAAATACTTTGAAGGTCCCAAGATGCAGAGAGTCCTCCAGCTGTGATCTGCGCCCCATGCTACAGAGGAAGGCGAAAAAAACCTCCAGGGTCTCTGCCAATCTACCCTGGAGGAAAATTCTTCCCGACCCCAAATATGGCGATCGGCTAAACCCTGAGCATGTGGGCAAGACTCACCAGCCAGACACCCAGAAAGTTCTCTATAGTAACTCCTATCATCCCTCCATTGACATATTTCCCACTGAAAACGAATGGTCAATTAGTTACCAAGATCATATTCTCTCATCAACCCATCCCCTTATCATAGAATCATAGAACTGGAAGAGATCTCAGAAGGTCATCAAGTCCAGCCCCCTGCTCTAGGCAGGACCAATCCCATCTAAATCAACCCAGCCAGGGCTTTGTGAAGCCGAGACTTAAACACCTCTAGGGATGGAGACTCCACTACTTCCCTAGGTAACCCATTCCAGTGCTTCACCACCCTCCTAGTGAAATAGTTTTTCCTAATATCCAACCTGGACCTCTCCCACCACAACTTGAGACCATTGCTCCTTGTTCTGCCATCTGTCACTACTGAGAACAGCCTCTCTCCATCCTCTTTGGAGCCTCCCTTCAGGAAGTTGAAGGCTGCTATCAAATCCCCCCTCACTCTTCGCTTCTGCAGACTAAACAGACCCAAGTCCCTCAGCCTCTCCTCATAAGTCATAAGCTCCAGCCCCCTAATCATTTTGGTTGCCCTCCGCTGGACCCTCTCCAATGCGTCCGCATCTTTTTTGTAGTGGGGGGCCCAGAACTGGACACAATACTCCAGATGTGGCCTTACCAACGCCGAATAAAAGGGAATAATGACATCTCTTGATCTGCTGGCAATGCTCCTCTTAATGCAACCTAATATGCCATTAGCCTTCTTGGCTACAAGGGCACACTGTTGACTCATATCCAGCTTCTCAGCCGCTGTAACCCCCAGGTCCTTTTCTGCAGAACTACTACTTAACTGGTTGGTCCCCAGCTTGTAACTATGCCTGGGATTCTTCCGTCCCAAGTGCAGGACTCTACATTTGTCCTTGTTGAACCTCATCAGATTTCTTGCGGCCCAATCCTCCAATTTGTCTAAGTCACTTTGGACCCTATCTCTGCCCTCCAGTGTATCTACCTCTCCCCCTAGCTTAGTGTCATCTGCAAACTTGCTGAGGGTGCAATCCATCCCCTCATCCAGGTCATTAATAAAGATATTGAACAAAACCGATCCTAGAACCAAACCTTGGGGTACTCCGCTAGAAACTGACCGCCATCCTGACATCGAGCCGTTGATCACTACCCGCTGGGCCCGGCCTTCTAGCCATCTTTCTATCCATCTTACCGTCCATTTATCCAATCCACATTCCCTTAACTTGCTGGCAAGGATATTGTGGGAGACCGTATCAAAAGCCTTGCTAAAGTCAAGGTATATAACATCCACTGACTTTCCCATGTCCACCAAGCCAGTTACCTCATCATAGAAGCTAATCAGATTGGTCAGGCATGTCTTTCCCTTTGTGAATCCATGCTGACTATTCCTGATCACTTTCCTCTCATCCAAGTGTCTCAAAATGGATTCCTTAAGGATCCCTTCCATGATTTTTCCAGGAACCGAGGTAAGACTGACCGGCCTATAGTTCCCTGGATCGTCCTTCTTCCCTTTTTTGAAGATGGGCACTACATTTGCCTTTTTCCAGTCATCCAGGATTTCTCCCGATCTCCACGACTTTTCAAAAATAATAGCCAAAGGCTCCTCAATGACAGTTGCCAACTCCCTCAGCACCCTCGGATGCATTAAGTCCGGACCCATGGATTTGTGTACGTTTAGCTTTTCTAAATAGTTCCTAACCTGTTCTTTACCCACCACGGGCTGTCCATCTTCATCCCATCTTGTGTCACTTAGCGCAGAAGTCCAGGAGCCGACCTTGTCCGTGAATACAGAGGCAAAGAAAGCATTGAGTACTTCAGCTTTCCCCACATCATCTGTCACTAGGTTACCTCCTTTATCTATTAGGGGCTGCACACCCTCTCTGATCACCTTCTTCTTGTTAACATGCCTGTAGAAACCTTTCTTGTTATCCTTCACATCCTTAGCCATCCTTAGCATCCTTCACATGCTTATCATGGCATGGGTGTGGCCAAGTTTCCCGCCGGCCATATTTTGCCCATCCCTGCTTTAAGATATTTTGGGGTAATATCCCATTACATCCCCGTAGTGTGCAGTCCTCAGCCACAGCAAAAGAGCCGGTCTCTCCTTGCTGACCGTTCCCTCTAGTCTAAACCATTGTTCCCTGTAAGCTGAGCTTCTGGACAGCCACCGAGGAAAGTCTGAGATGCTGCCCAGCTGATTAGCAAAGCATACAGAGTACCCCAGCAGGCAGCACATCTGTGTTTCTACTGGTGGTGCACATCTGCACATGCCTGAGTGCACACAACAAAATTTATTCCACTCATGGACAGAAAAAATAAGAAGGAACTCAAGGTCTCAAACTGGAGCTTTACCTCTTGGAAGAAATTACCATCTACCAGCGATGTAATCCCTCAGGGGGAAAGTGTTCAGACAAACACTGTTTCATGAATTGTTTGACCTTAGAACAGTCATCACATTGATTCTGAAGAGGACTGAGTGTTGTGGGGTGAAATAATGCCCCACATACTTGTATAGCAGCATGTCTCAAATACTAAAAGGCCATTTTAATTAATATTAAAGCCAAGAGAAGTGGCCGAGGGGATAGAGAGAAAACTATAATGGACCTAGAGAGATTAAAGAAAATGGCAGGCATTAATAAAATCTGATTGAACCTGGAAAAACACGAGCTATTACAGCCTCGGGGGGGAAAGGGGATAATCTGAAGGAAAAAGGCTATATGAAAGGGAGGGAGAGGTGTGTAATGGAAGAGAGGTGTGGAGAAAGCAGTAATTCTGAAAGAGCTTGTAATGTGATATGCTAGCATAAAACAAAAGAAAAAATCCCACATATGCCACACAACCTATAAATCAGACGATTGTGGTAGGAAAACACATCATGTTATGCATTTTCTTTATAGAGAGCTGGGCTTGTTCTGTGACTATGTCCCACTGTGGCTTTTCATAGCTCAAGAAAAATAGTAAAAATGTCGATGGTGGCAAAGCCGATTTAGGACTTGGAAGTGCTGACTGATGAAAAGCAGCAAGAAGAACAGCAGCTAAGAGGTTGTTTATCGATGATATGAAAACTGTAGCTATTAAAGAATGTCACCGTTAAGGAGAGTGAAGGATTATTCAGGTGGTTCAGGGAAGACTACTTGGCTGAAAACAGGACTGCAGACAAAATTGCTGGGCCACTGAGGCAGGTGGGGGGCAGTGCCAGGGCCACGGGAAGGGGCGGAGTCTCAGGCAGAAGAGGCGGAACTGGAGACCAGTCTCCCCCAGTCAGCCCTTCAGCACTGCCCGGGGCTTTGGCTGCTGACATGATCGCAGTAGTGGTGGCTGGGAGCCCTGAGCCTTTTTAAATTG